>NC_137862.1:54159578-54214578 GCF_963924005.1 Protomyctophum bolini | reverse complement strand
AGTCGTCCAAGTAGAGTCTCAAGTATTTGCTCTCGAGTCCCGAGTCAAGTCTAAAGTCAACAGGTGAGGCAAATCAAGACTGTCAAGTCCTAAGTTAAGTCCAAGTCCTAAACTCTTTTGTTTCAAATGGACCCAGCTTATGTGTACACTCGTGAGTTATATAGGTAGGGGAGAGCCGCCACGGATGTAACATTTTGCACGTTTCATTTTTTTACTCGGAGATCCGTTTAGCTACACATGTAATATTTTCAGGCAACGGACCTACACATGTCAGCTACCATAAACCACTTCAAGTTATTTTTTTGATAAAACAGGTCGGGAGTTATTAAACCGAACGTGGACGCTGTTTCAGTGTTACATTTGCTGCGCATATCGGATTAATTGTAACAGCATGGAGTATAAATGTAACAACGCTAAAAAACACCATTAAACATATCGTTTTCAGCTTAAATCAATTATATTTCATTGAAGCAACGCCTTAGCATTGTTTTCATACCATGGATGTGATAAGAAAATGTATCAAACATATTGGGAAATATTAAATAGTATCGGGTGTACCAGTTTGGGCTTTTTTTTCAGTTCAATGGGGAAATACATTGATTAAACAAACGTTTGATTGATTGAGTTGTACAATGTTATACAACCCTAAACTAATTTTAGAATACACTACACAATACAATACAAATTTAGAACATATAATATTGGCCAATATGTCAAATATGTAAATATTACTTATAATGGCATTGAATGGAAGCGGACCATTTGTAACACATGTTACAATTGACCCTCCCTCCGAAGTTTTCTTTGCCGTTGCTTACAGACCAGAATGAACGTGAATTCCGTCTAAACACGATGCAAACTAATGAAGAACATAAGCATGAAGACATCCATGTGGATTTTTATTCACCAACACCAAAGAAAAAATTTGTAGCACACAAATACTCCAGGTGTAAAATTATACGCATTTTGAAAAAAGTCAGTTTTTCGCCAATAGCTCCCCGCAGGATGAAGGTAAACACTTCAAACTTCCTGGGCACGTAGAGTACGTTGCTGTACACATACTGACGCGATGGCGTCATGGTGGCGTTGACCAATCAAGAGATAACGTCCATGTTACAACCGTGACGCGTTACATCCAAGGCGGCTCTCCCCTACAGCTAAGAGTTATATAGGAGTCTTATAAAAATCCTCGAAATGAAAACGTCTGAGAAGTGGAAGTGCTGTATTGACTATATTGTGGTGAAGCAGGTGACCTTTGACCTCAGGGCTCACGCAGAACCCGCGCGCCTCCACAAGTCGTCTCACGTGAACAGTTTTCAACACTTTTCACATCAAGGCCCCATTATTTATTCTGAGCCACGGACCACCATTTGATGACATTTTAGCCTCTTCAGACCCCAAACGTTGAATATTTTGGTGTCGTTTTGATATGACTTTGTCCACAATTTCCATGCTGTATTGAATGTTTGTGTTTGCACCATATATTATAGGAGAGATAACAGGCCCAAACGTTGACCAAAATAACAATTCTTCTACATTCTTTAAGACGTCCTGTAAATCTGATGCAGATGTTGAACAATAATTTAACTCGTGGGAGCATAAAAGGAAACCAAATTGACCCGTACATAGATCTACAAGGATCCATTTTGCGCGGATCTACAAGCTCATATAGCGCTGAGTGGCGCGCTACGAGCTTGTAGGTCTGCTATTTTTGAAAAATCGGAAGAGCGACTGACATGACATAGAAGACATTTTTAGAATCTGATCTCAGGTCAGAATGAAAACTGTCAGGATGTGGAAGACATTTTTAGAATCTGATCTCAGGTCAGAATGAAAACTGTCAGGATGTGGAAGACATTTTTAGAATCTGATCTCAGGTCAGAATGGGTTAACAACTCTCCCCCCTCAAGGACCCCTGGTGGTCCCTGGACCACTGGTTGAGAACCCCAGACCTAGCGGATCGTTCCCATGAGTCGGCAGCTGTTCCACCTTCCTCTGGAAGTATCAACAAACACACAGCTTATTGACCCCCAGGCCTGTTCTGAAGACCCCCCCCCTCCCCCCAAACCCCCTCAACGCCCACCGACTCCCTGCCCCCCCCCCCCCCCCCCCCCCCCCACCGGATGCAACAGGATTCTGCTCTGTGTCTGCCTCACCTTACATCAGTCACTCACAAATGACCTGTAGGAACTCTGACCTCACCGCATGACATTCCACGCACGCACGCGCGCACGCACGCACGCACGCGCACACACAAGCACGCACGCGCACACACACACATCGCATAACTTCCCCGAGGCTACACCACTTCATTTTGTGTGACCCCCAATTACTCTGAACAGCCCAGAGAGAGAGAGAGAGAGAGAGAGAGAGAGAGAGAGAGAGAGAGAGAGAGAGATGAGATGGTGGAGAGAGAAGAAGAAAGACACACAGACACAGAGACAGACACACACAGACAGACAGACAGACAGACAGACAGACAGACAGACAGACAGACAGACAGACAGACAGACAGACAGACAGACAGACAGACAGACAGACAGAATGACAGAATGACAGAATGACAGAGCGAAAGAGGAAAGAGCGCCTGCAGGCTGGGAAGTGCAATGTTCAACCAGAGGCAGGACACACAAACAGTAAATAAACACCAATGACCCCGTGTCCACACACACACACACACACACACACACACACACACACACACACACAAACACACGTGTGCGTGTGCTGAGTACGTATCGTTATAGTGCTTCCGCTGGTCGTGGTTTTCTTCCACTTTGACCTGCAGGTCACACAGGTTGCAGGAATGCCGGGATACGTAGGCTCATTCTTAGGCGGCGGAATGAGGCGAACGGGGCACATAGCAAGTGGTGGAAAAAGGTCTTCAACATTCCTCCTCCTACATCCAGCTTTTGGTTATACCATCTACAGGTCGTAGACAAACATTAAATTCCCATTGACAATGAATGGAGAATTTTACGTCATGTTCGAGCAAATTGGCGACCAGCTCAGTATGGCCTTGTGGTTAGAGTGTCCGCCCTGAGACTGCAGAGGTTGGGGTTCAATCCCCGGCCGGGGTCATATTAAAGACTCTAAAAATGGGACCCAGTACCTCCCTGCTTGACACTCGGCATCAAGGGTTGGATTGGGAGGTAAGTCCCTGTGACGTACTAGCGTCATGTCCAGGGGGTGTACTATATTTCTAAAACTATGACACATTTCAAAGATTCCTTTTCAGGCAAACATGTCCACCCTAAGATGAACCTAAGTAGGCTAGAATGGGGTTGGTAGGATTAAGTGTGTAGGACTAGTAGCATGCCAATGCCAGTGTTGCAGAGGATTTTTTTTTCAAATATTCAAAAAACGATAGGCTATAACCCATCATTTTTGAGGGTTTGAAAAATGGGTTATAGCCCATCGTTTTATGAATTTTTGGAGAAAGAAAATTGCGGAGTGTTGCGGAGGATGAGAAACATTAGCAAATTGCGGAGTGTTGCGGAGGATTTTTCTCCAAAAATTCAAAAAACAATGTACTATAACCCACCGTTTTTCATCATTTTTTGAGGATTTGAAAAAAATGAAAAAATGAAAAAAAACGAGGGGTTATAGCCCATGTTTTTTGAAATTTTGAAAAAAAAGGTTATCCTCGTTTCTCATCATTTTGGACCATGGGCTAAAGCCCATATCGTACGGCATACTATAGCAGTGATACTCAACCTCAGGCCCGCGGGCCACATCAGGCCCGCAGGACCATTATGACTGGCCCACCAATGAAAATCTAAAAAAAAGAAGAAAAAGAAATCTGGAAAATGAAATAAAAATAAATAAATCTGAATGAAGTTATCTTTAATTACATTATTATAAGTAATACTATTAGAGTTGTACTATTACTCGAACGAAAATAAAAGCTTGGGGGGGGGGGAGATGCAATGCAAATGACATATACTCTGTATCCCTATTCCCTGACATAATTTTATAGCTAAACGGACAGAATTCTATTTTATTTGAATGATGAAACCCAGCTGCCATTAATAGTTGGAAATGGAAATGGAAATTGCGGAAATTGCGGAAATGGAAATTGCGGAAATTGCGGAAATGGTGGAAATGGAAATTGCGGAA
Organism: Protomyctophum bolini; assembly: GCF_963924005.1. Lineage (NCBI taxonomy): Eukaryota > Metazoa > Chordata > Actinopteri > Myctophiformes > Myctophidae > Protomyctophum > Protomyctophum bolini. Next base: position 54,210,459 of record NC_137862.1, on the reverse strand, counting down.
ATTGCGGAAATGGTAATTGCGGAAATTGCGGAAATGGTGGAAATGGAAATTGCGGAAATTGCGGAAATTGCGGAAATGGAAATTGAGGAAATTGAGGAAATGGAAATTGCGGAAATGGAAATTGCGGAAATGGTAATTGCGGAAATTGCGGAAATTGCTCTTCACTTATAGCTATCTATTTTCAGGTAGATTGTTTTATTTTACTCAGTCAGCCATATCACTACTCATTTTTTTTATGAAAAAGGTCATAGCTGGGTAATCTATTTTCAGGCAAATTGTGTTTATTGTATTTTATTTTACTCAGCCATAACAATTTATTTTCTGTTAACCAACTTGCTGGCTGGCAGGCAGGCAGACAGCTACTCATAGACAGGCAGACAGACAGACAGCTACTCATGGAGAATTGGACATGCAGGCAGTCAGACAGCTACTCATAAACAGGCAGACAGACAGCTACTCATGGAGAATTGGACAGGCAGGCAGACAGCTACTCATGGACAATTGGACAGGCAGGAAGGCAGACAGCTACTCATAGACAGACAGACAGCTACTCATGGACAATTGGACAGGCAGGAAGGCAGACAGCTACTCATAGACAGACAGACAGCTACTCATAGACAATTGGGCAGGCAGGCAGACAGCTACTCATAGACAGACAGACAGCTACTCATGGACAATTGGACAGGCAGGAAGGCAGACAGCTACTCATAGACAGGCAGACAGACAGCTACTCATGGACAATTAGGCAGGCAGGCAGACAGCTACTCATAGACAGGCAGACAGACAGCTACTCATGGACAATTGGACAGGCAGGAAGGCAGACAGCTACTCATAGACAGGCAGACATACAGCTACTCATGGACAATTAGGCAGGCAGGCAGACAGCTACTCATAGACAGGCAGACAGACAGCTACTCATGGACAATTAGGAAGGCAGGCAGACAGCTACTCAGACAGGCAGACAGACAGCTACTCATGGACAATTGGACAGGCAGGCAGGCAGACAGACAGCTACTCATAGACAGGCAGGCAGACAGCTACTCATAGACAGGCAGACAGTAAGACAGCTACTCATCGACAGACAGACAAATAACTACTCATGGACAGACAGACAGACAGACAGACAGACAGACAGGCAGGCAGGCAGGCAAAGAGCTACTCATGTTATGTTATTATGTTATTATAACAGCTACTCATGTTATGTGCAATAATTTGTGCAGTTATGGAAACAGCTCTTTGTGTTTATGCAAGAAAATGTAACACATTTATTTATTTACATATTGTGTGCATGCACATTGTACTTTGATACATTTTGCGAAAATAAAGCAATTGAAAGAGAGAAGTTATCAAGTATCATTAATGTCGTAATTTTATCTACTGGCCCCTGGCCCCTTGCCATTTTTGTAATGTGGCCCACAGGTAAATCTATTTGAGTATCCCTGTACTATAGCACGCCATTTTTCATCATTTTTGAGGATTTGAAAAAAAAATGAAAAAAAAAGTTATCCTCGTTTCTCATCATTTTGGACCATGGGCTATAGCCCATATCGTACGGCATACTATAGCACGCCGTTTTTCATCATTTTTGAGGATTTGAAAAAAATGAAAAAATCGGGAGATGGTGAGTTCAAGCCCCTCTCTGTGACGCTTTGCTTTGCACACTGACTTTCAGAAGGACAACTTTAAAGCAGCACAGAAATTCCCCATGATTGTGTGCCTCAGTGGACCAACGGATAGGTCAAATGATATCCGTAGTATACCTAGTAGAAGTTTGCCGGTTCAAACCCTCACATACTCAAATCTTTACTGTGACACTTTGCATTCCACACTAACATCAACTAGCACAGAAAAGCTGTGTTGTAGTAACCAGCAGTTAGCTCAGTGTTATTAGTGGCTGTGCTTGTGATCCACAGGTCCAGGATTCAAATCCCACATTATTCATGTGTCTCTGTGATGCTTTGCTTTGCACACTGACTTTCAGAAGGACAACTTTAAAGCAGCACAGAAATTCCCCATGATTGTGTGCCTCAGTGGACCAACGGATAAGTCAAATGATATCCGTAGTATACCTAGTAGAAGTGTGCCGGTTCAAAGCCTCACATACTCAAATCTTTACTGTGACACTTTGCATTCCACACTAACATCAACTAGCACAGAAAAGCTGTGTTGTAGTAACCAGCAGTTAGCTCAGTGTTATTAGTGGCTGTGCTTGTGATCCACAGGTCCAGGGTTCAAATCCCACATTATTCATGTGTCTCTGTGATGCTTTGCTTTGCACACTGACTTTCAGAAGGACAACTTTAAAGCAGCACAGAAATTCCCCATGATTGTGTGCCTCAGTGGACCAACGGATAAGTCAAATGATATCCGTAGTATACCTAGTAGAAGTGTGCCGGTTCAAAGCCTCACATACTCAAATCTTTACTGTGACACTTTGCATTCCACACTAACATCAACTAGCACAGAAAAGCTGTGTTGTAGTAACCAGCAGTTAGCTCAGTGTTATTAGTGGCTGTGCTTGTGATCCACAGGTCCAGGGTTCAAATCCGACATTAGTCATGTGGCTCTGTGACACTTTGCTTTGCACTGACTTTCAGAAGGACAACTTTAAAGCAGCACAGAAATTCCCCATGATTGTGTGCCTCAGTGGCCCAACCGATAAGTCAAATGATATCCGTAGTACACCTAGTAGAAGTGTGCCAGGTCAAACCCCGACATACTCAAATCTTTACTGTGACACTTTGCATTCCACACTAACATCAACTAGCACAGAAAAGCTGTGTTGTAGTAACCAGCAGTTAGCTCAGGTTGATGAGTGGCTGTGCTTGTGATCCACAGGTCCAGGGTTCAAATCCCACATTATTCATGTTTCTCTGTGATGCTTTGCTTTGCACACTGACTTTCAGAAGGACAACTTTAAAGCAGCACAGAAATTCCCCATGATTGTGTGCCTCAGTGGACCAACGGATAAGTCAAATGATATCCGTAGTATACCTAGTAGAAGTGTGCCGGTTCAAACCCTGACATACTCAAATCTTTGCTGTGACACTTTGCATTCCACACTAACATCAACTAGCACAGAAAAGCTGTGTTGTAGTAACCAGCAGTTAGCTCAGTGTGATGAGTGGCTATGCTTGTGATCAACAGGTCCAGGGTTCAAATCCCACATTAGTAATGTGGCTCTGTGACACTTTGCTTTGCACACTGACTTTCTTGAATAAAAAATAAAAACTCAAAAGCACCAGGAGACATCTGCTGAATGCCCAAAGGTGCCTTGGCACAATGGTGTGGAGCGCTTGACCCGTTGCCTCTGCTACAGACAGTTGGCCGGTTCAAGTCCCATGTCATGACATCAAGGTGCTGGAGGACCATCGGGAGACGGTGCTCTCTCCCCCTGTTTCCTGAGATGTAACGGTTGGGGCTTATGTCTGAAAGAACCCTGTCCAGCTAACCTTTTGAACTATAGTATGTCGTTTTTTCATCATTGCGAAAACCATGAACTATAGTTCATGGTTTTTGCGACGATTAAAAAAAAGATGAAAATGATTAAACAAATATACTATAGTGTGTAGTTTTTCATTGTCAAAAGTCAAGAAAATGACATTGCCATTGTCCACGATTATAATCGGGCCCCAGTATGCAAAAACACAGACTATTCTGTCAGATGATGGGCCAAAATGCATTGCTATTTTATTTTTAAACGTTTGACCTAATTCTTATCTGTAAAATTTTAGGTGGACAGGGTTCTTTCAGACATAACCCCCAACTGTTACTTTTCAGGAAACAGGGGGAGAGAGCACCGTCTCCCGATGGTCCTTCCCAGCACCTTGATGACATGGGACTTGAACCTGCCAACTGTCTGTAGCAGAGGCAACCGATCAAGCACACCAGACCATTGAGCCAAGGCACCTTGGGGCATTCAGCAGATGTCTCCTGGTGCTTTTGAGTTTTTATTTTTTATTCTAGCCTTGAAAAGTTCAAATTACTGCAGCATTGGTTGAGTATTAGTTTTGAACCAGTAACCTTTGGTTTATAAACCGCAGGTTTATCTCCTGTGCCACACTGGCATGTAAGGTATGTAAGGTATGTAACGTATGTAAGGTATGATCTGGAACTTATATTTAACCAGCCGTTTAGAATTTAGACAGTGAAAAATGTTCTTCAGGAGACTTGAACCCTGAATGTTCTGTTTATAAACCCCAGGTTTATCTCCTGTGCCACACTGGCATGTAAGGTTACAATCGGGAACTTATATTTAACCATCCTTTTAGAATTTAGATGGACAGTGAAAATGTTCTTCAGGAGACTTGAAACCTGAATGTTCTGTTTATAAACCCCAGGTTTATCTCCTGTGCCACACTGGCATGTAAGGTTACAATCGGGAACTTATATTTAACCATCCTTTTAGAATTTAGATGGACAGTGAAAATGTTCTTCAGGAGACTTGAACCCTGAATGTTCTGTTTATAAACCCCAGGTTTATCTCCTGTGCCACACTGGCATGTAAGGTTACAATCGGGAACTTATATTTATATTTAATCATCCTTTTAGAATTTAGATGGACAGTGAATATGTTCTTTTTTTCAAATCCTCAGAAATTATGTTAAATGGCGTGCTATAGTATGCCGTACGATATGGGCTATATGCCCATGGTCCAAAATGATGAAAAACGAGGAAAAAATAATAATCAAAAAACGATGGGCTAGCCTATAACCCATCGTTTTTTCCGCTTTTTTCCTAATCATCAAAAATGATGAAAAACGGCGTGCTATAGTATGCCGTACGACAGTGATACTCAACCTCAGGCCCGCGGGCCACATCAGGCCCGCAGGACCATTATGACTGGCCCACCAATGAAAATCTAAAAAAAAGAAGAAAAAAAAATCTGGAAAATGAAATAAAAATAAATAAATCTGAATGAAGTTATCTTTAATTACATTATTATAAGTAATACTATTAGAGTTGTACTATTACTCGAACGGAAATAAAAGCTTGGGGGGGGGGGGGAGATGCAATGCAAATGACATATACTCTGTATCCCTATTCCCTGACATAATTTTATAGCTAAATGGACAGAATTCTATTTTATTTGAATGATGAAACCCAGCTGCCATTAATAGTTGGAAATGGAAATGGAAATTGCGGAAATTGCGGAAATTGCGGAAATGGAAATTGCGGAAATTGCGGAAATGGTGGAAATGGAAATTGCGGAAATTGCGGAAATTGCGGAAATGGTAATTGCGGAAATTGCGGAAATTGCTCTTCACTTATAGCTATCTATTTTCAGGTAGATTGTTTTATTTTACTCAGTCAGCCATATCACTACTCATTTTTTTCCATGAAAAAGGTCATAGCTGGGTAATCTATTTTTAGGCAAATTGTGTTTATTGTATTTTATTTTACTCAGCCATAACAATTTATTTTCTGTTAACCAACTTGCTGGCTGGCAGGCAGGCAGACAGCTACTCATAGACAGGCAGACAGACAGACAGCTACTCATGGAGAATTGGACATGCAGGCAGTCAGACAGCTACTCATAGACAGGCAGACAGACAGCTACTCATGGAGAATTGGACAGGCAGGCAGACAGCTACTCATGGACAATTGGACAGGCAGGAAGGCAGACAGCTACTCATAGACAGACAGACAGCTACTCATGGACAATTGGACAGGCAGGAAGGCAGACAGCTACTCATAGACAGACAGACAGACAGCTACTCATAGACAATTGGGCAGGCAGGCAGACAGCTATACTCATAGACAGACAGACAGCTACTCATGGACAGGCAGGAAGGCAGACAGCTACTCATAGACAGGCAGACAGACAGCTACTCATGGACAATTAGGCAGGCAGGCAGACAGCTACTCATAGACAGGCAGACAGACAGCTACTCATGGCCAATTGGACAGGCAGGAAGGCAGACAGCTACTCATAGACAGGCAGACATACAGCTACTCATGGACAATTAGGCAGGCAGGCAGACAGCTACTCATAGACAGGCAGACAGACAGCTACTCATGGACAATTAGGCAGGCAGGCAGACAGCTACTCAGACAGGCAGACAGACAGCTACTCATGGACAATTGGACAGACAGGCAGGCAGGCAGACAGACAGCTACTCATAGACAGGCAGGCAGACAGCTACTCATAGACAGGCAGACAGTAAGACAGCTACTCATTGACAGACAGACAAATAACTACTCATGGACAGACAGACAGACAGGCAGGCAGGCAGGCAAAGAGCTACTCATGTTATGTTATTATGTTATTATAACAGCTACTCATGTTATGTGCAATAATTTGTGCAGTCATGGAAACAGCTCTTTGTGTTTATGCAAGAAAATGTAACACATTTATTTATTTACATATTGTGTGCATGCACATTGTACTTTGATACATTTTGCGAAAATAAAGCAATTGAAAGAGAGAAGTTATCAAGTATCATTAATGTCGTAATTTTATCTACTGGCCCCTGGCCCCTTGCCATTTTTGTAATGTGGCCCACAGGTAAATCTATTTGAGTATCCCTGCTATAGCAGGGATACTCAAATTAGAGCCCATGGTCCAAAATGATGACGTAAACAAGGCGGCTGCCTGCATGTGCGATATGACGTTGAGCACTGCACAAGGCATTGCCTGGCAACGGCCCTGTCAAAGAATGGATTACAGCGATCCGGTTTTATATCATTACTACTAGAGACCCTAAGATGTCCCCACATGTCTTGGGCCCTCTACGGGTGTAATTATGAAGACGTGTGGAGACTTGAGCACTTACAAAGCTGTTAAATAATATTAGATCAGCTATATTACCGAATAGCGTGTGAATATGTCTCTTATTAAAGAAATAATCAAAGAAATATCAAATAATATAGAGAAACGGTTGGATGGCACTTATACACCCGCCTTCTAATGAAAGCGCTGGGGATGGCAATGAAGGACCGGGAAGTCTGGCGTGATATTGTGAAATCCACGATCTCGACCGCGGTCGAAAAATTACGATGATGATGATGTCTATTATGCGACTATTACTTTTTCTCCAAAAAATAGTTAACAGATCCTATCTGTATAAGTGTATATCTTTTTTTTTTTCTTAATGTCAGCTATAATGACATTGACACGGTCAAAAGAATATAGACGTCAGGTTGAAAGTGAGTGGGGCGTCTTGGCACGAAAACAGTTTGAAAACCACGTGGCAGCGCTGCTCCATTGTGCTCTATAGGGTGTTGCTTGAATGTGTGAGCTGATATCAAAGTCAGCCCAAATTCAAAAAACGATGGGCTATAACCCATCGTTTTTTTCATTTCGTAATTTTTTTTAAATCCTCAAAAATGATGAAAAACGGCGCGCTATAGTATGCCGTACGATATGGGCTATAGCCCATGGTCCAAAATGATGAGAAACGAGGCTAACTTTTTTTTTCAAAATTTCAAAAAACATGGGATATAACCCATCGTTTTTGTCATTTTGTCATTTTTTTCAAATCCTCAAAAATGATGAAAAACGGCGCGCTATAGTATGCCGTACGATATGGGCTATAGCCCATGGTCCAAAATGATGAGAAACGAGGCTAACTTTTTTTTTTTTTAATTTCAAAAAACTTGGGCTATAACCCATCGTTTTTGTCATTTCGTCATTTTTTTCAAATCCTCAAAAATGATGAAAAACGGCGCGCTATAGTATGCCGTACGATATGGGCTATAGCCCATGGTCCAAAATGATGAGAAACGAGGCTAACTTTTTTTTTCAAAATTTCAAAAAACATGGGCTATAACCCATCGTTTTTGTCATTTCGTCATTTTTTTCAAATCCTCAAAAATGATGAAAAACGGCGCGCTATAGTATGCCGTACGATATGGGCTATAGCCCATGGTCCAAAATGATGAGAAACGAGGCTAACTTTTTTTTTTTAAATTTCAAAAAACATGGGCTATAACCCATCGTTTTTGTCATTTCGTCATTTTTTTCAAATCCTCAAAAATGATGAAAAACGGCGCGCTATAGTATGCCGTACGATATGGGCTATAGCCCATGGTCCAAAATGATGAGAAACGAGGCTAACTTTTTTTTTTTCAAAATTTCAAAAAACATGGGCTATAACCCATCGTTTTTGTCATTTCGTCATTTTTTTCAAATCCTCAAAAATGATGAAAAACGGCGCGCTATAGTATGCCGTACGATATGGGCTATAGCCCATGGTCCAAAATGATGAGAAACGAGGCTAACTTTTTTTTTCAAAATTTCAAAAAACATGGGCTATAACCCATCGTTTTTGTCATTTCGTCATTTTTTTAAAATCCTCAAAAATGATGAAAAACGGCGCGCTATAGTATGCCGTACGATATGGGCTATAGCCCATGGTCCAAAATGATGAGAAACGAGGCTAACTTTTTTTTTCAAAATTTCAAAAAACATGGGCTATAACCCATCGTTTTTGTCATTTCGTAATTTTTTTCAAATCCTCAAAAATGATGAAAAACGGCGCGCTATAGTATGCCGTACGATATGGGCTATAGCCCATGGTCCAAAATGATGAGAAACGAGGCTAACTTTTTTTTTCGAAATTTCAAAAAACATGGGCTATAACCCATCGTTTTTGTCATTTCGTAATTTTTTTCAAATCCTCAAAAATGATGAAAAACGGCGCGCTATAGTATGCCGTACGATATGGGCTATAGCCCATGGTCCAAAATGATGAGAAACGAGGCTAACTTCTTTTTTTTTAATTTAAAAAAACATGGGCTATAACCCATCGTTTTTGTCATTTCGTCATTTTTTTCAAATCCTCAAAAATGATGAAAAACGGCGCGCTATAGTATGCCATACGATATGGGCTATAGCCCATGGTCCAAAATGATGAGAAACGAGGCTAACTTTTTTTTTCAACATTTCAAAAAACATGGGCTATAACCCATCGTTTTTGTCATTTCGTAATTTTTTTAAAATCCTCAAAAATGATGAAAATCGGCGCGCTATAGTATGCCGTACGATATGGGCTATAGCCCATGGTCCAAAATGATGAGAAACGAGGCTAACTTTTTTTTTCAAAATTTCAAAAAACATGGGCTATAACCCATCGTTTTTGTCATTTCGTCATTTTTTTAAAATCCTCAAAAATGATGAAAAACGGTGCGCTATAGTATGCCGTACGATATGGGCTATAGCCCATGGTCCAAAATGATGAGAAACGAGGCTAACTTCTTTTTTCAAAATTTCAAAAAACATGGGCTATAACCCATCGTTTTTGTCATTTTGTAATTTTTTTAAAATCCTCAAAAATGATGAAAAACGGCGCGCTATAGTATGCCGTACGATATGGGCTATAGCCCATGGTCCAAAATAATGAGAAACGAGGCTAACTTTTTTTTTCAAAATTTCAAAAAACATGGGCTATAACCCATCGTTTTTGTCATTTCGTCATTTTTTTCAAATCCTCAAAAATGATGAAAAACGGCGCGCTATAGTATGCCGTACGATATGGGCTATAGCCCATGGTCCAAAATTATGAGAAACGAGGCTAACTTTTTTTTTCAAAATTTCAAAAAACATGGGCTATAACCCATCGTTTTTGTCATTTCGTCATTTTTTCAAATCCTCAAAAATGATGAAAAACGGCGCGCTATAGTATGCCGTACGATATGGGCTATAGCCCATGGTCCAAAATGATGAGAAACGAGGCTAACTTTTTTTTTTTCAAATTTCAAAAAACATGGGCTATAACCCATCGTTTTTGTCATTTTGTCATTTTTTTCAAATCCTCAAAAATGATGAAAAACGGCGCGCTATAGTATGCCGTACGATATGGGCTATAGCCCATGGTCCAAAATGATGAGAAACGAGGCTAACTTTTTTTTTCAACATTTAAAAAAACATGGGCTATAACCCATCGTTTTTGTCATTTCGTCATTTTTTTAAAATCCTCAAAAATGATGAAAAACGGTGCGCTATAGTATGCCGTACGATATGGGCTATAGCCCATGGTCCAAAATGATGAGAAACGAGGCTAACTTCTTTTTTCAAAATTTCAAAAAACATGGGCTATAACCCATCGTTTTTGTCATTTCGTCATTTTTTTCAAATCCTCAAAAATGATGAAAAACGGCGCGCTATAGTATGCCGTACGATATGGGCTATAGCCCATGGTCCAAAATGATGAGAAACGAGGCTAACTTTTTTTTTTTCAAATTTCAAAAAACATGGGCTATAACCCATCGTTTTTGTCATTTCGTCATTTTTTTCAAATCCTCAAAAATGATGAAAAACGGCGCGCTATAGTATGCCGTACGATATGGGCTATAGCCCATGGTCCAAAATGATGAGAAACGAGGCTAACTTTTTTTTTCAACATTTAAAAAAACATGGGCTATAACCCATCGTTTTTGTCATTTCGTAATTTTTTTAAAATCCTCAAAAATTATGAAAAACGGCGCGCTATAGTATGCCGTACGATATGGGCTATAGCCCATGGTCCAAAATGATGAGAAACGAGGCTAACTTTTTTTTCAAAATTTCAAAAAACATGGGCTATAACCCATCGTTTTTGTCATTTCGTCATTTTTTTAAAATCCTCAAAAATGATGAAAAACGGTGCGCTATAGTATGCCGTACGATATGGGCTATAGCCCATGGTCCAAAATGATGAGAAACGAGGCTAACTTCTTTTTTCAAAATTTCAAAAAACATGGGCTATAACCCATCGTTTTTGTCATTTTGTCATTTTTTTAAAATCCTCAAAAATGATGAAAAACGGCGCGCTATAGTATGCCGTACGATATGGGCTATAGCCCATGGTCCAAAATGATGAGAAACGAGGCTAACTTTTTTTTTCAAAATTTCAAAAAACATGGGCTATAACCCATCGTTTTTGTCATTTCGTCATTTTTTTCAAATCCTCAAAAATGATGAAAAACGGCGCGCTATAGTATGCCGTACGATATGGGCTATAGCCCATGGTCCAAAATGATGAGAAACGAGGCTAACTTTTTTTTGTTCAAATTTCAAAAAACATGGGCTATAACCCATCGTTTTTGTCATTTCGTCATTTTTTTCAAATCCTCAAAAATGATGAAAAACGGCGCGCTATAGTATGCCGTACGATATGGGCTATAGCCCATGGTCCAAAATGATGAGAAACGAGGCTAACTTTTTTTTTCAACATTTAAAAAAACATGGGCTATAACCCATCGTTTTTGTCATTTCGTAATTTTTTTAAAATCCTCAAAAATTATGAAAAACGGCGCGCTATAGTATGCCGTACGATATGGGCTATAGCCCATGGTCCAAAATGATGAGAAACGAGGCTAACTTTTTTTTTCAAAATTTCAAAAAACATGGGCTATAACCCATCGTTTTTGTCATTTCGTCATTTTTTTAAAATCCTCAAAAATGATGAAAAACGGTGCGCTATAGTATGCCGTACGATATGGGCTATAGCCCATGGTCCAAAATGATGAGAAACGAGGCTAACTTCTTTTTTCAAAATTTCAAAAAACATGGGCTATAACCCATCGTTTTTGTCATTTTGTCATTTTTTTAAAATCCTCAAAAATGATGAAAAACGGCGCGCTATAGTATGCCGTACGATATGGGCTATAGCCCATGGTCCAAAATGATGAGAAACGAGGCTAACTTTTTTTTTCAAAATTTCAAAAAACATGGGCTATAACCCATCGTTTTTGTCATTTCGTCATTTTTTTCAAATCCTCAAAAATGATGAAAAACGGCGCGCTATAGTATGCCGTACGATATGGGCTATAGCCCATGGTCCAAAATTATGAGAAACGAGGCTAACTTTTTTTTTTTCAAATTTCAAAAAACATGGGCTATAACCCATCGTTTTTGTCATTTCGTCATTTTTTTCAAATCCTCAAAAATGATGAAAAATGGCGCGCTATAGTATGCCGTACGATATGGGCTATAGCCCATGGTCCAAAATGATGAGAAACGAGGCTAACTTTTTTTTTCAAAATTTCAAAAAACATGGGCTATAACCCATCGTTTTTGTCATTTCGTAATTTTTTAAAAATCCTCAAAAATGATGAAAAACGGCGCGCTATAGTATGCCGTACGATATGGGCTATAGCCCATGGTCCAAAATGATGAGAAACGAGGCTAACTTTTTTTTTTCAAAATTTCAAAAAACATGGGCTATAATCCATCGTTTTTGTCATTTCGTCATTTTTTTAAAATCCTCAAAAATGATGAAAAACGGTGCGCTATAGTATGCCGTACGATATGGGCTATAGCCCATGTTCCAAAATGATGAGAAACGAGGCTAACTTTTTTTTTCAAAATTTCAAAAAACATGGGCTATAACCCATCGTTTTTGTCATTTCGTAATTTTTTAAAAATCCTCAAAAATGATGAAAAACGGCGCGCTATAGTATGCCGTACGATATGGGCTATAGCCCATGGTCCAAAATGATGAGAAACGAGGCTAACTTTTTTTTTCAAAATTTCAAAAAACATGGGCTATAACCCATCGTTTTTGTCATTTCGTCATTTTTTTAAAATCCTCAAAAATGATGAAAAACGGTGCGCTATAGTATGCCGTACGATATGGGCTATAGCCCATGGTCCAAAATGATGAGAAACGAGGCTAACTTTTTTTTCCAAAATTTCAAAAAACATGGGCTATAACCCATCGTTTTTGTCATTTCGTCATTTTTTAAAAATCCTCAAAAATGATGAAAAACGGTGCGCTATAGTATGCCGTACGATATGGGCTATAGCCCATGGTCCAAAATGATGAGAAACGAGGCTAACTATTTTTTTCAAAATTTCAAAAAACATGGGCTATAACCCATCGTTTTTGTCATTTCGTCATTTTTTTCAAATCCTCAAAAATGATGAAAAGCGGCGCGCTATAGTATGCCGTACGATATGGGCTATAGCCCATGGTCCAAAATGATGAGAAACGAGACTAACTCTTTTTTTTCAAAATTTCAAAAAACATGGGCTATAACCCATCGTTTTTGTCATTTCGTAATTTTTTTAAAATCCTCAAAAATGATGAAAAACGGCGCGCTATAGTATGCCGTACGATATGGGCTATAGCCCATGGTCCAAAATGATGAGAAACGAGGCTAACTTTTTTTTTCAAAATTTCAAAAAACATGGGCTATAACCCATCGTTTTTGTCATTTCGTCATTTTTTTCAAATCCTCAAAAATGATGAAAAACGGCGCGCTATAGTATGCCGTACGATATGGGCTATAGCCCATGGTCCAAAATGATGAGAAACGAGGCTAACTTTTTTTTTCAAAATTTCAAAAAACATGGGCTATAACCCATCGTTTTTGTCATTTCGTCATTTTTTTCAAATCCTCAAAAATTATGAAAAACGGCGCGCTATAGTATGCCGTACGATATGGGCTATAGCCCATGGTCCAAAATGATGAGAAACGAGGCTAACTTTTTTTTTCAAAATTTCAAAAAACATGGGCTATAACCCATCGTTTTTGTCATTTCGTCATTTTTTTAAAATCCTCAAAAATGATGAAAAACGGCGCGCTATAGTATGCCGTACGATATGGGCTATAGCCCATGGTCCAAAATGATGAGAAACGAGGCTAACTTTTTTTTTCAAAATTTAAAAAAACATGGGCTATAACCCATCGTTTTTGTCATTTTGTAAAAAAATTTAAATCCTCAAAAATGATGAAAAACGGCGCGCTATAGTATGCCGTACGATATGGGCTATAGCCCATGGTCCAAAATGATGAGAAACGAGGCTAACTTTTTTTTTCAAAATTTCAAAAAACATGGGCTATAACCCATCGTTTTAGTCATTTCGTCATTTTTTTCAAATCCTCAAAAATGATGAAAAACGGCGCGCTATAGTATGCCGTACGATATGGGCTATAGCCCATGGTCCAAAATGATGAGAAACGAGGCTAACTTTTTTTTTCAAAATTTCAAAAAACATGGGCTATAACCCATCGTTTTTGTCATTTCGTCATTTTTTTCAAATCCTCAAAAATGATGAAAAACGGCGCGCTATAGTATGCCGTACGATATGGGCTATAGCCCATGGTCCAAAATGATGAGAAACGAGGCTAACTTTTTTTTTCAAAATTTAAAAAAACATGGGCTATAACCCATCGTTTTTGTCATTTTGTAATTTTTTTAAAATCCTCAAAAATGATGAAAAACGGCGCGCTATAGTATGCCGTACGATATGGGCTATAGCCCATGGTCCAAAATGATGAGAAACGAGGCTAACTTTTTTTTTCAAAATTTCAAAAAACATGGGCTATAACCCATCGTTTTAGTCATTTCGTCATTTTTTTCAAATCCTCAAAAATGATGAAAAACAGCACGCTATAGTATGCTGTACGATATGGGCTATAGCCCATGGTCCAAAATGATGAGAAACGAGGCTAACTTTTTTTTTTTTTAATTTAAAAAAACATGGGCTATAACCCATCGTTTTTGTCATTTCGTCATTTTTTTCAAATCCTCAAAAATGATGAAAAACGGCGCGCTATAGTATGCCGTACGATATGGGCTATAGCCCATGGTCCAAAATGATGAGAAACGAGGCTAACTTTTTTTTTCAAAATTTCAAAAAACATGGGCTATAACCCATCGTTTTTGTCATTTTGTAATTTTTTTTAAATCCTCAAAAATGATGAAAAACGGCGCGCTATAGTATGCCGTACGATATGGGCTATAGCCCATGGTCCAAAATGATGAGAAACGAGGCTAACTTTTTTTTTCAAAATTTCAAAAAACATGGGCTATAACCCATCGTTTTAGTCATTTCGTCATTTTTTTCAAATCCTCAAAAATGATGAAAAACGGCACGCTATAGTATGCTGTACGATATGGGCTATAGCCCATGGTCCAAAATGATGAGAAACGAGGCTAACTTTTTTTTTTTTTAATTTAAAAAAACATGGGCTATAACCCATCGTTTTTGTCATTTCGTCATTTTTTTCAAATCCTCAAAAATGATGAAAAACGGCGCGCTATAGTATGCCGTACGATATGGGCTATAGCCCATGGTCCAAAATGATGAGAAACGAGGCTAACTTTTTTTTTCAAAATTTCAAAAAACATGGGCTATAACCCATCGTTTTTGTCATTTCGTCATTTTTTTCAAATCCTCAAAAATGATGAAAAACGGCGCGCTATAGTATGCCGTACGATATGGGCTATAGCCCATGGTCCAAAATGATGAGAAACGAGGCTAACTTTTTTTTTCAACATTTCAAAAAACATGGGCTATAACCCATCGTTTTTGTCATTTCGTAATTTTTTTAAAATCCTCAAAAATGATGAAAAACGGCGCGCTATAGTATGCCGTACGATATGGGCTATAGCCCATGGTCCAAAATGATGAGAAACGAGGCTAACTTTTTTTTTCAAAATTTCAAAAAACATGGGCTATATAACCCATCGTTTTTGTCATTTCGTCATTTTTTTAAAATCCTCAAAAATGATGAAAAACGGTGCGCTATAGTATGCCGTACGATATGGGCTATAGCCCATGGTCCAAAATGATGAGAAACGAGGCTAACTTCTTTTTTCAAAATTTCAAAAAACATGGGCTATAACCCATCGTTTTTGTCATTTTGTCATTTTTTTAAAATCCTCAAAAATGATGAAAAACGGCGCGCTATAGTATGCCGTACGATATGGGCTATAGCCCATGGTCCAAAATGATGAGAAACGAGGCTAACTTTTTTTTTCAAAATTTCAAAAAACATGGGCTATAACCCATCGTTTTTGTCATTTCGTAATTTTTTCAAATCCTCAAAAATGATGAAAAACGGCGCGCTATAGTATGCCGTACGATATGGGCTATAGCCCATGGTCCAAAATGATGAGAAACGAGGCTAACTTTTTTTTTCAAAATTTCAAAAAACATGGGCTATAACCCATCGTTTTTGTCATTTCGTAATTTTTTCAAATCCTCAAAAATGATGAAAAACGGCGCGCTATAGTATGCCGTACGATATGGGCTATAGCCCATGGTCCAAAATGATGAGAAACGAGGCTAACTTTTTTTTTTTCAAATTTCAAAAAACATGGGCTATAACCCATCGTTTTTGTCATTTCGTCATTTTTTTCAAATCCTCAAAAATGATGAAAAACGGCGCGCTATAGTATGCCGTACGATATGGGCTATAGCCCATGGTCCAAAATGATGAGAAACGAGGCTAACTCTTTTTTTCAAAATTTCAAAAAACATGGGCTATAACCCATCGTTTTTGTCATTTCGTAATTTTTTAAAAATCCTCAAAAATGATGAAAAACGGCGCGCTATAGTATGCCGTACGATATGGGCTATAGCCCATGGTCCAAAATGATGAGAAACGAGGCTAACTTTTTTTTTTCAAAATTTCAAAAAACATGGGCTATAATCCATCGTTTTTGTCATTTCGTCATTTTTTTAAAATCCTCAAAAATGATGAAAAACGGTGCGCTATAGTATGCCGTACGATATGGGCTATAGCCCATGTTCCAAAATGATGAGAAACGAGGCTAACTTTTTTTTTCAAAATTTCTAAAAACATGGGCTATAACCCATCGTTTTTGTCATTTTGTCATTTTTTTTAAATCCTCAAAAATGATGAAAAACGGCGCGCTATAGTATGCCGTACGATATGGGCTATAGCCCATGGTCCAAAATGATGAGAAACGAGGCTAACTTTTTTTTTCAAAATTTCAAAAAACATGGGCTATAACCCATCGTTTTTGTCATTTCGTCATTTTTTTAAAATCCTCAAAAATGATGAAAAACGGCGCGCTATAGTATGCCGTACGATATGGGCTATAGCCCATGGTCCAAAATGATGAGAAACGAGGCTAACTTTTTTTTTCAAAATTTCAAAAAACATGGGCTATAACCCATCGTTTTTGTCATTTCGTAATTTTTTTAAAATCCTCAAAAATGATGAAAAACGGCGCGCTATAGTATGCCGTACGATATGGGCTATAGCCCATGGTCCAAAATGATGAGAAACGAGGCTAACTTTTTTTTTTCAAAATTTCAAAGAACATGGGCTATAACCCATCGTTTTTGTCATTTCGTCATTTTTTTTAAATCCTCAAAAATGATGAAAAACGGCGCGCTATAGTATGCCGTACGATATGGGCTATAGCCCATGGTCCAAAATGATGAGAAACGAGGCTAACTTTTTTTTTCAAAATTTCAAAAAACTTGGGCTATAACCCATCGTTTTTGTCATTTCGTCATTTTTTTCAAATCCTCAAAAATGATGAAAAACGGCGCGCTATAGTATCCCGTACGATATGGGCTATAGCCCATGGTCCAAAATGATGAGAAACGAGGCTAACTTTTTTTTTCAAAATTTCAAAAAACATGGGCTATAACCCATCGTTTTTGTCATTTCGTAATTTTTTTAAAATCCTCAAAAATGATGAAAAACGGCGCGCTATAGTATGCCGTACGATATGGGCTATAGCCCATGGTCCAAAATGATGAGAAACAAGGCTAACTTTTTTTTCCAAAATTTCAAAAAACATGGGCTATAACCCATCGTTTTTGTCATTTCGTCATTTTTTTAAAATTCTCAAAAATGATGAAAAACGGTGCGCTATAGTATGCCGTACGATATGGGCTATAGCCCATGGTCCAAAATGATGAGAAACGAGGCTAACTATTTTTTTCAAAATTTCAAAAAACATGGGCTATAACCCATCGTTTTTGTCATTTCGTCATTTTTTTCAAATCCTCAAAAATGATGAAAAGCGGCGCGCTATAGTATGCCGTACGATATGGGCTATAGCCCATGGTCCAAAATGATGAGAAACGAGACAAACTTTTTTTTTCAAAATTTCAAAAAACATGGGCTATAACCCATCGTTTTTGTCATTTCGTAATTTTTTTCAAATCCTCAAACATGATGAAAAACGGCGCGCTATAGTATGCCGTACGATATGGGCTATAGCCCATGGTCCAAAATGATGAGAAACGAGGCTAACTTTTTTTTTCAAAATTTCAAAAAACATGGGCTATAACCCATCGTTTTTGTCATTTCGTCATTTTTTTCAAATCCTCAAAAATGATGAAAAACGGCGCGCTATAGTATGCCGTACGATATGGGCTATAGCCCATGGTCCAAAATGATGAGAAACGAGGCTAACTTTTTTTTTCAAAATTTCAAAAAACATGGGCTATAACCCATCGTTTTTGTCATTTCGTCATTTTTTTAAAAATCCTCAAAAATGATGAAAAACGGCGCGCTATAGTATGCCGTACGATATGGGCTATAGCCCATGGTCCAAAATGATGAGAAACAAGGCTAACTTTTTTTTTCAAAATTTCAAAAAACATGGGCTATAACCCATCGTTTTTGTCATTTCGTCATTTTTTTTTAAATCCTCAAAAATGATGAAAAACGGCGCGCTATAGTATGCCGTACGATATGGGCTATAGCCCATGGTCCAAAATGATGAGAAACGAGGCTAACTTTTTTTTTCAAAATTTCAAAAAACATGGGCTATAACCCATCGTTTTTGTCATTTTGTCATTTTTTTTAAATCCTCAAAAATGATGAAAAACGGCGCGCTATAGTATGCCGTACGATATGGGCTATAGCCCATGGTCCAAAATGATGAGAAACGAGGCTAACTTTTTTTTTTTTAATTTAAAAAAACATGGGCTATAACCCATCGTTTTTGTCATTTCGTCATTTTTTTCAAATCCTCAAAAATTATGAAAAACGGCGCGCTATAGTATGCCGTACGATATGGGCTATAGCCCATGGTCCAAAATGATGAGAAACGAGGCTAACTTTTTTTTTCAAATTTTCAAAAAACATGGGCTATAACCCATCGTTTTTGTCATTTCGTCATTTTTTTAAATCCTCAAAAATGATGAAAAACGGCGCGCTATAGTATGCCGTACGATATGGGCTATAGCCCATGGTCCAAAATGATGAGAAACGAGGCTAACTTTTTTTTTCAAAATTTCAAAAAACATGGGCTATAACCCATCGTTTTTGTCATTTTGTCATTTTTTTCAAATCCTCAAAAATGATGAAAAACGGCGCGCTATAGTATGCCGTACAATATGGGCTATAGCCCATGGTCCAACATGATGAGAAACGAGGCTAACTTTTTTTTTCAAAATTTCAAAAAACATGGGCTATAACCCATCGTTTTTGTCATTTCGTCATTTTTTAAAAATCCTCAAAAATGATGAAAAACGGTGCGCTATAGTATGCCGTACGATATGGGCTATAGCCCATGGTCCAAAATGATGAGAAACGAGGCTAACTTTTTTTTTCAAAATTTCAAAAAACATGGGCTATAACCCATCGTTTTTGTCATTTTGTCATTTTTTTAAAATCCTCAAAAATGATGAAATACGGCGCGCTATAGTATGCCGTACGATATGGGCTATAGCCCATGGTCCAAAATGATGAGAAACGAGGCTAACTTTTTTTTTTTTAATTTCAAAAAACATGGGCTATAACCCATCGTTTTTGTCATTTCGTCATTTTTTTCAAATCCTCAAAAATTATGAAAAACGGCGCGCTATAGTATGCCGTACGATATGGGCTATAGCCCATGGTCCAAAATGATGAGAAACGAGGCTAACTTTTTTTTTCAAAATTTCAAAAAACATGGGCTATAACCCATCGTTTTTGTCATTTCGTAATTTTTTAAAAATCCTCAAAAATGATGAAAAACGGCGCGCTATAGTATGCCGTACGATATGGGCTATAGCCCATGGTCCAAAATGATGAGAAACGAGGCTAACTTTTTTTTTCAAAATTTCAAAAAACATGGGCTATAACCCATCGTTTTTGTCATTTCGTCATTTTTTTAAAAATCCTCAAAAATGATGAAAAACGGCGCGCTATAGTATGCCGTACGATATGGGCTATAGCCCATGGTCCAAAATGATGAGAAACGAGGCTAACTTTTTTTTTCAAAATTTCAAAAAACATGGGCTATAACCCATCGTTTTTGTCATTTCGTCATTTTTTTTTAAATCCTCAAAAATGATGAAAAACGGCGCGCTATAGTATGCCGTACGATATGGGCTATAGCCCATGGTCCAAAATGATGAGAAACGAGGCTAACTTTTTTTTTCAAAATTTCAAAAAACATGGGCTATAACCCATCGTTTTTGTCATTTTGTCATTTTTTTTAAATCCTCAAAAATGATGAAAAACGGCGCGCTATAGTATGCCGTACGATATGGGCTATAGCCCATGGTCCAAAATGATGAGAAACGAGGCTAACTTTTTTTTTTTTAATTTCAAAAAACATGGGCTATAACCCATCGTTTTTGTCATTTCGTCATTTTTTTCAAATCCTCAAAAATTATGAAAAACGGCGCGCTATAGTATGCCGTACAATATGGGCTATAGCCCATGGTCCAACATGATGAGAAACGAGGCTAACTTTTTTTTTCAAAATTTCAAAAAACATGGGCTATAACCCATCGTTTTTGTCATTTCGTCATTTTTTAAAAATCCTCAAAAATGATGAAAAACGGTGCGCTATAGTATGCCGTACGATATGGGCTATAGCCCATGGTCCAAAATGATGAGAAACGAGGCTAACTTTTTTTTTCAAAATTTCAAAAAACATGGGCTATAACCCATCGTTTTTGTCATTTTGTCATTTTTTTAAAATCCTCAAAAATGATGAAAAACGGCGCGCTATAGTATGCCGTACGATATGGGCTATAGCCCATGGTCCAAAATGATGAGAAACGAGGCTAACTTTTTTTTTTTTAATTTAAAAAAACATGGGCTATAACCCATCGTTTTTGTCATTTCGTCATTTTTTTCAAATCCTCAAAAATTATGAAAAACGGCGCGCTATAGTATGCCGTACGATATGGGCTATAGCCCATGGTCCAAAATGATGAGAAACGAGGCTAACTTTTTTTTTCAAAATTTCAAAAAACATGGGCTATAACCCATCGTTTTTGTCATTTCGTAATTTTTTAAAAATCCTCAAAAATGATGAAAAACGGCGCGCTATAGTATGCCGTACGATATGGGCTATAGCCCATGGTCCAAAATGATGAGAAACGAGGCTAACTTTTTTTTTCAAAATTTCAAAAAACATGGGCTATAACCCAACGTTTTTGTCATTTCGTCATTTTTTTCAAATCCTCAAAAATGATGAAAAACGGCGCGCTATAGTATGCCGTACGATATGGGCTATAGCCCATGGTCCAAAATGATGAGAAACGAGGCTAACTTTTTTTTTCAAAATTTCAAAAAACATGGGCTATAACCCATCGTTTTTGTCATTTCGTCATTTTTTTTAAAATCCTCAAAAATGATGAAAAACGGCGCGCTATAGTATGCCGTACGATATGGGCTATAGCCCATGGTCCAAAATGATGAGAAACGAGGCTAACTTTTTTTTCCAAAATTTCAAAAAACATGGGCTATAACCCATCATTTTTGTCATTTCGTCATTTTTTTAAAAATCCTCAAAAATGATGAAAAACGGCGCGCTATAGTATGCCGTACGATATGGGCTATAGCCCATGGTCCAAAATGATGAGAAACGAGGCTAACTTTTTTTTTCAAAATTTCAAAAAACATGGGCTATAACCCATCGTTTTTGTCATTTTGTCATTTTTTTAAAATCCTCAAAAATGATGAAAAACGGCGCGCTATAGTATGCCGTACGATATGGGCTATAGCCCATGGTCCAAAATGATGAGAAACGAGGCTAACTTTTTTTTTTGAAATTTCAAAAAACATGGGCTATAACCCATCGTTTTTGTCATTTCGTCATTTTTTTCAAATCCTCAAAAATTATGAAAAACGGCGCACTATAGTATGCCGTACGATATGGGCTATAGCCCATGGTCCAAAATGATGAGAAACGAGGCTAACTTTTTTTTTCAAAATTTCAAAAAACATGGGCTATAACCCATCGTTTTTGTCATTTCGTCATTTTTTTAAATCCTCAAAAATGATGAAAAACGGCGCGCTATAGTATGCCGTACGATATGGGCTATAGCCCATGGTCCAAAATGATGAGAAACGAGGCTAACTTTTTTTTTCAAAATTTCAAAAAACATGGGCTATAACCCATCGTTTTTGTCATTTTGTCATTTTTTAAAAATCCTCAAAAATGATGAAAAACGGCGCGCTATAGTATGCCGTACAATATGGGCTATAGCCCATGGTCCAAAATGATGAGAAACGAGGCTAACTTTTTTTTTCAAAATTTCAAAAAACATGGGCTATAACCCATCGTTTTTGTCATTTCGTCATTTTTTTTAAATCCTCAAAAATGATGAAAAACGGTGCGCTATAGTATGCCGTACGATATGGGCTATAGCCCATGGTCCAAAATGATGAGAAACGAGGCTAACTTTTTTTTTCAAAATTTCAAAAAACATGGGCTATAACCCATCGTTTTTGTAATTTTGTCATTTTTTTAAAATCCTCAAAAATGATGAAAAACGGCGCGCTATAGTATGCCGTACGATATGGGCTATAGCCCATGGTCCAAAATGATGAGAAACGAGGCTAACTTTTTTTTTCGAAATTTCAAAAAACATGGGCTATAACCCATCGTTTTTGTCATTTCGTCATTTTTTTCAAATCCTCAAAAATTATGAAAAACGGCGCACTATAGTATGCCGTACGATATGGGCTATAGCCCATGGTCCAAAATGATGAGAAACGAGGCTAACTTTTTTTTTCAAAATTTCAAAAAACATGGGCTATAACCCATCGTTTTTGTCATTTCGTCATTTTTTTAAATCCTCAAAAATGATGAAAAACGGCGCGCTATAGTATGCCGTACGATATGGGCTATAGCCCATGGTCCAAAATGATGAGAAACGAGGCTAACTTTTTTTTTCAAAATTTCAAAAAACATGGGCTATAACCCATCGTTTTTGTCATTTTGTCATTTTTTTAAAATCCTCAAAAATGATGAAAAACGGCGCGCTATAGTATGCCGTACAATATGGGCTATAGCCCATGGTCCAAAATGATGAGAAACGAGGCTAACTTTTTTTTTCAAAATTTCAAAAAACATGGGCTATAACCCATCGTTTTTGTCATTTCGTCATTTTTTTAAAATCCTCAAAAATGATGAAAAACGGTGCGCTATAGTATGCCGTACGATATGGGCTATAGCCCATGGTCCAAAATGATGAGAAACGAGGCTAACTTTTTTTTTCAAAATTTCAAAAAACATGGGCTATAACCCATCGTTTTTGTCATTTTGTCATTTTTTAAAAATCCTCAAAAATGATGAAAAACGGCGCGCTATAGTATGCCGTACGATATGGGCTATAGCCCATGGTCCAAAATGATGAGAAACGAGGCTAACTTTTTTTTTTTAAATTTCAAAAAACATGGGCTATAACCCATCGTTTTTGTCATTTCGTCATTTTTTTCAAATCCTCAAAAATTATGAAAAACGGCGCGCTATAGTATGCCGTACGATATGGGCTATAGCCCATGGTCCAAAATGATGAGAAACGAGGCTAACTTTTTTTTTCAAAATTTCAAAAAACATGGGCTATAACCCATCGTTTTTGTCATTTCGTAATTTTTTAAAAATCCTCAAAAATGATGAAAAACGGTGCGCTATAGTATGCCGTACGATATGGGCTATAGCCCATGGTCCAAAATGATGAGAAACGAGGCTAACCTTTTTTTTCAAAATTTCAAAAAACATGGGCTATAACCCATCGTTTTTGTCATTTTGTCATTTTTTTAAAATCCTCAAAAATGATGAAAAACGGCGCGCTATAGTATGCCGTACGATATGGGCTATAGCCCATGGTCCAAAATGATGAGAAACGAGGCTAACTTTTTTTTTCAAAATTTCAAAAAACATGGGCTATAACCCATCGTTTTTGTCATTTCGTAATTTTTTAAAAATCCTCAAAAATGATGAAAAACGGCGCGCTATAGTATGCCGTACGATATGGGCTATAGCCCATGGTCCAAAATTATGAGAAACGAGGCTAACTTTTTTTTTCAAAATTTCAAAAAACATGGGCTATAACCCATCGTTTTTGTCATTTCGTCATTTTTTTAAATCCTCAAAAATGATGAAAAACGGCGCGCTATAGTATGCCGTACGATATGGGCTATAGCCCATGGTCCAAAATGATGAGAAACGAGGCTAACTTTTTTTTTCAAAATTTCAAAAAACATGGGCTATAACCCATCGTTTTTGTCATTTCGTCATTTTTTTCAAATCCTCAAAAATTATGAAAAACGGCGCGCTATAGTATGCCGTACGATATGGGCTATAGCCCATGGTCCAAAATGATGAGAAACGAGGCTAACTTTTTTTTTCAAAATTTCAAAAAACATGGGCTATAACCCATCGTTTTTGTCATTTCGTCATTTTTTCAAATCCTCAAAAATGATGAAAAACGGCGCGCTATAGTATGCCGTACGATATGGGCTTTAGCCCATGGTCCAAAATGATGAGAAACGAGGCTAACTTTTTTTTTTTTAATTTCAAAAAACATGGGCTATAACCCATCGTTTTTGTCATTTCGTCATTTTTTTCAAATCCTCAAAAATGATGAAAAACGGCGCGCTATAGTATGCCGTACGATATGGGCTATAGCCCATGGTCCAAAATGATGAGAAACGAGGCTAACTTTTTTTTTCAAAATTTAAAAAAACAGGGGCTATAACCCATCATTTTTGTCATTTCGTAATTTTTTAAAAATCCTCAAAAATGATGAAAAACGGCGCGCTATAGTATGCCGTACGATATGGGCTATAGCCCATGGTCCAAAATGATGAGAAACGAGGCTAACTTTTTTTTTCAAAATTTAAAAAAACAGGGGCTATAACCCATCATTTTTGTCATTTCGTAATTTTTTAAAAATCCTCAAAAATGATGTTAAACGGTGTGCTATAGTATGCCGTACGATATGGGCTCTAGCCCATGGTCAAAAATGATGAGAAACGAGGATAACTTTTTTTTTCAAAATTTCAAAAAACATGGGCT
Source organism: Protomyctophum bolini (assembly GCF_963924005.1). Classification (NCBI taxonomy): domain Eukaryota; kingdom Metazoa; phylum Chordata; class Actinopteri; order Myctophiformes; family Myctophidae; genus Protomyctophum; species Protomyctophum bolini. The sequence goes on along the minus strand of NC_137862.1, from coordinate 54,185,507 downwards.
ATAACCCATCGTTTTTTTCATTTTTAAAAAATCCTCAAAAATGATGTTAAACGGTGTGCTATAGTATGCCGTACGATATGGTCTATAGCCCATGGTCCAAAATGATGAGAAACGAGGCTAACTTTTTTTCAAAATTTCAAAAAACATGGGCTATAACCCATCGTTTTTGTCATTTCGTCATTTTTTTCAAATCCTCAAAAATTATGAAAAACGGCGCGCTATAGTATGCCGTACGATATGGGCTATAGCCCATGGTCCAAAATGATGAGAAACGAGGCTAACTTTTTTTTTCGAAATTTCAAAAAACATGGGCTATAACCCATCGTTTTTGTCATTTCGTCATTTTTTTCAAATCCTCAAAAATGATGAAAAATGGCGCGCTATAGTATGCCGTACGATATGGGCTATAGCCCATGGTCCAAAATGATGAGAAACGAGGCTAACTTTCTTTTTCAAAATTTCAAAAAACATGGGCTATAACCCATCGTTTTTGTCATTTCGTCATTTTTTTAAAATCCTCAAAAATGATGAAAAACGGCGCGCTATAGTATGCCGTACGATATGGGCTATAGCCCATGGTCCAAAATGATGAGAAACGAGGATAACTTTTTTTTTCAAAATTTCAAAAAACATGGGCTATAACCCATCGTTTTTTTCATTTTTAAAAAATCCTCAAAAATGATGTTAAACGGTGTGCTATAGTATGCCGTACGATATGGGCTCTAGCCCATGGTCAAAAATGATGAGAAACGAGGATAACTTTTTTTTTCAAAATTTCAAAAAACATGGGCTATAACCCATCGTTTTTTTCATTTTTAAAAAATCCTCAAAAATGATGTTAAACGGTGTGCTATAGTATGCCGTACGATATGGTCTATAGCCCATGGTCCAAAATGATGAGAAACGAGGCTAACTTTTTTTCAAAATTTCAAAAAACATGGGCTATAACCCATCGTTTTTGTCATTTCGTCATTTTTTTCAAATCCTCAAAAATTATGAAAAACGGCGCGCTATAGTATGCCGTACGATATGGGCTATAGCCCATGGTCCAAAATGATGAGAAACGAGGCTAACTTTTTTTTTCGAAATTTCAAAAAACATGGGCTATAACCCATCGTTTTTGTCAATTCGTCATTTTTTTCAAATCCTCAAAAATGATGAAAAATGGCGCGCTATAGTATGCCGTACGATATGGGCTATAGCCCATGGTCCAAAATGATGAGAAACGAGGCTAACTTTCTTTTTCAAAATTTCAAAAAACATGGGCTATAACCCATCGTTTTTGTCATTTCGTCATTTTTTTAAAATCCTCAAAAATGATGAAAAACGGCGCGCTATAGTATGCCGTACGATATGGGCTATAGCCCATGGTCCAAAATGATGAGAAACGAGGCTAACTTTTTTTTTCAAAATTTCAAAAAACATGGGCTATAACCCATCGTTTTTGTCATTTCGTCATTTTTTTCAAATCCTCAAAAATGATGAAAAACGGCGCGCTATAGTATGCCGTACGATATGGGCTATAGCCATGGTCCAAAATGATGAGAAACGAGGCTAACTTTTTTTTCCAAAATTTCAAAAAACATGGGCTATAACCCATCGTTTTTGTCATTTCGTCATTTTTTTCAAATCCTCAAAAATGATGAAAAACGGCGCGCTATAGTATGCCGTACGATATGGGCTATAGCCCATGGTCCAAAATGATGAGAAACGAGGCTAACTTTTTTTTTTTTATTAAAAAAAACATGGGCTATAACCCATCGTTTTTGTCATTTTGTCATTTTTTTAAAATCCTCAAAAATGATGAAAAACGGCGCGCTATAGTATGCCGTACGATATGGGCTATAGCCCATGGTCCAAAATCATGAGAAACGAGGCTAACTTTTTTTTTTCAAAATTTCAAAAAACATGGGCTATAACCCATCGTTTTTGTCATTTCGTCATTTTTTTAAAATCCTCAAAAATGATGAAAAACGGTGCGCTATAGTATGCCGTACGATATGGGCTATAGCCCATGGTCCAAAATGATGAGAAACGAGGCTAACTTTTTTTTTCAAAATTTCAAAAAACATGGGCTATAACCCATCGTTTTTGTCATTTCGTAATTTTTTTCAAATCCTCAAAAATGATGAAAAGCGGCGCGCTATAGTATGCCGTACGATATGGGCTATAGCCCATGGTCCAAAATGATGAGAAACGAGGCTAACTTTTTTTTTCAAAATTTCAAAAAACATGGGCTATAACCCATCGTTTTTGTCATTTCGTCATTTTTTTTTAAATCCTCAAAAATGATGAAAAACGGCGCGCTATAGTATGCCGTACGATATGGGCTATAGCCCATGGTCCAAAATGATGAGAAACGAGGCTAACTTTTTTTTTCAAAATTTCAAAAAACATGGGCTATAACCCATCGTTTTTGTCATTTCGTCATTTTTTTTTAAATCCTCAAAAATGATGAAAAACGGCGCGCTATAGTATGCCGTACGATATGGGCTATAGCCCATGGTCCAAAATGATGAGAAACGAGGCTAACTTTTTTTTTCAAAATTTCAAAAAACATGGGCTATAACCCATCGTTTTTGTCATTTTGTCATTTTTTTAAAATCCTCAAAAATTATGAAAAACGGCGCGCTATAGTATGCCGTACGATATGGGCTATAGCCCATGGTCCAAAATGATGAGAAACGAGGCTAACTTTTTTTTTCGAAATTTCAAAAAACATGGGCTATAACCCATCGTTTTTGTCATTTCGTCATTTTTTTCAAATCCTCAAAAATTATGAAAAACGGCGCGCTATAGTATGCCGTACGATATGGGCTATAGCCCATGGTCCAAAATGATGAGAAACGAGGCTAACTTTTTTTTTCAAAATTTCAAAAAACATGGGCTATAACCCATCGTTTTTGTCATTTCGTCATTTTTTTAAATCCTCAAAAATGATGAAAAACGGCGCGCTATAGTATGCCGTACGATATGGGCTATAGCCCATGGTCCAAAATGATGAGAAACGAGGCTAACTTTTTTTTTCAAAATTTCAAAAGACATGGGCTATAACCCATCGTTTTTGTCATTTCATCATTTTTTTTTAAATCCTCAAAAATGATGAAAAACGGCGCGCTATAGTATGCCGTACGATATGGGCTATAGCCCATGGTCCAAAATGATGAGAAACGAGGCTAACTTTTTTTTTCAAAATTTCAAAAAACATGGGCTATAACCCATCGTTTTTGTCATTTCGTCATTTTTTTCAAATCCTCAAAAATGATGAAAAATGGCGCGCTATAGTATGCCGTACGATATGGGCTATAGCCCATGGTCCAAAATGATGAGAAACGAGGCTAACTTTCTTTTTCAAAATTTCAAAAAACATGGGCTATAACCCATCGTTTTTGTCATTTCGTCATTTTTTTAAAATCCTCAAAAATGATGAAAAACGGCGCGCTATAGTATGCCGTACGATATGGGCTATAGCCCATGGTCCAAAATGATGAGAAACGAGGCTAACTTTTTTTTTCAAAATTTCAAAAAACATGGGCTATAACCCATCGTTTTTGTCATTTCGTCATTTTTTTCAAATCCTCAAAAATGATGAAAAACGGCGCGCTATAGTATGCCGTACGATATGGGCTATAGCCATGGTCCAAAATGATGAGAAACGAGGCTAACTTTTTTTTCCAAAATTTCAAAAAACATGGGCTATAACCCATCGTTTTTGTCATTTCGTCATTTTTTTCAAATCCTCAAAAATGATGAAAAACGGCGCGCTATAGTATGCCGTACGATATGGGCTATAGCCCATGGTCCAAAATGATGAGAAACGAGGCTAACTTTTTTTTTTTTTTATTAAAAAAAACATGGGCTATAACCCATCGTTTTTGTCATTTTGTCATTTTTTTAAAATCCTCAAAAATGATGAAAAACGGCGCGCTATAGTATGCCGTACGATATGGGCTATAGCCCATGGTCCAAAATCATGAGAAACGAGGCTAACTTTTTTTTTTCAAAATTTCAAAAAACATGGGCTATAACCCATCGTTTTTGTCATTTCGTCATTTTTTTAAAATCCTCAAAAATGATGAAAAGCGGCGCGCTATAGTATGCCGTACGATATGGGCTATAGCCCATGGTCCAAAATGATGAGAAACGAGGCTAACTTTTTTTTTCAAAATTTCAAAAAACATGGGCTATAACCCATCGTTTTTGTCATTTCGTAATTTTTTTAAAATCCTCAAAAATGATGAAAAACGGCGCGCTATAGTATGCCGTACGATATGGGCTATAGCCCATGGTCCAAAATGATGAGAAACGAGGCTAACTTTTTTTTTCAAAATTTCAAAAAACATGGGCTATAACCCATCGTTTTTGTCATTTCGTCACTTTTTTTTAAAATCCTCAAAAATGATGAAAAACGGCGCGCTATAGTATGCCGTACGATATGGGCTATAGCCCATGGTCCAAAATGATGAGAAACGAGGCTAACTTTTTTTTTCAAAATTTCAAAAAACATGGGCTATAACCCATCGTTTTTGTCATTTCGTCATTTTTTTTTAAATCCTCAAAAATGATGAAAAACGGCGCGCTATAGTATGCCGTACGATATGGGCTATAGCCCATGGTCCAAAATGATGAGAAACGAGGCTAACTTTTTTTTTCAAAATTTCAAAAAACATGGGCTATAACCCATCGTTTTTGTCATTTTGTCATTTTTTTAAAATCCTCAAAAATTATGAAAAACGGCGCGCTATAGTATGCCGTACGATATGGGCTATAGCCCATGGTCCAAAATGATGAGAAACGAGGCTAACTTTTTTTTTCGAAATTTCAAAAAACATGGGCTATAACCCATCGTTTTTGTCATTTCGTCATTTTTTTCAAATCCTCAAAAATTATGAAAAACGGCGCGCTATAGTATGCCGTACGATATGGGCTATAGCCCATGGTCCAAAATGATGAGAAACGAGGCTAACTTTTTTTTTCAAAATTTCAAAAAACATGGGCTATAACCCATCGTTTTTGTCATTTCGTCATTTTTTTAAATCCTCAAAAATGATGAAAAACGGCGCGCTATAGTATGCCGTACGATATGGGCTATAGCCCATGGTCCAAAATGATGAGAAACGAGGCTAACTTTTTTTTTCAAAATTTCAAAAGACATGGGCTATAACCCATCGTTTTTGTCATTTCATCATTTTTTTTTAAATCCTCAAAAATGATGAAAAACGGCGCGCTATAGTATGCCGTACGATATGGGCTATAGCCCATGGTCCAAAATGATGAGAAACGAGGCTAACTTTTTTTTTCAAAATTTCAAAAAACATGGGCTATAACCCATCGTTTTTGTCATTTCGTCATTTTTTTTTAAATCCTCAAAAATGATGAAAAACGGCGCGCTATAGTATGCCGTACGATATGGGCTATAGCCCATGGTCCAAAATGATGAGAAACGAGGCTAACTTTTTTTTTCAAAATTTCAAAAAACATGGGCTATAACCCATCGTTTTTGTCATTTCGTCATTTTTTTTTAAATCCTCAAAAATGATGAAAAACGGCGCGCTATAGTATGCCGTACGATATGGGCTATAGCCCATGGTCCAAAATGATGAGAAACGAGGCTAACTTTTTTTTTCAAAATTTCAAAAAACATGGGCTATAACCCATCGTTTTTGTCATTTTGTCATTTTTTTAAAATCCTCGAAAATGATGAAAAACGGCGCGCTATAGTATGCCGTACGATATGGGCTATAGCCCATGGTCCAAAATGATGAGAAACGAGGCTAACTTTTTTTTTTTTAATTTCAAAAAACATGGGCTATAACCCATCGTTTTTGTCATTTCGTCATTTTTTTCAAATCCTCAAAAATTATGAAAAACGGCGCGCTATAGTATGCCGTACGATATGGGCTATAGCCCATGGTCCAAAATGATGAGAAACGAGGCTAACTTTTTTTTTCAAAATTTCAAAAAACATGGGCTATAACCCATCGTTTTTGTCATTTCGTCATTTTTTTAAATCCTCAAAAATGATGAAAAACGGCGCGCTATAGTATGCCGTACGATATGGGCTATAGCCCATGGTCCAAAATGATGAGAAACGAGGCTAACTTTTTTTTTCAAAATTTCAAAAAACATGGGCTATAACCCATCGTTTTTGTCATTTCATCATTTTTTTTAAAATCCTCAAAAATGATGAAAAACGGCGCGCTATAGTATGCCGTACGATATGGGCTATAGCCCATGGTCCAAAATGATGAGAAACGAGGCTAACTTTTTTTTTCAAAATTTCAAAAAACATGGGCTATAACCCATCGTTTTTGTCATTTTGTCATTTTTTTAAAATCCTCAAAAATGATGAAAAACGGCGCGCTATAGTATGCCGTACGATATGGGCTATAGCCCATGGTCCAAAATGATGAGAAACGAGGCTAACTTTTTTTTTTGAAATTTCAAAAAACATGGGCTATAACCCATCGTTTTTGTCATTTTGTCATTTTTTTCAAATCCTCAAAAATTATGAAAAACGGCGCGCTATAGTATGCCGTACGATATGGGCTATAGCCCATGGTCCAAAATGATGAGAAACGAGGCTAACTTTTTTTTTCAAAATTTCAAAAAACATGGGCTATAACCCATCGTTTTTGTCATTTCGTCATTTTTTTAAATCCTCAAAAATGATGAAAAACGGCGCGCTATAGTATGCCGTACGATATGGGCTATAGCCCATGGTCCAAAATGATGAGAAATGAGGCTAACTTTTTTTTTCAAAATTTCAAAAAACATGGGCTATAACCCATCGTTTTTGTCATTTTGTCATTTTTTTTAAATCCTCAAAAATGATGAAAAACGGCGCGCTATAGTATGCCGTACAATATGGGCTATAGCCCATGGTCCAAAATGATGAGAAACGAGGCTAACTTTTTTTTTCAAAATTTCAAAAAACATGGGCTATAACCCATCGTTTTTGTCATTTCGTCATTTTTTAAAAATCCTCAAAAATGATGAAAAACGGTGCGCTATAGTATGCCGTACGATATGGGCTATAGCCCATGGTCCAAAATGATGAGAAACGAGGCTAACTTTTTTTTTCAAAATTTCAAAAAACATGGGCTATAACCCATCGTTTTTGTCATTTTGTCATTTTTTTAAAATCCTCAAAAATGATGAAAAACGGCGCGCTATAGTATGCCGTACGATATGGGCTATAGCCCATGGTCCAAAATGATGAGAAACGAGGCTAACTTTTTTTTTTTTAATTTAAAAAAACATGGGCTATAACCCATCGTTTTTGTCATTTCGTCATTTTTTTCAAATCCTCAAAAATGATGAAAAACGGCGCGCTATAGTATGCCGTACGATATGGGCTATAGCCCATGGTCCAAAATGATGAGAAACGAGGCTAACTTTTTTTTTTTTAATTTAAAAAAAACATGGGCTATAACCCATCGTTTTTGTCATTTCGTCATTTTTTTCAAATCCTCAAAAATGATGAAAAACGGCGCGCTATAGTATGCCATACGATATGGGCTATAGCCCATGGTCCAAAATGATGAGAAACGAGGCTAACTTTTTTTTTCAAAATTTCAAAAAACATGGGCTATAACCCATCGTTTTTGTCATTTCGTAATTTTTTAAAAATCCTCAAAAATGATGAAAAACGGTGCGCTATAGTATGCCGTACGATATGGGCTATAGCCCATGGTCCAAAATGATGAGAAACGAGGCTAACTTTTTTTTTCAAAATTTCAAAAAACATGGGCTATAACCCATCGTTTTTGTCATTTTGTCATTTTTTTAAAATCCTCAAAAATGATGAAAAACGGCGCGCTATAGTATGCCGTACGATATGGGCTATAGCCCATGGTCCAAAATGATGAGAAACGAGGCTAACTTTTTTTTTCAAAATTTCAAAAAACATGGGCTATAACCCATCGTTTTTGTCATTTCGTAATTTTTTAAAAATCCTCAAAAATGATGAAAAACGGCGCGCTATAGTATGCCGTACGATATGGGCTATAGCCCATGGTCCAAAATGATGAGAAACGAGGCTAACTTTTTTTTTCAAAATTTCAAAAAACATGGGCTATAACCCATCGTTTTTTTTGTCTTTTTTTTTTTTTCAAATCCTCAAAAATGATGTTAAACGGTGTGCTATAGTATGCCGTACGATATGGGCTCTAGCCCATGGTCCAAAATGATGAGAAACGAGGATAACTTTTTTTTTCAAAATTTCAAAAAACATGGGCTATAACCCATCGTTTTTGTCATTTCGTCATTTTTTTCAAATCCTCAAAAATTATGAAAAACGGCGCGCTATAGTATGCCGTACGATATGGGCTATAGCCCATGGTCCAAAATTATGAGAAACGAGGCTAACTTTTTTTTTCAAAATTTCAAAAAACATGGGCTATAACCCATCGTTTTTGTCATTTCGTCATTTTTTAAAAATCCTCAAAAATGATGAAAAACGGCGCGCTATAGTATGCCGTACGATATGGGCTATAGCCCATGGTCCAAAATGATGAGAAACGAGGTTAACTTTTTTTTTCAAAATTTCAAAAAACATGGGCTATAACCCATCGTTTTTGTCATTTCGTCATTTTTTTCAAATCCTCAAAAATGATGAAAAACGGCGCGCTATAGTATGCCGTACGATATGGGCTATAGCCCATGGTCCAAAATGATGAGAAACGAGGCTAACTTTTTTTTTCAAAATTTCAAAAAACATGGGCTATAACCCATCGTTTTTGTCATTTCGTCATTTTTTTCAAATCCTCAAAAATGATGAAAAACGGCGCGCTATAGTATGCCGTACGATATGGGCCCATGGTCCAAAATGATGAGAAACGAGGCTAACTTTTTTTTTCAAAATTTCAAAAAACATGGGCTATAACCCATCGTTTTTGTCATTTCGTCATTTTTTTCAAATCCTCAAAAATGATGAAAAACGGCGCGCTATAGTATGCCGTACGATATGGGCTATAGCCCATGGTCCAAAATGATGAGAAACGAGGCTAACTTTTTTTTTCAAAATTTCAAAAAACATTGGCTGTAACCCATCGTTTTTGTCATTTCGTAATTTTTTAAAAATCCTCAAAAATGATGAAAAACGGCGCGCTATAGTATGCCGTACGATATGGGCTATAGCCCATGGTCCAAAATGATGAGAAACGAGGCTAACTTTTTTTTTCAAAATTTCAAAAAACATGGGCTATAACCCATCGTTTTTGTCATTTCGTCATTTTTTTAAAATCCTCAAAAATGATGAAAAACGGTGCGCTATAGTATGCCGTACGATATGGGCTATAGCCCATGGTCCAAAATGATGAGAAACGAGGCTAACTTTTTTTTCAAAATTTCAAAAAACATGGGCTATAACCCATCGTTTTTGTCATTTTGTCATTTTTTTTAAATCCTCAAAAATGATGAAAAACGGCGCGCTATAGTATGCCGTACGATATGGGCTATAGCCCATGGTCCAAAATGATGAGAAACGAGGCTAACTTTTTTTTTCAAAATTTCAAAAAACATGGGCTATAACCCATCGTTTTTGTCATTTCGTCATTTTTTTCAAATCCTCAAAAATGATGAAAAACGGCGCGCTATAGTATGCCGTACGATATGGGCTATAGCCCATGGTCCAAAATGATGAGAAACGAGGCTAACTTTTTTTCCCAAAATTTCAAAAAACATGAGCTATAACCCATCGTTTTTGTCATTTCGTCATTTTTTTCAAATCCTCAAAAATGATGAAAAACGGCGCGCTATAGTATGCCGTACGATATGGGCTATAGTCCATGGTCCAAAATGATGAGAAACGAGGCTAACTTTTTTTTTCAAAATTTCAAAAAACATGGGCTATAACCCATCGTTTTTGTCATTTCGTCATTTTTTTCAAATCCTCAAAAATGATGAAAAACGGCGCGCTATAGTATGCCGTACGATATGGGCTATAGCCCATGGTCCAAAATGATGAGAAACGAGGCTAACTTTTTTCTTTTTAATTTCAAAAAACATGGGCTATAACCCATCGTTTTTGTCATTTCGTCATTTTTTTCAAATCCTCAAAAATGATGAAAAACGGCGCGCTATAGTATGCCGTACGATATGGGCTATAGCCCATGGTCCAAAATGATGAGAAACGAGGCTAACCTTTTTTTTCAAAATTTCAAAAAACATGGGCTATAACCCATCGTTTTTGTCATTTCGTAATTTTTTTAAAATCGTGCTATAGTATGCCGTACGATATGGGCTATAGCCCAGTGATACTCAACCTCAGGCCCGCGGGCCACATCAGGCCCGCGGGACCATTATGACTGGCCCACCAATGAAAATCTAAAAAATAGAAGAAAAAAAATCTGGAAATTGAAATAAAAATAAATGAATCTGAATGAAGTTATCTTTAATTACATTATTATAAGTAATACTATTAGAGTTGTAATATTACTCGAACGAAAATAAAAGAGGAAGGAAGGAGATGCAATGCAAATGAAAGACATATACTGTGTATCCCTATTCCCTGACATAATTTTATAGCTAAACGGACAGAATTCTATTTTATTTGAATGATGAAACCCAGCTGCCATTAATAGTTGGAAATGGAAATGGAAATTGCGGAAATTGCGGAAATTGTAATTGCGGAAATTGCGGAAATGGTGGAAATGGAAATTGCCGAAATTGCGGAAATTGCGGAAATGCGGAAATGGAAATTGCGGAAATTGCGGAAATGGTACTTGCGGAAATTGCGGAAATGGTGGAAATGGAAATTGCGGGAATTGCGGAAATTGCGGAAATGGAAATTGAGGAATTGCGGAAATGGAAATTGCGGAAATTGCGGAAATGGTAATTGCGGAAATTGCTCTTCAGTTATAGCTATCTATTTTCTGTAGATTGTTTTATTTGACTCAGTCAGCCATATCACTACTCTTTTTTTTTCATGAAAAAGGTCATAGCTGGGTAATCTATTTTCAGGCAAATTGTGTTTATTGTATTTTATTTTACTCAGCCATAACAATTTATTTTCTGTTAACCAACTTGCTGGCTGGCAGGCAGGCAGACAGCTACTCATAGACAGGCAGACAGACAGACAGCTACTCATGGAGAATTGGACAGGCAGGCAGTCAGACAGCTACTCATAGACAGGCAGACAGACAGCTACTCATGGAGAATTGGACAGGCAGGCAGACAGCTACTCATGGACAATTGGACAGGCAGGAAGGCAGACAGCTACTCATAGACAGACAGCTACTCATGGACAATTGGACAGGCAGGAAGGCAGACAGCTACTCATAGACAGACAGCTACTCATGGACAATTGGACAGGCAGGAAGGCAGACAGCTACTCATAGACAGACAGACAGCTACTCATAGACAATTGGGCAGGCAGGCAGACAGCTACTCATAGACAGACAGACAGCTACTCATGGACAATTGGACAGGCAGGAAGGCAGACAGCTACTCATAGACAGGCAGACAGACAGCTACTCATGGACAATTAGGCAGGCAGGCAGACAGCTACTCAGACAGGCAGACAGACAGCTACTCATGGACAATTAGGCAGGCAGGCAGACAGCTACTCAGACAGGCAGACAGACAGCTACTCATGGACAATTGGACAGGCAGGCAGGCAGACAGACAGCTACTCATAGACAGGCAGGCAGACAGCTACTCATAGACAGGCAGACAGTAAGACAGCTACTCATTGACAGACAGACAAATAACTACTCATGGACAGACAGACAGACAGGCAGGCAGGCAGGCAGGCAGGCAGGCAAAGAGCTACTCATGTTATGTTATTATGTTATTATAACAGCTACTCATGTTATGTGCAATAATTTGTGCAGTTATGGAAACAGCTCTTTGTGTTTATGCAAGAAAATGTAACACATTTATTTATTTACATATTGTGTGCATGCACATTGTACTTTGATACATTTTGCGAAAATAAAGCAATTGAAAGAGAGAAGTTATCAAGTATCATTAATGTCGTAATTTTATCTACTGGCCCCTGGCCCCTTGCCATTTTTGTAATGTGGCCCACAGGTAAATCTATTTGAGTATCCCTGCTATAGCAGGGATACTCAAATTAGAGCCCATGGTCCAAAATGATGACGTAAACAAGGCGGCTGCCTGCATGTGCGATATGACGTTGAACACTGCACAAGGCATTGCCTGGCAACGGCCCTGTCAAAGAATGGATTACAGCGATCCGGTTTTATATCATTACTACTAGAGACCCTAAGATGTCCCCACATGTCTTGGGCCCTCTACGGGTGTAATTATGAAGACGTGTGGAGACTTGAGCACTTACAAAGCTGTTAAATAATAGTAGATCAGCTATATTACCGAATATAGCGTGTGAATATGTCTCTTATTAAAGAAATAATCAAAGAAATATCAAATAATATAGAGAAACGGTTGGATGGCACTTATACACCCGCCTTCTAATGAAAGCGCTGGGGATGGCAATGAAGGACCGGGAAGTCTGGCATGATATTGTGAAATCCACGATCTCGACCGCGTTCGAAAAATTACGATGATGATGATGTCTATTATGCGACTATTACTTTTTCTCCAAAAAATAGTTAACAGATCCTATCTGTATATCTTTTTTTTTTTTTTTTTTTTTTTTTTTGAAAAAATGTCAGCTATAATGACATTGACACGGTCAAAAGATTATAGACGTCAGGTTGAAAGTGAGTGGGGCGTCTTGGCACGAAAACTGTTTGAAAACCACGTGGCAGCACTGCTCCATTGTGCTCTATAGGGTGTTGCTTGAATGTGTGAGCTGATATCAAAGTCAGCCCATAGCAACACCGACCGACTACACAGCTTGTTGACACACACTATCAGACAATTAAGTCAAACCAAGGACATCTATTCACCCCCCCCCCCCCCCCTGCACGTTCAAAGCACAGTCGCCAGGTTCAGTGTCAGATCGTTTACGTCTTTCTTCTGAGTCACATCGCTCGCTTATAATTCTCTCATCGTTCGTTGTTTTTCCGTCCGACACTCCTTCATTCGCCTGTGCCAAAGAAAAGGTGAGTCTTTTGTTTTCCTTTTTTAACTGCAACGTTCTTTTGAGGCAGCCATGTTTAATAACACTGTCATCATAAATTTGACTCATGGGGAGGGTATAGTATTGTCCCATCTGGGTATAGCAGTGCAGAGATGGTTACCACGTGGCACTTGGGAACATTGACCTTTGTTGTCGGAATCATCCGGTAACACGTCCCCCGTAACAATGCGCTAAACCCCCTGCGAGATGGATTGCTGAGGTGGAGCGCCACACCTATACCATCAGCTCCCAGTACTTATACCTGCACGACTTGCTGCACCCAAGCCGTTTTGCTACTCATACGCCGATCGAACCCGTGACCTTGTGGTCAAAAATGTGAGAGCCGTATATACCGACTGAGCTATATACCCGGACATTATGCCAAACAATTATCATACAAAAACGAAACGATTATATAGCAAACTAAACACATTTTAAAGCATCATTTTGGAGGAGCATTATTGGTTCCGGTCGTGCGTGTATAAATCAGGCGCATAAAGGCTTCACTTATAGCCTTCTCGATCTCTCGAAGTCCCGATCTCGACGACCTTTGACCTTTGAAGACCCTTGTCTTCCCCCCTCTCTCTCTCCCCCTTTCCTGTCATAATACTGTAAAGATCTATCAATGAAAGGTCAAAAAGAAATAATAAATTAAAAAATCTTAGAAAAGTAGTAAAAAAAAGACCCTCAAAATTGTCTGACAAAGCAGCTATAACAGCTATAACCACCTCTCCCCTGGAAGTATAATTGACAATAATATAAAGTCACAACACAACACATATGAGGCAGTATTGTGTTGTTTTAAAAAAAAAAAATATATATATATATATATATATATATGGTAATTCTTCATTTCCTGAAAAACATTTTGGAGTTACGTGGTTTCTTCCCCCGACAGCAGAGATATAACATAATCATCATCAATAATTTTAACCACTTGTCTTTAACCATATAATTGATACAATAGCAGATATACTGTACCAGCATATACATATCAATATGTAGGTCCTTGATATGAAAAGCTGCAGCTCATTCCAAGCATTCAGTGGTGGAAAGTTACCTAAGAACTGTATGTAAGTACATTTTTTTACTTTACTTGAGTATTTCTAATTTCCAATGATGTTGCTTGTATACTCCGTTACATCTTAGAGGGCAAAATATTGTACTTACACTACAATTATTTGAAAACATTAGAGGGAGGGCGAGCTCCAAAAGTGGTCTTTGGCACATGCCACTTCACAGTCAAAAAGTGGACGGGTTTCTGAACTGCCCCACACAGCCAGACACAGACCGAGTATAGAATTAACAAAAATGTCTCATTTTATCATGAACATTATATAGTGAGGACCATTTAAAGGTTTTATGACATTCATTTTCATTTATTTGTGTTTTTCTTTTAGGTTTTATGACCTCAATTACACCCAAAAAACCTGAACTTTGAACATTCAGTGGATTTTCTGTGGTCTGGAGTTTTCTTTGGGGTTTGGAAGCCTTTTGAGCTACAATGAAAACAGGCAACACAGTGAAAACAGTGACATCTGCTGGCAAATCCCATTGACATATATGGGATTTGCAGGCTCTTACATCACAAACTGCCGGCAAATCAGAGCACCTGTTTGAGCCAGAAAACCCCAGATCACAGAAAATCTACTGAATGTTAAAAGTTCATGTTTTTTGGGTGCAATTGAGATTAGAAAACCTCAAAAAAATAAGAACAATTCCAAAACCTTTTATTTGAATGTCACAATCCCTTTAAAGGTTGAAATGTGGTGAAGCAGCGGTCCTTTAAAAAGTAAAACAATTGATGACTTTTTTTTCCCCACACCACTGCCGAGCATCTGCTGTGGGGACGGAATTAAGGGGAAAAAAGGGATGGACACCCTCTCAGTGGCCTCCACAGCTCCTCGCTGCCTCCACAACACCGGGTCCACTTGAAACCAACACCATTTGTCTTTTTCGCTCTAGCCCTGCTGTGTGCGTGCGCGCGCGTGCGTGCGCGAGTGCGTGTGTGTGTGTGTGGTATTTATGTGTTGACCCCCCCACCCCACCCCACCGAGCCACCCGGCCTCGGAGTGTGATGGCTGCCACGGCGCTCCGCTCGCGCTGCTATATTACCCAGGGTACAGTAGTATATATGCAAGGGGGGGGGGGGCGACAGACAGCATGAGGGAGAAGAGATGTGAGGCGATAGTTCCCCCTCTTTTTTCTTTTTCTTTTTTTTTTTTTTTTTTTAACCAGCGGGGCTAAGAGAAGAGAAAGACCCCGATTGTCCGCGGCGGCGGGCCCTCTCTACTCCCCCCCACACCAGCCCCCCCCCCCCCCCCCCACCCCCAGTGACAGCCTCGCATGCCTCTGGAAGGGAAAAGAAAAGGGAGAAAAGAGATTTAGAGAAAAGAGAGAGGGTACAGCGAGGGAAGGCTTGCTTCGCTGTGCAGCTGCTCCTGTGGATGCCTTTGGATTACATCAGAGCATAGACTCAGAAGAAAGGGGAGAGAGAGAGAGAGAGAGAGAGAGAGAGAGAGAGAGAGAGAGAGAGAGAGAGAGAGAGAGAGAGAGAGAAGAGGGGGCGCCTGGAAGAAGGGTGTGAGGCACACTCCACAAATCAGACCCCTTCCCCCCCCCCACAGCTCTCTCTCTCTCTCTGCCCCTCTCTCACCCCACTCCCTGTTCCCCCCCACTCTCTCTCTCTCTCTCTCTCTCTCTCTCTCTCTCTCTCTCTCTCCCTTTATCTCTCAGAGGGTTGAGAGCTGCATGGAGCAGTCCTCTACAGAGCTGTCATTGTTGTCAGACTGAAGTGGGCACGCACGCACGCACACACTCACGCACACACACACACACACACACACACACACACACACACACACACACACACACACACACACACACATGCATATGTACCCACGCAGACACACACCCACGCAGACACACACACACACACACACACACACACACACACACACGCACACACACGCATTCCTTAGCACTGTGGCTGTCTCTGGTTCATCTATATGAAGGTGATGAATGGTACTCTCGTGTTCTGTCCCCTCCGCTGGCTGACAGAGGGGAGAATATATGAAAGACCAGATGGTTCATTTAGTGCCAAAAGCCCGTCCGGATTCAGCCTCCCGATCCGTGTAGAATCAGGCATGTCAGTTATAGTGTCGCTATCGTCCATGAGAGGACAAGTCAGTCCTATGGGGAGGCCCTTCATATAAGCTACACTATATGTATCGTCTCTGTCGGGTGGAAACCTTCATAATGTGACCTCGTGAAGTGTTTTTATTCTCGTTTCATCGCGTCACGTGAAAAGCAGGGAATCTCCAGCATCGAATTGACATATTGGTTGTTCAGTTTGACCCGCACCAGTTTTTGGGAGATATGACTTGCAATTTAATAAAAAAACAATTGAAAACGTTCATGTTCAGACAGGCTTTTGGTCACCTATAATCACTTGTTTTTCTACTGTTTCTCGTGCTGAGAAGGGTGCTATATAAATAAAGGTCATTCATTCATTCATTCAATTTGACTTGCAATTTGTCAATGAATGTCTTGCAGGAAACAAGCGAGTTATAAGAAAACAGGCTTGAAAGGTTCACTTCTGTGTGGACTCTAACGTTACACCTACGTGGCTATACATGTTTAAGCATTTATTTCATATTTACATGTCTATTTCAAGCTCTCATGTTTATTTCAGGAAGAATATGTCTATTAACTCATTTTGGATGAATAATAATAAATAAATAAAAAGTTATAGTCTTGCCGCCATGAGCCATGACTGTCTCTGTGTCAATATAGTCAATTCAATTCAATTCAAAGGGCTTTATTGGCATGAGAAAACATACGTTTACATTGCCAAAGCAGAAAGAACAAAACAACAATACAGCAATACAATCAAAACAAAAATTATGTACTTTGAAGGTCAGAATCTTCAATAGATCAACTTCTGTGTACCAAGATAACTCGATGCAGGTATAGTGCAGGAATATACACAATGATTAGTCTTTAGGGTGGTTGTGTTCCATTTGATATCCTTCTCCTATCACAGCAACTCACAAATCTTGCTGCTGTGTTTGCACATTGTTGTACTTCGCCCAGCAGATATGGGAGTTTTTTGTCATTGGTCATGTTTTCAAAATCTCCGTGTGTGGTTGTAATCTGTGGGAAGTATGTGTCTCTGATGTCTTGGTACACAATGGACAGATGGTTAGGAAGTGTAGCTCGGTTTCCACTTCGTTTAGTGTGCAGTGGGTGCATAGTCTGTCTTCTCTCGGGATACAGGTCTGCCTATGTCACATGTCCAAAACAGAGTCATAGGCTACAAGAGTGTTGTGTGTAGCCGATCTACAAAGCTTGTTGATCAGCTATTTTAGCTATAGCCTATCTTTTTTAAACAATTGAAAGTGTGTATAAGCGGTTTGTCTATATACCAGTATTTCCAGTGGTGGAAAAAGTACTAAAAATGTTTCACCTAAGTACAAGTATAAATACTGCAATGTGTAGACGCACTCCGTTATACAAGTGGAAGTCCCGTATTCAAAATGTACTCAAGTAAGAGTATTATACAAAAGTATCGGCAATTCGGCCTCAAAATGTATTTCAAGTGCTAAAAGTATACGACCCCTGTGTATATGCTGCCTTTGTTTTGTTATTTAATATTTCAATGTTTTCTCCTTCATTCCCGCAAACACCTGCATTACTTAATTGCCAAGAAGTCTACACAATTAGAGAATGTAAAATCATTATTTAGATTTTGCCTGTCAACATGTCTGTCTGTCTAACTGACTGACTGACTGTGTATGTGTGCGTGCGTGCGTGCATGTGTGTGTGCATGCATGTGCGTGCGTGTGCACGTGCGTGTGTGTGTGTGATTGCTTGACAGGTGGCAGCCATGTTCTCCGGGTACCTTGTGGTGGTGCTGGTGGTGCTCATCCTGGGTAGGCGGGTCTTCTGGCATATGCTGTGTATGCTGATTGGTGAGAGGTGGTTCAACACCGCCCCCCGGCCCGTGACTGACAGGCGCGGAGGAGGAGCAGCCAACCGGATGACTGATGGACGGTGAACTGTCGACGAGGTCGTCGGTGGTCACATGATGACCTCCTGTCTCCTGTAGTACACCTACCACTAGAAAGCCATCAAATCTCGGCCACTCGGCTCACTCACACTCGGTCACTCCAGTAAGGTGGTGTCACGGTGAAATTGGTGACCCGCTGAAATATGTGACAATCGTGTAGAAGACAATCAAATAATGGCATTGTGTGCCTGAATTAAAATGTGTCAGTTTGTTTTATTAGCAGAGATGGTCACATATTTCCAGGTCACCAATTTCACCGTAACACCATGCCATGCTGGAGTTATCGAGCGTGAGTGCAAGCGAGTGGAGATTTTGGATATTTGGACTTTTGGCTGAAGACTTGAGTGGGTTCCTTCCTAGAAAGTGTTCAGTACTCTCCTGTGAAGTGATCAGTGATGTGGACCAAACCAAAATATCTTGGTATTGAATATACTGTACCTCAACATTTATATTGGGACGATAAACATTGTCTTTTTCTTTTTGAGCTCATATACTAGATCGGATATTTGTTGTATAATAAAATCCCAGACAATACACATATAGTCAGATGAGTATAATGCCCAGCACTACGTTTAGAGCTTAAAGAAAGTTTAAAGACGTTGGGCCAATTTTCTTTTACATCTTCGGTTCCACCAGCATTGGAGTGTCAAATATCAGATTATGGACTGAAACTATAAGCAAGATACGGGTTAAAACATGTCGAAAGGAGGTTATAATTGTGTTTTTGGTGCTTTCCCTGTTCAAAATGTCCTCTGGAAACAATGGCACATGGCCTCAAATAAACAATCAAATGTCTCTGTCATCTCATTACAGGGACAGCACTTTGACTATTTATAAAAACTCTCACCCTTGGAACTATAAACACTATTGTACTCATAGAAGACCCATAGTCATATTATGTTTCTTTTTTAAGAACTAGACTAGGTTATAACATCATTGTTGGGGGGGTTTCCCTTGGTATATATATATATAAAAGGGATTGTGTTTAATATTTAGATGTGACATGATTTCACTTGGGGGTATAAAAAAAAAAAAAAAGAAAAAACCCCAGAAGCTGTGACATCATTCAGGAATGTCTTTATGCGGTTATGGTGACGAGACGACAATGTTTTCAACAGAGATTATTTTGAACGCATCGGATTCAGCTGGACAGGATGGAGGGCTGGCTGTGTGACACGGTGACATCACACGCTGGATTTAACCCATTCTGACCTGAGATCAGATTCATACGAGGTTTCCACTAGTGGACACACACTGGTCTGATTAACCCATTCTGACCTGAGATCAGATTCTAAAAATGTCAGTCGTTCTTCGATTTTTCAAAAATAGCAGACCTACAAGCTCGTAGCGCGCCACTCGGTGGCGCGCTATGAGCTTGTAGGTCTGCTATTTTTCAATAGCTAAAGCATAACATGATGCTAACACCAAAATGGGTTCACGTTCAGAATGGGTTAAACCCAGACTGTGTGATTATGTGTGACATGATGTGGGCTTTAAGAAGGAGGCCTCAAAAATACCAATGTTTTTCATTGTTGTCAGAAACCGCATTTCTTCCATTATTATATTAATGTTTAATGGCTGAGCACGAAAACAGCATGGTTGTTTTTCACCACCTGTGCGCAACCTATAACACACACACAAACACACATGCACATATTAACTGTATATATATATATATGGTGATTTCGGGTGTACCAGTACAGTACAGTACAGTACAGTACAGTACAGTACAGTACAGTACAGTACAGTACAGTACAGTACAGTACAGTACAGTACAGTACAGTGACAGTACAGTACAGTACAGTACAGTACAGTACAGTACAGTACAGTACAGTACAGTACAGTACAGTACAGTAGAGGGTACAGTAGAGGGACCCCCACACGGTATAACTCTGTCATTTCTCAACCGTTTCGGACACGGGGCGGCTCGCCGGAATCGGGCCGGCACCCTGGGCGCGTTCCTGTGAGTACAGTACCAGTACAGTACCAGTACAGTACAAGTACACCAGTAGAGTACCAGTACAGTACCAGCCTACCATTGTGCTGTCTGTATATCGTCTTTAGTTTACGTCTATGATCCCCACCACCAGGCCGGGAGGCTGAGATTATAGTTTTCTGCCACTATTTGGCGTGCGTGCGTGCGTGCGTGCATGTGTGTGTGTGTGTGTGTGTGTGTGTGTGTGTGTGTGTGTGTGTGTGTGTGTGTGTGTGCGTGCGTGCGTGCGTGTGAGTGAATTTGAAAACTTGAAATGGGACATTCTGCATAATGAGTATACATTCATATTTTGATACCAATAATATACTTTTGTACTTTTACTCAAGTCAATTTTGAATTCCAGACTATTACTTGTAAGTTGTAACAGAGTATAGTATACTATATTGCAGTATTGGTATACTTTTACTTAAGCAAAACATGTGAGTATACTTTTTCCGCCACACTGGCTGCTTTAGGGTTTGGCCCATGACTCTTGAACCAGTTTGGACCGGTTGGACAGTCAACAATTTTCTCCCTGAATCATTCATAACACAACAAAAGGAAATTTGAATTGAGTTGAAATAAGACATATAGGCTATAAGAAGTCAGGATATATAATATACACCAGGTATGTATACAGGAGGTATATATGTACGTATACTAATTGGGGGAAGTTGCGTTTCAGAGCTGCGTCGTCGACTCGTTGCAGGCTTGAGGAATCTGCTCAACACCATGCAGCGATGCAGGGCAGCCATTGTTCCGTCAAGTCATTGTTCTTTTCTGTTCATTCTTTTATTTTATTCTTTTTATGAGGAGGAAAAGTGAAGTTTGATTGTTCACATCCTGAGAGCCTCCCCCCCCCCCCCCCCCCCCCCGAGTCGGAAAGCGTGATGGTGAATCAACATGCGAGCATATCGCTGTAGCCTCGGGGACAAAGGGCGAGTGACATTTTTACGACGGAGGTGGTGGTGCTGAGAGCAAGGGCTCCGTGTTTCTCAATCGCCGTTGACCTTCGTGGATTCCTCATCTCGGCCCCTGAATAGTCGGATAAGACCCACAGATCCAATAAGCTCCAAGAAAATGGGTTGAACCTGACACGACGACGTGCTATATGGTTTTTTTTTTTTCATTCTATTACTTTGGTCATTAAAGGGATTGTGACATTTAAAAAAAAAGGTTTTGGAATTGTTCTTTTTTTTTTTTAGGTTCTAATCTCAATTGCACCCAAAAAACATGAACTTTTAACATTCAGTAGTTTTTCTGTGATCTGGGGTTTTCTGGCTCAAACAGGTGCTCTGATTTGATTGAGTTTGTGATGTAAGAGCCTGCAAATCCCATATATGCCAATGGGATTTGCCAGCAGATGTCACTGTTTTCACTGTGTTGCCTGTTTTCATTGTAGCTCAAAAGGCTTCCAAACCCCAAAGAAAACTTCAGACCACAGGAAATCCACTGAATGTTCAAAGTTCAGGTTTTTTGGGTGTAATTGAGGTCATAATACCTAAAAGAAAAAAGAAAAAGAAATTAAAATGAATGTCATAAAACCTTTAAAATCCATTGAATGAGAGGCCTATGCTCATGCTGGAAATATCGCGGAAAAAAATAAGGTATGTTAATGCTATGATGTCCATGATGCAAGCCTTTATTTTTGGCGTGATGTGCATTTAGGTTTTATGTTTCTTAAAACCTGTGGAATGCCACCCCGATAGCAGCTTTTCAGTGCCTTCTGCCAGCTCAATTCACATTTTTAATTCGTCATTTGAATGCCAATAGAAAAATCTGTGATGTACACAATATGTCTCATTTTAACGGGGCAAGCATATAGTATTAGACATCCAGTCCCGATGGTGGAGAAATACACAAAAAGTCAAAAAACCTCTCCAAATTATTTTTTATATATAGTCTGCTATTTTAAAAATATTCTTTTATACCTTTGAACACGTATTATTATGGAACAAGTACTTTTACTTTTGGTACTCTAAGTACATTTTTATGCCAATACTTTTTTACTTGTACTAGTACTTTTGTACTAGTATACTTGAACTAGTATTTGAACTATATAGTAGTACATTTTAACTGGAGTATTTATTTTTACACTGCAGTATTGCTTTACTTGAGTAAAAAATGTGAGTAGGCTACTTTTTCCAACACTAATGAGGAGGACGACGATGATGATAACGATGATGATGATGATGATGATGATGATGATGAAGATGATGGGTCCACGCCCACGTCCTCACTGCTTCTTCCGGTCGACTAGTTTTATGGCAACTCATCGGCTTATACGACCTCTCAAAGTCAAGGGTCCCGAACCCTTATACGACCTCTCAAAGTCAAGGGTCCCGAACCCTTATACGACCTCTCAAAGTCAAGGGTCCCGAGCCCTCCTCATGCATGCTCATCACAGGAACACACACACACACACACACACACACACACACACACACACACACACACGCGCACACACACACACACACACACACACACACACACACACACACACACAGCTAGAATCTTCTCTTTCTTTCCAGCTCCTTCTCCTTCCATTTTACGTGTGTGTGTGTGTGTGTGAGAGAGAGTATTTAGGCCCCCATGCAGTGGCTCTCAAAACGTTTTAACGTCAAGAAGGACCCCCACATTGATAATGTATTTACCCACGATCCCCGCCCTTGTGCCAGCCAGCCAGGGACCCCCGGAGGACCCCCACCAGGATGATTTGTGTTTAAAATATCTCAATACTAGTTCAGAAAGCCAACCCTAAAACAGATCTTTTCCCTATATGTCAGAAGGTGCAGGTATATTGCTCTTAATTACAACTTGCACGTGCACGGCAGCTTGGTTACAACCGAAACAGACTTCCTCTTCCTCTTCAAAATAGGAGCCACTTGTAATGAGCACAGTCAACACTACAGTTTTAACAAAAAAAGATACCTGCATGCATGCACTGTGCTCAAGAGTAGAACATCTTTCTAGTTTTGTTGTGTTCACACGGGCAGATGAAACGATGATATACACAAGAACAATGGCTTCTATTTCAGCATGCTAAACTGTCTATAGGAAGAGAAAGGTATAGTTTCATGTATAGATAATAATTTACCGTATAGTTAGTTTGGATGTAGACCAGTGGTTCCCAAAGTGGGGTATACGGGAACCCCCAGGGGTGCTTGAGTATAGAGCGCCGCAGTCCCCGCCCCCTTTCAGAAAAGCGAGTGGCCCAGGAAGTGGAAGCCCCATGCATTCTCCCATCGGCACTTTTAATATAATTTATTTAAAGACGGTTACGCCGCGGACAAAGCCAATTCGGATCGTGACGAATCATGACAATGAACACTATATTTTGGGACGATCAAATCATTAAAAAGAAGAAAAGAAAGTCAGGAGACAACACTATTTGTTTTATTTTTCGTCTTATAAATTATTTGATCGGCCCAAAATATTGTGTTCATTGTCATGATTCGTCACGATCCGAATTGGCTTTGTCCGCGGCGTAACCGTCTTTAAATAAATTATATTAAAAGTGCCGATGGGAGAATGCATGGGGCTTCCACTTCCTGGGCCACTCGCTTTTCTGAAAGGGGGCGGGACTGCGGCGCTCTATAGGGTGACCTGATCCAAAATGTTCATTTGAGGGACAGAAGTATCACTTACTTAAAGGCCTTGATGTCATATTCGACCATATGCCTAATATTGCCATCATTTGCCTATCATTTTGTTCTTTGGGTGTTATAGGCCGACTTGGTACTATATAGACTAGAGGATATTTCTCATTATTTTAACAGGCTTAATAAAAACACATCTCGCAGGAAAAGAGAGAACCTCTAGACGGGGTGCTATACACCAGATTGTTATAGCGCTCAACATCAGCAAGAGTATACACATGTTGTTATACCAACGAGAATCTGTATGCATATTATGGAATGTATATTCAGGGTGAGCGACAAAATAGCAGCCATGCGGAGCCGGAGAATGAGACTCGCAGGAAAACCAAGAGCTCCTGCCAGCCAGCAGACTGCATGGTGCTGTGGGGAACCAACACATGGGGCACCGGTCACGATGACACCCCGTACTAACATAATATGTGGATGTATACTCGAGAAAGACGCACGAGCGCAAAGCACCAACGAGCTGACGATGGAGGGCTCGAGGACGACCTATAGAGTAACCAATGGTCTGGGACTCTGAGAGTGTACACAAATGGGTCCATTTGGTTCTATTTGTACACTCTCAGAGATAAATTAACTTTGATTTTACAATATACTGTATATAGGCCTATACATAAGGGGTCCCAGAGATAGAAATGCCATCAAATGGGGGCCCGCGTATAGCCTATAATGCAGGTCAAACTGGGGGGGTCCTTGAAATTTAACGGGTTGAGAATCACTGCTAGAGCCGTCATAATCTTCTCTTATGTTTTCAAATGGGGGTCTATTTGACGCCTATTTGGTGTGTCGGGGTGGACAAGCTCGATATATACAAGCTCGATACTTTTGTGTGACGCTGTAGTATGACTATGTGATCGCACGTACACACACACACACACACACACACACACACACACACACACACACACACACTATAAACGCGCACACACACACACACACACACACACACACACACATGCACGCGGACTGCAACACAGGAGCATGCATTGCTCGCATGCAGAGAGAGAGAGAGAGTAGAGCAATCAACATACCGCACTTTACATCTGCAGGAAGAATGTTTTTTATTTTATTTTGTTTTGTCACGCAGAGACAAATGGGTTGAGTTTTAGTGTTTAAGCAACAGGTATAGGATGAGGAGACGCTTCAGGAATGTGGTGGACAGATGTCAACATAAAGGCCCTCGACCCATAGGAGGAGGAGAATGGGTGGGGGGGAGAGGGGGGGGTGGTGGTGGTGGCAGGGATGAGAGAGAGAGAGAGAGAGAGAGAGAGAGAGAGAGAGAGAGAGAGAGAGAGAGAGAGAGAGAGAGAGAGAGAGAGGTGGGGAGGTGACCCCGTCTCTTTGAAAGTGAGTTTCCTTCCCTGCAGCTTGAGATTAACAGCCACTTCAATGCTAATAGCTGCTACAAATGGTACAGATAAGACCCTGGGGGGGACGAGAGAGAGACAGAGAGAGAGAGAGAGACAGACAGAAAATGCACATTTCTTTTTTGATAGTTTCACAAATTAGTATTGCTCAAAGTGTTGTATGTATAACACATCTCTGTTTCCACCATTTTATTCCTATTTATATTCAATATTTTTGAATTGAATTGAATTGAATTGAATTGAATTGAATTGAATTGAATTGAATTGAATTGAATTGAATTGAACTGAACTGAACTGAACTGAACCGAACCGAACCGAACCGAACCGAACCGAACCGAATCGAATTGAATTGAAAGTTGGTGATGTTAGAGGATAAGGTAAAGTGGATTAAGCGTTCTTATTAATTTAATTGAGTTAAATGTAATTCCACTCCCCACGTTTGTCTCCGTCCAGCCGCTTGCTTTAAAGCTATGGTGGTGTTTTATCAGAGAAAGTCAACAGATCATCTACTGAGTCAGTTTGACTCATAGTTTGACACGCACGCACGCACGCACACACACACAAACACACACACACGCACACACACGCACACACGCACACACACACACGCACGCACACACGCACGCACGCACGCACGCACGCACGCACGCACGCACGCACGCACGCACGCACACACGCACACACACACACACACACACACACACACACACACACACACACACACACACACACACTGGGATGGGTCCTTGATGTGATGTCTTTGTCACATCTCTGGTCTTAAAAGCACTGTTAAGATTCCACGA
>NC_137862.1:54154968-54159378 GCF_963924005.1 Protomyctophum bolini | reverse complement strand
TGTGTGTTCTTATTGTCCTTTTTGATGCTAGTTTTTCCACTGTTTATTCTGTGATAATGGCTGCCTGCTGTTGTTATAGTTGTTTTATTTTTGTACTATTGTAAAGCACCCTGTGCACTCGTGCTGAGAAGGGTGCTATATAAATAAAGGTCATTCATTCATTCATTCATTCAATTTGACTTGCAATTTGTCAATGAATGTCTTGCAGGAAACAAGCGAGTTATAAGAAAACAGGCTTGAAAGGTTCACTTCTGTGTGGACTCTAACGTTACACCTACGTGGCTATACATGTTTAAGCATTTATTTCATATTTACATGTCTATTTCAAGCTCTCATGTTTATTTCAGGAAGAATATGTCTATTAACTCATTTTGGATGAATAATAATAAATAAATAAAAAGTTATAGTCTTGCCGCCATGAGCCATGACTGTCTCTGTGTCAATATAGTCAATTCAATTCAATTCAAAGGGCTTTATTGGCATGAGAAAACATACGTTTACATTGCCAAAGCAGAAAGAACAAAACAACAATACAGCAATACAATCAAAACAAAAATTATGTACTTTGAAGGTCAGAATCTTCAATAGATCAACTTCTGTGTACCAAGATAACTCGATGCAGGTATAGTGCAGGAATATACACAATGATTAGTCTTTAGGGTGGTTGTGTTCCATTTGATATCCTTCTCCTATCACAGCAACTCACAAATCTTGCTGCTGTGTTTGCACATTGTTGTACTTCGCCCAGCAGATATGGGAGTTTTTTGTCATTGGTCATGTTTTCAAAATCTCCGTGTGTGGTTGTAATCTGTGGGAAGTATGTGTCTCTGATGTCTTGGTATACAATGGACAGATGGTTAGGAAGTGTAGCTCGGTTTCCACTTCGTTTAGTGTGCAGTGGGTGCATAGTCTGTCTTCTCTCGGGATACAGGTCTGCCTATGTCACATGTCCAAAACAGAGTTATAGGCTACAAGAGTGTTGTGTGTAGCCGATCTACAAAGCTTGTTGATCGGCTATTTTAGCTATAGCCTATCTTTTTTAAACAATTGAAAGTGTGTATAAGCGGTTTGTCTATATATACCAGTATTTCCAGTGGTGGAAAAAGTACTCAAATGTTTCACCTAAGTACAAGTATAAATACTGCAATGTATAGACGCACTCCGTTATACAAGTGGAAGTCCCGTATTCAAAATGTACTCAAGTAAGAGTATTGTACAAAAGTATCGGCAATTCGGCCTCAAAATGTATTTCAAGTGCTAAAAGTATACGACCCCTGTGTATATGCTGCCTTTGTTTTGTTATTTAATATTTCAATGTTTTCTCCTTCATCCCCGCAAACACCTGCATTACTTAATTGCCAAGAAGTCTACACAATTAGAGAATGTAAAATCATTATTTAGATTTTGCCTGTCAACATGTCTGTCTGTCTAACTGACTGACTGACTGTGTATGTGTGCGTGCGTGCGTGCGTGCGTGCGTGTGTGTGTGCATGCGTGTGCGTGCGTGCGTGTGCACGTGCGTGCGTGTGTGTGTGTGATTGCTTGACAGGTGGCAGCCATGTTCTCCGGGTACCTTGTGGTGGTGCTGGTGGTGCTCATCCTGGGTAGGCGGGTCTTCTGGCATATGCTGTGTATGCTGATTGGTGAGAGGTGGTTCAAGACCGCCCCCCGGCCCGTGACTGACAGGCGCGGAGGAGGAGCAGCCAACCGGATGACTGATGGACGGTGAACTGTCGACGAGGTCGTCGGTGGTCACATGATGACCTCCTGTCTCCTGTAGTACACCTACCACTAGAAAGCCATCAAATCTCGGCCACTCTGCTCACTCACACTCGGTCACTCCAGTAAGGTGGTGTCACGGTGAAATTGGTGACCCGCTGAAATATGTGACAATCGTGTAGAAGACAATCAAATAATGGCATTGTGTGCCTGAATTAAAATGTGTCAGTTTGTTTTATTAGCAGAGATGGTCACATATTTCCAGGTCACCAATTTCACCGTAACACCATGCCATGCTGGAGTTATCGAGCGTGAGTGCAAGCGAGTGGAGATTTTGGATATTTGGACTTTTGGCTGAAGACTTGAGTGGGTTCCTTCCTAGAAAGTGTTCAGTATACTCTCCTGTGAAGTGATCAGTGATGTGGACAAAACCAAAATATCTAGGACGGAATATACTGTACCTCAACATTTATATTGGGACGATAAACATTGTCTTTTTCTTTTTGAGCTCATATATACTAGATCGGATATTTGTTGTAATAAAATCCCAGACAATACACATATAGTCAGATGAGAATAATGCCCAGCACTACGTTTAGAGCTTAAAGAAAGTTTAAAGACGTTGGGCCAATTTTCTTTTACATCTTTGGTTCCACCAGCATTGGAGTGTCAAATATCAGATTATGGACTGAAACTATAAGCAAGATACGGGTTTAAACATGTCGAGAAGGAGGTTATAATTGTGTTTTTGGTGCTTTCCCTGTTCAAAATATCCTCTGGAAACAATGGCACATGGCCTCAAATAAACAATCAAATGTCTCTGTCATCTCATTACAGGGACAGCACTTTGACTATTTATAAAAACTCTCACCCTTGGAACTATAAACACTATTGTACTCATAGAAGACCCATAGTCATATTATGTTTCTTTTTTAAGAACTAGACTAGGTTATAACATCATTGTTGGGGGGGTTTCCCTTGGTATATATATATATATAAAAGGGATTGTGTTTAATATTTAGATGTGACATGATTTCACTTGGGGGTATAAAAAAAAAAAAAAGAAAAAACCCCAGAAGCTGTGACATCATTCAGGAATGTCTTTATGCGGTTATGGTGACGAGACGACAATGTTTTCAACAGAGATTATTTTGAACGCATCGGATTCAGCTGGACAGGATGGAGGGCTGGCTGTGTGACACGGTGACATCACACGCTGGATTTAAACCCAGACTGTGTGATTATGTGTGACATGATGTGGGCTTTAAGAAGGAAGCCTCAAAAATACCAATGTTTTTCATTGTTGTCAGAAACCGCATTTCTCCATTATTATATTCATGTTTAAAGGAGAAATCCATGCTAGAATGCTTTCTTATCTTTCTTACCTTTCTTTGTAGTTGTTACGTCCCCACCAAAGAGGTCCAGGTGTTTTTTTGTGCAAAAACTCCTTATTGGCTATTTTCCCTACCATAAGCCCTCAATGAATTGCATTGCATTGAATGGGAATTGAATGGGGCTATGGGGTGTTATGCTAGTTCGCTTATTTCCATCGAAATAAGTAGTAAAGTGTGCCGCTTGGGATATTATTTACATTATGAAGAGAGGATATATACAAAGAAATTATAATTTTGAGCGATGGAAATAAGCAAATTAGCACAACACCCCATAGCCCCATTCCATTCAAAGCAATTCATTGAGGGCTTATGGTAGGGGAAACAGCCAATAAGGAGCTTTTGCACAAAATAACACCTGGACCTCTTTGGTGGGGACGTAACAACTACAAAGAAAGGTAAGAAAGCCTTTTAGTATGGAATTCTCCTTTAATGGCTGAGCACGAAAACAGCACGGTTGTTTTTCATCACCTGTGCACAACCTAACACACACACACACACAAACACACATGCACATATTAACTGTATATATATATGGTGATTTCGGGTGTACCAGTACAGTGACAGTACAGTACAGTACAGTACAGTACAGTACAGTAGAGGGTACAGTAGACTAGAGGAACCCCCACACGGTAACTCTGTCATTTCTCAACCGTTTCGGACGCGGGGCGGCTCGCCGGAATCGGGCCGGCACCCCATGGGCGCGTTCCTGTGGGTCTGGAACTTCCACCCCCTACTGTTCACATACAGTAGGGTCATACTACAGTTTCACATACAGTACGGTCATACTACACTAGTTTCACATACAGTAGGGTCACGGCACCGATGCCAGGTTGTTTCGCCCTCACATGTTTACAGCAACCATAATGTAGGTAAAAAATGACTGATGCTAGAGTACAGTACCAGTACAGTACAGTACCAGTACAGTACCAGTACAGTACCAGCCTACCATTGTGCTGTCTGTATATCGTCTGAGATGCTTTAGTTTACGTCTATGATCACCTGCACCACCAGGCCGGGAGGCTGAGATTATAGTTTTCTGCCCCTATTTGGCGCGCGTGTGTGTGTGTGTGTGTGTGTGTGTGTGTGTGTGCGTGCGTGCGTGCGTGCGTGCGTGCGTGCGTGCGTGCGTGCGTGCGTGCGTGTGAATTTGAAAACTTGAAATGGGACATTCTGCATAATGAGTATACATTCATATTTTGATACCAATAATATACTTTTGTACTTTTACTATTACTTGTAAGTTGTAACAGAGTATACTATATTGCAGTATTGGTACTTTTACTTAAGCAAAACATGT
>NC_137862.1:54137468-54149968 GCF_963924005.1 Protomyctophum bolini | reverse complement strand
ACACACACACACACACACACACACACACACACACACACACACACACGTGCTCGCGCGCACGTTTGCTATAAACCGTGTGCGAGTATGACAGTAAAACAGGTCTCCCAAGTGGAAGAGGTCTCTGCCTGTAACAGTGCGTTCAGAGCCTGCAGCAGACAAACGTCTGCTATAGCTCCATGCAGCTCCTCTCATTGCTCTTTTATGGGGGGGGGGGGAACGGGACGGGAAGCTATGGGGGAAAAGGGCTCTTGTCTGAGGAATGTAATTCTTATTGACCGCCTCATGCTGCTTTGAGGGTTCACAGTTCATTCACTGCGTGGCAGGGCGGCCACACTGTTTGGCGCGCCGGGCAGTGGTTGTGGTTCTCAAACCTTTTCATGTCAAAGGAAGGACCCCCAATTGTAGTATAATGCAATATGATTGCGAACGCAGTGAGCACTTACTATGAGACCTAGCAGATCATGTCTGTCTGTCTGTCTGTCCGTGTGTCCGTGTGTCTGTCCCGCTATCCAAATATGGAGTGTGTTGCATCAGCAATCACTCAGCTCCATATATGGGCACAAAAGGGGCCAGGTCCACTCAGCTCCATATATGGGCACAAAAGGGGCCAGGTCCACTCAGCTCCATATATGGGCACAAAAGGGGCCAGGTCCACATATACAGTAACAGCGGGACAGACAGACAGACATGATCTGCAGGGTCTCAGCTGCGTTCGCTTCCCGCGTTTGCGCGTCTTCCTGGTATATAAACCTTGTTACCTTTATATTTTCTATGTTACCTTATTTTATTGTGTCTGTTTTGGTCCTGTATATTTCAGTATTGTATTGTATGCAATTTCAGTATTGTATAGCTTATGTGTATAGTCTAGTGGTGTATATATGTTGGTGTGTGTTGAAAAATCAATAGAAACAATTTAATAATAAATAAATAAAAAAAAATAAAAAAAAGGAAGGACCCCCCAAAATGATTCTCATTATAGCCCATTTGAAAATATTATGCCCGATTAAGGATCTCCCCATATATAAGAGAAGATTTTTACGGCTCTAAATTATAACCTTGTAAAAAAAAGTTCGTTTAACTCTGAGAGTGTATACAAATGTGGTTCCATTTGAGGGGGGGGGGGGGTAAATGTTAATACGAATATTAATACAACAACGGTAAACAAACCGACACATACAGCGTCAAGTTTCAAATAGGATTATTCTTAAAGGAACCCTTTTTGCAAAATAATATATGTTAATGACGTTTAGAAGCTTTAGAACACTTTCCTGGGGGTCTTTATGTGTGTAATATGTGGTTTTAGATCATTTAGATTGTAGCAGTGAGCACAGTGTCTCTGATGTCATGGACACTGGTCTCACTACCTTCCTGGACTACAATTCCCATAATTCTTTGGTGCACTGCTCCTCCTTGTGGATAGGGGGAGAGCTGTCTTACTGAGACAACATGTAGTCCAAGGAATAATACAATCTAAAATATCTAAAACCACATATTACATACATAAAGACCCCCAGGAAAGTGTTCTAAAGCTTCTAAACGTCATTAACATATATCTTTTTGCAAAAAGGGTGAAGTGTCCCTTTAAGGTTTTCCGTAAATGAACGCCTGACTATACTTCATCATAGTACAGTGTCACACAAATCTATATCAAAAGTATATCCCCAGCTCAATCTGTAGGTCAGCTTCATTCATTCATTCATTAATTCATTCATTTTGCCTTGAAAAGTATAACAGTTTTGAACATAACAAGGTTTCCACCTCTCTCATTGTGTTGCAGCGCCTGCTGTGGCCGGTGGTGGCCGATTCTTGACTTGTCTGTCTCTGCTTCAGTTTTTTTTACCAGCCATGCTTTAGCTAGCTGGTTAAACACAGCTCATGAAATGTATCTAGACGACCTAGTCATAGTCACGACCGTCCTATAGTCATGCGCTAGTCTTTCCTCTCCTCTAAACATGAAGGTCCTTTTCCTCTTTTCCTCACTCTTCTGGATGCCTTCATGGTGGCAAGACCCCATTTTGTTGTGGTTTCGTAGCTCCCTCATGGTGTGGCCTGCATTCATTCAGGTCTCGTTTGCGACAGCAAAGACAGGGCCTTTTCCTGCAAGGGAGCCAGACATGTAAGGCAAGCTCGCCATAAAGCATCATGTTGTTGTTGGGGATCCGGCTATATCCTGTATCCTATATATATCCTTGTTCGAGGTATAATACAGTCCTGCCAGATGCATTGGCAATATAACACTCCTGAGTGTTGATGGCTGTTGGTTCTGTCAGGTTTCAAGATTTACAAAAACTATAGTTTTTTCAATAGCAAAAAAAAAAAAAAGCACAAAATAGGGCTGAAAGTATAGTTAAACAAATTCTGAGACTTATTATCACATTTGAATGGGGACCCCCTGCATGGGACCCCCCCCCCAAGGACCCCTATAAGGATTCCCCACTTTGAGAACGCCACAGGAGCAAATTAAGGGCCCACTAGTGGCATGCTTCACTGCCATAAAGCAGCATTCTGAGCACAGGCTTGGTGTTGATGGTCTTTCTACTGTATACCTTCGTCAGGCAGCCTCTGTAGACATTTTTAAAGCTCAGCTCAAAGACCCACTTCTACGACATTTATTTTAATTGATATTTTTATGTTATTCATGTCCTCACTGTATATTGCATTACTGCTTGTTTTTTTTAATGTCGTTGCCATGCTTTTATTTTATTCCCCATTGTTCTGTAAAGCACTTTGAGCTGCATTTCAGGTCATGAAAGGTGCTATACGAATAAAGTTTTATTATTATTATTATTATGGGGTTGTCTCTGGCCCTCCCTATCCTATATAGGAGAGGTGTTGATGGTCAGTGGGCCTTTCTATGTTTGACCTCAGTAAACTATAAACAAAATAGAAGGATATATACATATCGTCAATAATCGATATACATTTAAGAGCACTGTAAAAAGAGCAGATCTTGAATGCTAGACATGCATGCACATTTATATAGCCTAAATAGGTCAGAACGATAGTTCCACTTGTGATGTCATTACTGTGCAATTCCATTGTGCTATATACCTGCCTACAGCCATTCTGTTAAGAACTCTTCCATATATAATGATAGTGTTGCTGTCAAGCTATCTCCACACTTGAACTTGTTTTTCATTTTGACCTGCTGGGAACAATTCTACAAATGTCTTGTAACAGTTTTGGACGTATACTGTATGCAGTACAGTATGAGACAATAATAGTCTCATTATTATGATCATGAAGAAAGAAAAAAAAACAACAACATATCTTGTTGAGGGCCTATATTCAGCTATTAAAGTGTAGATTTCCGTCTTACACAAACATTAAATTCCCATTGACAATGCATGGAGAATTTACATATGTATATGTGTCTGAGCAAATCGACATACACAATTACACATAGATGGCTACTAGCTATAGGCTATATTATGATGTCATGAGATACAAATGGAAGCCATGCCAATGTACCGTCTTGTTTATTTATAAATAAAAGGCAAGTGATTCAATATAGGCTAGACACACGCGCACACACACGCGCGCGCACACACACACACACACACGCACGCACGCACGCACGCACGCACGCACACACACACACACACACACACACACACACACACACACACACACACACACACGCACACACACACAGTGCCCTCATTGCTGCGAGGGGTTCCATGGTGGGCTGTATATATAGTGACAGGCCTATAGATCCTGTCACTGCTGCTATTAAAGGCACATCTGTTTGCATCCTGCACTATACAGTAGGCTATACCATCGGTATTAGCATTTAGCAACCCTGGATACGAGGCTTTAGCTCTCCCTTCCTTCCACACTCATTATCCTTCCATAAAGCCCAACAGCACGGCCCATCTGGCACTAATACATACGTAGCTTCACCCACAGGTGAACACAGTAAGCATACACAATGCAGTACTCCTGTTAGCTTAGCTCAGTCAGCTATAGCTGTGGTGAGTTGCATTGAACTGAGAATAGTTTTAGTTAACCAAATTAATCCCTGGCTATACTGTAGCCTATATAGTTCATTGTACAATGAATAGCAAAAAAACCAAAAACATACACTGTTTTTTTTGACAATTTCTTAGAAACATTACTGGGAATGTGTGTGTGTGTGTGTGTGTGCAAAGACGCAGCTATAAAAGCAGGAGTCACGTCCTGGTTTTTATCGATGCATGATCCAATAGCACCGCCCATATACCTTAGAGTATGTATATGAATAGAGAAGACACCCGAGTTCTCCTTCCATCCACTTGCATTAAGTTGCTCAAAAGCGCATGAGGCGATTTCACTCCTCCTTCCTGGTATAGGAACAGAGTGAATTCTGGGACGGATTGCAATGGTGTGAGTGGCCACCAAACACATGAACGCGCTGCTGTTGAACGCAACACGAGCGTCGCCCGTCGTGAACGTGTGTACAATGATAGTCAACGGACCAGCGCGTTCATGTGTTTGGGGCCTGCAGGCTGCAATACCTTCATTCGGCCACTACGTCCATTTCGCCTCATGGGTTTCCTCTGGGTGCCTTCTCTATTCATATATACTCTAAAGTCTAAGACCCATACGCTGCAAGTCGCAGCTTCATTTTCTGCATCCACCAGCTGTTTTAACCCATTCTGGGCGAGAATTTGAAAAATCGTTAAAATGTGCCTCAAATCTTTCAGGAAACTGTCATGATTTAGAAAACTCGACCAGGAAGTGACTCCTGCTCTTATATATAGCTGCATCTTGCATCTTCGTGACGCGACTTGTCTGGGAGTATACCTGGACTGGTCTCAACCGGATGCATTCCAGATATATGCTGTTAAAGAGCGCGACATTCCGCTCCCTATATATAGTTGAACAGAAACTATAATGTCTATAATGACATGCCCAGAAGAGGTGGAAAGTGGTTCGCCTAGCTGAACCACTTTCTACATAGTAAAACCTACAATAGTTTAGTTTTGTTTACATAAGTTAAGTTTAGCCTAGTTTAGCTTAGATTAGGTAGCCCATAGTTTAGAATAGTTGCACTAAAATAATGAAGAA
The DNA here is from genome assembly GCF_963924005.1 of Protomyctophum bolini. NCBI lineage: Eukaryota > Metazoa > Chordata > Actinopteri > Myctophiformes > Myctophidae > Protomyctophum > Protomyctophum bolini. The sequence goes on along the minus strand of NC_137862.1, from coordinate 54,144,919 downwards.
ATGAATGGATGGATGGATGAATTAATTAACGAATGAATGGACGTTCTGTTAACAGAACCCCATGCTTTCTTTCCCCCTGCAAATCAACCTGTCAAACACGCTTTAATCCACTTCTTCAAACATGTACACGCAAGTGTTTATGCGATCACGGCGTTGTCAAATTAAAGTCCACAGACGACCCTTAACCCCGGGCCTTTAGTATACAAGTACGAGTTGCACAACGTATGGGTCTCGCACCCCCCAAAAGAGCTTTGTCTGACCTCCTCTTTCTTTTTACTTTTTTTTTTTACTTTTCCCTTGTGAGTTATTCCGCACGGTCCTTAGCGCGACAACTTTTTTCAGATGTTTGCATTTAATGAATGCGTAATTATGGCATATTGTGTCTGCGAGCCGTGCCGGTACACGCCTGTCCTCCTGCATTAGGCTGACTGCATTGTGGCGAAGGCACAGCAGCGCATTGTGTGTGCGTGTGCGTGTGTCTGTGTGTGTGTGTGTGTGTGTGTGTGTGTGTGTGTGTGTGTGCGTCTGTGTGTGTGTGTGTGTGTGTGTGTGTGTGTGTGTGTGTGTGTGTGTGCGTGTGTGTGGGTGTGTGTGTCTATTCGTGCATTTGTGTATGCGAGTGTCCTCATGCATATGTGCGTCTATATGTGAGTCTATGTGCATGTGCATGTACAGTGTATGTGTACAGTATATGTATTTGTTTGTAATATACGTATGTACACATCTACAGTATATGTAGACTATGTATGTATGTATGTGTGTGTGTGTGTGTGTGTGTGTGTGTGTGTGTGTGTGTGTGTGTGTGTGTGTGTGTGTGTGTGTGTGTGTGTGTGTGTGTATGCATGTCATGGCAGAAAAATCGGTAACTGTCATGTTATTTGTTTGTTCCCGCGCTTGTGACTGAGACCACTTCCTGCTGTGTGCGTGCACGTGTGTGTGTGTGTGTGTGTGTGTGTGTGTGTGTGTGTGTGTGTGTGTGTGTGTGTGTGTGTGTGTGTGTGTGCATGCGTGCGTGCGTTAGAAAATGGTACATAACATGATCCCTGGTGAATTGAGGCCTTCTAAACGGACAGGCAGCAGGATTTATGCTCTGAGGTACTCCCCTTAATGTGAAAGGACTCTTGTCCACTCCACTCCTCTATTCAGCCCTTTGAACTACATGCATGTAGATAAACGCTTGTATAGGAAGATGCTACACACACCCTCTATCTCTCTCTTTCTCTCTCTAACGCACAGCACGCACCGCACGCACGCACGCACACACCGCACCGCAATGCACCGCGCCGCACGCATTTTATTATCCTCAAGTGGCCCAGAGTGGAGAGAGAGAGTATCACAATATGAAAAAAGAATTAAGCCTCAAAGGATCTAAGTTTCTGAACAAATCAGAGTGTCGCATCCCTCAAGGCTATGGGACGTATAGGGCCTACCAAAATCTCCCGGAGGGGGCGTTAACATATGTGTCACGTGGTAGCGGCCGCCATTTTCACTGGCTTTTCTGGTTTGTTTACAGTCAGCGACCATCCGTGTGCGTTCTAATTTTTAAACACCAGAGGGAGTTCCACGAGCTCGTTCCTGGCGACAACACAGTGAGCCAACACCGGGATGGAAAGAAAAAAGGTCGGCCTCTACATACCTTACATACAAGGACCAGCTGAACTTTGAGGAAAAGGAGCGTTACCTCAACAAAATCAAGGATATTGACGGTCTCGACCCCTATGAACACATTGACTGGACAGAGGATGCTTTCGATCTTCTACCACCACTAACGCTCCTTTTCCTCAAAGTTCAGCTTGTCCTTATGTAAGGTATGTCGAGGCCGACGTTTTTTCTTTCCATCCCGGTGTTGGCTCACTGTGTTGTCGCCAGGAACGAGCTCGTGGAACTCCCTCTGGTGTTTAAAAATTAGAACGCACACGGATGATCGCTGACTGTAAACAAACCAGAAAAGCCAGCGAAAATGGCGGCCGCTACCACGTGACACATATGTTAACGCCCCCTCCGGGAGATTTTGGTAGGCCCTATAGGTCCGCGCGTATGCAGGGTGGTTTGTTTACAAAGCGACAGAGAGACGGCAGAAAAGCCAAGGGATTTCTTTCTAACCTGTACACAACCTATATACAGTATACAGCCTATAGCGGGATGATTACTGTACGTTGAAAACGAGTAATACACTGTCTGGATGTCCTCTTGAGATTGAGATTAAAAACAGAAGATTTTGCAGTGTAGCAGCTGCGTTTGGAGGACGTGCAGCAATTGGAATCAAATGGGTGAGCTTCATTTTTATCGGCTTTTACTGATGTGTGCAGCTCTATACACGTCATCACGCGGCATGTTTTTGTTTTAAGGAAGTATAATTACGTTTAAAAATTATATAAAAACACACACAATTGGCATTTTTTGGCATCCATTGTTAGGTATATGCCCATATGATGACCATGCATGGAGATGGTCTAAACGAGGGTCCATAGCGATAGATATTAGACTTTTGAGGCCATCAGGCAGAGGCTCTGAGCCACTCTGCTACACCAAACTAAATGAATGCAAATGCGTTTGATCTTCTTCAGACCACAGGTGCTCACAATTACCAATTACAATGACCTGCCAGGGCAGGTAATTGTGGCCTCCTGGTGGTGCTATATGGCCCACGTGGAAAAACATTGGGGGCAGAGGTTCAGCTCTGGCATCCAGGGAGTGTGTGAGCAGAGTTTGGCTACTATTAAGCCAACGGTGCCAGAGATTAGCTGTCGGACACGCACGCACACACACACGAGCGCACGCGCACGCACACTTTCGGCCTGGTGCAGGAGACAATGACATGCCCAAATGCCAGGGTTATAATGTGCTTAACCTGTTGTTGGTTTGCTAATATGCTGCATGGCCTGTTTTTTTCACCTGCCTGCCATGCTGTTTACCTTGTCATTATCTTCCACCCACACACACACACACGTTGGTGCTTCAGCCCTCAAGTTCAAGTTCACTGCTGGCCCGCGCTACAAAGGCCAGCCGCCGACCCATTGCCGTGACGACCCGACCTGGTCACTGTTTGCACTCCACAACAAACAGCCAGGCAGCGCCAGGTAGGCTGGAACGAAGTGCTCTGTGACACACGCACGCACGCACGCACACACACACGCACACACACACACACACGCACGCACGCACGCACGCACGCACGCACACACACACACACACACACACACACACACACACACACACACACACACACTCAAAGAACCAATGAATGACACATAGAGATAGCATACACATTGATTGTCTGTACACTCAGCAAAAAGGGCAAAATGTCACAGAAAATTGATTTCAAATCACTTCAGATCATGCAGTGTAAAACATCACTGTTCCAGCAGTATCTGCAGAGGCTACTATATATGCTACAGTATAGCATGTCGTTTGTAAAATAAAAGTGTCTGGACTGGTTGCCTATAGAGACGAGGCAGCCAATCAGGACGCCAGTTGTCGGTGTCTGCAGCATCCAATGAGAAATTGGTTGCGGAAGCCACCCCGAGAGGTTATTGACCAGCTGCTTCTACTATAGGCCTATACTACTAGTATACTACGAAAAAAGCAGCAGTGTTAGGGACCTTAAAGGTATATTCAGTGATTTCACTCAAAAAAACCTTAGGTTTCGTTTTTGGCTGTGACCTAAGCCTTTCATCCAATCAGGATAGAGAGCCAAAAACGAAACCTAAGGTTTTTTGACCCCCAGGGGTTAACTGGGGACAGGGAGGAACTCTATAGTAGAGAGGATTATCTCAACAAAACAAAAAAATAAGTGATATTTGAATTAAGTGAAATCACTGAATATACCTTTAAGTCTGTAGGAGAAAAACAACAGACTATTAGTATGTCGTTTTTTCATGATTTTCATCTTTTTTTTTTTAATCGTCGAAAATCATGAAAAACTATACATCCTTTAATTGATAAGGTGCTATAGAACTTTTTCTGTACTTAATTGTTCTCTACCATTACCTGCATCTTTGAATCTTTAACCGTGTAAGACCCAACGATGCTTCTCGGTAACATTTTTATTTTAATTAATTACTTAATTATTATGAAAGAAAATCTGTTCTTTTTTCACCTAAACATCATAATTGATGTTCATTGTTTAGTCTTGCAATGCTATTGGTCATGATATTTGCATATAAATACCCCCCCCCCCCACAGAGGCACACATTTACACAAGTTCAAAATCTCTGGACGTGCAATTTTTTAATCAAAATTGACCTATGACCTTTAACCCTGATAAAAGTAACTAAACATGTAATACATATATTTTTGTGATCATTAGAATGTCTACAACATTTGTTATGTATTATTGTGAAAGACATCCCCCGAATGTAAATTATTAATGTATTATTATTATTATTTTTAAATGTGCATAACATTTTCATAAAACTTTTTCCTCTGCAAAGTCCTAGTAGTACAAAGTAGTAGTAAGGTTGAGGTACAGGGTCTTAGAGGGTGAAATAGTTATTGAACAGTCACATCACATAGGTATATTATGCTCTGGGAAATGTTCAGGAAACGTCAGATATGTTTATGGGCAATTGTAAATGCATGTTTACTCTTTGAACCTCTCCTGTCAGGGCAAAAAAATGATTTGTACCTGCAGGTGTGCAGTTGAGATGGAACCTAAATGCACTGCTATGCTTACAGGAACTCTATCTCTATCTATATCAAATCTCACCCATGAAGCCTTGAATACATCCCTGCATTCCTGAGCTAATATACCAATATCTGACAAATTGTTAAATGTCAATATGGGAGACCAATCTTAACAAGAGCAATACTACATTTCCCAAACATTTTGTCTGAACCTGCTCATCGGTAAATAGGTCTCTCTCAGCGATAACACTGCATGTGTGAGCTCTTTAGTTAGTTTATTATTATTATTTTATGTTTTGCATTATGGTTTAGCATTGGTTAGCTAATTATTATTAGACTTTCAGGCTGCTATGAACATTTCAAACCCAGTCCTATATATTGCGCTGATCAGATCAATCAATGGTCACCTATGGGAATTAAAAAAAATTACACACACACACACGTGCGCGTGTGTTTTTTTTTTTTGGACAATGTCATGATGGCAGGTCCAGCATCTGTACCAAGTGTGGCGCCACACACACGCACACGCTCACACACACACACACACGCACGCACACACACACGCACACACACACACACACACACACACACACACACACACACACACACACACACGTACATATTGAATTCCGGACTTTTACTTGCTGCAACAGAGTATTTCTATATTGCGCTAATAATATTGATACTTTTACTGAAGTATAAAAAAACACGTGAGTCTATATACTTTTTCCCACCACTGTTTAATGCCTTTCAGCTTTTCACACACACACACACACGCACACACACACACACACACACACACGCACGCACGCACGCACGCACGCACGCACGCACGCACGCACGCACGCACGCACACACACACACACACACACACACACACACACACACACAGCCCCTATACAGTCAGTCAGTCAGTCAGTACGTGCGTGGCCTTTTGGGAAACACTGTGCTTATGTCTTATTTGATCAAATCCAATAACCCATTCTGAACGGGAACCCGTTAGCATCATGTTATGCCTTAGCTATTGAAAAATAGCAGATCTACAAGCTCAGAGCTCTTAGCGCGCCACCGAGTGGCGCGCTAAGAGCTCGTATATGTCTGCTATTTTTTGAAAAATCGAAGAACGACTGACATTTTTGTTATAGAATCTGATCTCAGGTCAGAATGGGTTATAATATAATCAGACCAGTGTGTGTCCATGCAGCGGGAAACCTCGTATGAATCTGATCTCAGGTCAGAATGGGATAAGGCGTCTTCTTCTTCTTCTTTTCCGCAGACAGTCAGAGAGGGACAGAGCTCCTCCACATTACAGCAGAGCGAGGAGAAGCAGCAGCAATGCGTCCACTTGTCGCGTTTGGGACTGGCGCTGAATAGGAGGCTGCTTATCCCATTTTGGCCTAAAAAAATTGTATTTTTATCCCCCCCTGAAAAACCTCATGTTTCTATATCAGTTGGTTCTCAATATTTCACGTCAAGGACCCCTAGAATTATATGTATTTTGGCCTCCGACCCTCCATCTGAAAATATGTTGTTCCAGGAACCCCCCCCGAGGAAGCAAAGATGTGAGTTATAAAAACGTTTTGTGCGGCCTGGGGGGCATTTTTCAATAGCTAAAGCATAACGTAACGCTTAAAACAACCCAAAAGGGGGTTCCCTCCCGGCCAAAGCGGGTTATTGGAGCCGGAGACCCGCAGCCACAGATGCACAACAAGTGTTGTAGTGTTGCTTCCGCCCGGCGCTTCCACATGCAGCACGTGCGCAACGCCGCACACACTCACACACTCCACACAGATGGACCGGTTGAACCCGGCTGTTAATCAGCCACATGCCAACATGCTGCCAAGCAGCTCTGTGTGTCCCTCATAAACGGGCGGGCCACGTGCGCGTGCGTGTGTGTGTGTGTGTGTACGCGCGTGTGTGTGTGTTTTCTGCGGACAGCCCGGCACACGGCTGAGCAGATGTAAATCCGAAATGCTGCAGCATGATACTCCCGCCAAACTGACCCCCGGGGTGTGTGTGTGACTCTATACCCCCATTCCCACTCCTCACACACACACACACGCACACGCACACGCGCACGCACACACACGCACACACACACACACACACGCACACACACACACACACACACACACAGTCATGTACACACACACTTGCACGCCTACACTCATGGCTGCTGCACACATAAATACATGGACACACACTCATACACACAGTCTTTGTCCCGCCAACACCATTCAGGGGTGGGGGTGGGGGTGGGGGGGGGGGCTTGCTTGCGTGTCCAACCCACTTGACCCCCCCCCCCCCCCCTGCAGTGCGCGCCCACACACACACACACACACACACACACACACACACACACACACACACACACACACAGAGAGAGAGAGAGACCTCATGTCACACCCCGCGCAAAATGAGAGGTTATCGACACAACAGTTAGCCTTGTGTCAGCCACATGGCAGTCCAGTGCGTGCGTGCGTGCGCGAGAGACCGAGAGAACCGCGCTGCTCGCGCATGCACGCGCGAGCGTGTGTGTGTGTGTCATTTGGGGGATGATCAGGGCAGGTGCTGCCTTTGTCTCAGGGACAGTAGCTGCTCAGCTACACAGACAATAGGGGACGGACAGTCGTCCCCTAGTCCCCAGAGACAATGGCCCGTCGTGGCCCCTGCGTTGGCTCGGTTTGGCCCCCGTGGCTCGCACACCGCTCGCTCGCTCGCTCGCCTGTCACACTGTCAAGAGACGTGGCGGCGGGTGGTTGGGGCTGACCTTTGACCTCCCGCGCACACAGGCAGGCAGGCAGGCAGGCTGGCGGGCGGGCGGG
>NC_137862.1:54114968-54132468 GCF_963924005.1 Protomyctophum bolini | reverse complement strand
CTGCTATTTTTCAATAGCTAAAGCATAACATGATGCATAACACCAAAATGGGTTCCCGTTCAGAATGGGTTAATAAACCAGACCGAATCAGCCGTTGAATCAACCGGCGGATTATACAGACTGGAGAGGCTCAATTGTATATATACGCCCATTTCCTACACCAGAGAAATGGGGTGCAGGCCAATCGGGACACGGTATATGCAATATGGGCGGGCTTTGGTATATACAGTGACTTTCAATGCTTGAGACCGTTGACTGACGGTATAGCTCTGACCAATAATTGCGTCAAAGAGAAAATGTTTCAACCCGCCGCGGCCCTGGAAATGAAATCCTGAAGCTGAGCCTCCCCCAGACTAATATCCCGCGGTCCGTGCGATATATTAACCAGGCTAGAAACGTGGCACAAAGTGACGCGTTTTGAGCTTATGTATACTGTATAGATCTGCTAGTTTTGCTGAATTAGACATTTGAATCCTGAAGACAGTTTTGGACAAAATTATATGAGGTTTCCAGAGGCGATAATGTCAAGAAAACTGCAACTATAAGCTGCCATATTTCTCTCAATCTGCAAGACGACATGATGGGACGTTGATGTCTCATGCATCAGCAATGGGTGTCTATGTATGTCTGTCTCTGTCTGTCTGAACACGGACAGCTGCACCTCCTAAAGTGGCCGGTAGGTAGAGTATATTATACAGCACAGAGTACACTATACAGTACGAGCGAGCTACAATACAGTACAATACAATACAGTACAGTACAGAGCACAGTACAGTACAGTACAATAGAGTACAGAGCACAGTACGTAACTATATACCAATAAATGTATAGTTGCTCAGTTCACACAGGTGTGATTCTTGTCACACTTTTCTTCTTTCTTTCTTCTTGAGGATTCATTTCAAACCCCCCACATCGTTACTCCCTTTTACCTTCACGTGTGAACTTCTGATGAATGAAGTTTCATTTCAGACAATTTTTTAATGACTATACATATAGGCCTATGCTGTATAGTTCCACGGAGACCCTCACAAGGTCACACATTGATTTACGCACGTTTAGAATGCTCGGGAGGTCCTCAATAATTATTGTCTTTGATTTCACACGTTGTTTTCTCATCATAAAATAAATCCACGTAGTAAAAATCCTCAGTCTTCCTTCTGACTCTGACTCTGTGGAAAAGGACCAAATGTCCAGAGCCATTGTATAGCCTACCCTCGCAGGGTTAAATGCAGTTATGCACTAGGAGGCCAGGGGGTGACAGCTGAGGTTCGTGATGGTTGGGGGGGGGGGCACACACACACACACACACACACACACACACACACACACACACACACACACACACACACACACACACACACACACACACACACACACACGCGCAGACGCATGGCTCCTTCTCACACACACTCACAGATGTACCATGATAATGCTTGACCTTCACATCTGTGACAGATGGACATCATGTCCACACACACACACACACACACACACACACACACACACACACACACACACACACACACACACACACACACACACACACACACACACAAACACACACACACACACACACACACACACACACACACAGAGAAAGTTACAGTGCAGTAGGCCTACACACACACTAAGAACACGCCCCCACTAACCCAACACACAGAAAGTTACAGTATTATACTGTGCGCGCACACGCACACGCACACTCATACGCACATGCACATGAACATCGTGTGTTCACTATAAATTTATTGTTATAGTTACTGTACTGTACTGTGCTCTGAACTGTATTGTAGTCTACTGTACTTTGCTTATTTTTGGAAAGAACTCTTCGATAAATGGCAGAGTTACCGTGTGGGGGTCCCCGGGGGGTCCCCGGAACATCCAGACCCCCAGGAACGCAACCTCATGGGGGCCGGCCTGGTTCAGGTTGGGCCTTCCCCCAATCCAAAACGGTCGAGAAAGGACAGAGTTACCGCGTTGCAGCTTTCTGTGCTCGGACACAGGGACAGACACAGGGACAGACACAGGGACAGACACAGGGACAGACCCAGAGACAGACACAGGGACAGACACAGGGACAGACACAGGGACAGACACAGGGACAGACACAGGGACAGACACAGGGACGGACACAGGGACAGACACAGGGACAGACACAGGGACGGACACAGGGACAGACACAGGGACAGACACAGGGACAGACCCAGAGACGGACACAGGGACAGACACAGGGACAGACCCAGAGACAGACACAGGGACAGACACAGGGACAGACACAGGGACAGACACAGGGACAGACACAGGGACAGACACAGGGACAGACCCAGAGACGGACACAGGGACAGACACAGGGACAGACCCAGAGACAGACACAGACACAGAGACAGACACAGGGACAGACCCAGGGACAGAGACAGACACAGGGACAGACACAGGGACAGACACAGGGACAGACACAGAGACAGACACAGAGACAGACACAGAGACAGACACAGAGACAGACACAGACACAGGGACAGACACAGAGACAGACACAGGGACAGAGACAGACACAGGGACAGACCCAGAGACAGACACAGACACAGAGACAGACACAGGGACAGAGACAGACACAGGGACAGACACAGGGACAGACACAGGGACAGACACAGGGACAGACACAGGGACAGACCCAGAGACGGACACAGGGACAGACACAGGGACAGACCCAGAGACAGACACAGGGACAGACACAGGGACAGACACAGGGACAGACACAGGGACAGACACAGGGACAGACACAGGGACAGACCCAGAGACGGACACAGGGACAGACACAGGGACAGACCCAGAGACAGACACAGACACAGAGACAGACACAGGGACAGACCCAGGGACAGAGACAGACACAGGGACAGACACAGGGACAGACACAGGGACAGACACAGAGACAGACACAGAGACAGACACAGAGACAGACACAGACACAGGGACAGACACAGGGACAGACACAGAGACAGACACAGGGACAGAGACAGACACAGGGACAGACCCAGAGACAGACACAGACACAGAGACAGACACAGGGACAGAGACAGACACAGGGACAGACACAGGGACAGACACAGGGACAGACACAGGGACAGACACAGGGACAGACACAGGGACAGACCCAGAGACAGACACAGGGACAGACACAGGGACAGACACAGAGACAGACACGTACGGGGGACACACATGCGTAGACGCTCATGCGTAATGGAGCGGAGGCAACGCTCAAAAATGTATTTGGCAAGGAAAAGAGAGCAAAAGAGAGAGTAAGACATTCCTTCTAGAAAGGAAAAGAAGATATAGCTTTAAGAAAAACCTGTCCAAAGTCTGTCACAATAAGAAAATAGAATGCGACATAGTCAGTCAGTCAGTCAGTCAGACAAAGGCAAAACAAAACAGAAGTGGAAGAAGAGGAAAGCAGAAAAGGCAACAGACTCGGAAGGCACCCCTTGTTGAATAAAGTTGCAACTTCTGTGACACATGCCAACCTGTATATGCATCAAATAGAGCTAGTGTACACAGTGGACAGTTTGCACTATAGAGGTTGTGGTCGTTATATATTTTGTTATTCGTTACATAACTCAACCACATGAGCTTCCATCTTTCATCGAGCCCTGCCCACTAATTAACATCAAAATGAGGATACCGGTGACTTCCCTCGTATTGACAAGGTGCAGTGTGTTGACTTGTGAATGGGCTGGAATTGACACTGGTATACAAGTTTTACCGTTTACTTCGTGTACTGCATGGACTTTGAGGTTATTTTACTTTACTTGAATATTCCCATTCTTTCAGCTTTAGTTAATACTATTTCTTAGTTACTGTAACTATACTGGGCGGCAGTGGTTATGGTGACCAGATGCCCCCCCTTAAGCATGGGACAGTCCCTCATTTCCAAGACATGTTCAGGCGTCCCACAAATTGTCAATTGAGACCCTGTCCCACATTGTGACTGGCAGGCATCAGTGGTCAAATGCCCTAATAGTTATTAAATTTAGTGTCCTAATAGTTGGCTTTCTGTTGAAAAGCTCACACATTGTCTCTTTTCCTGCAAGATGTGTTTTTAAGCCTGTATAACATGATAAATATCCCCTAGGGGCCATAGTCGGCCATACCAACCATGACCAAAATTTGCATTTTAAAACAAAATGTGAGACGCCAGAGGGGCTTAATTAGCTAAATGAGGCAATTATATAGGCCTATGGTTGAATATGACTTCAAGGCATTTAATAACTTTTATTTCTAACCCCGTCCTGTCCCAATTGTTCCACACACAAGCGATACTTCTGTCCCTCAAATGAACAGTTTGGATCTGGTCCCACTGCCAGTGGCTCGGCCCGGATCAGAACCGCAAGGTTCCCATTTCGATCCCTGTGGGCTCCCGCAGATATAGTGTCCAAGTGTCCTTGAGCAAAGACTCTGAACCCTAAATTGCTCCCGATGTGCAGGTTAAGGTGCCTTGCATGCGGTTTCCTCCGCCATCAGTGATTGAATGTGTGTGTGTGTGTGTGTGTGTGTGTACACACACGTGCGTGCGTGCGTGAATGTAATGCACAACCTATTATGTAAAGCGCTTTGGATAAAAAGTGCTATACAGGTATAGAAAAAAAGCACCATTTACTGTATAACATTTTATACTGTAGATTATGGATGGGTGCCGATGATATGAATGCACTGCTTCCATATTGATGGGTCTAGTCTATAGTGTTATGAATGAACTGGTTCCTCATAGTGATGGGTCTATCCACATGTTTCATGTAGCCCATAAGTCTTTGCGTTTGTGTGTGCATAAGTTCCTCTTTCTACAAATTGGCCAGGCCTCCAGCACAAATGAAAATAGCTGATCTACAAGCTACATCCGTTATTTAAAAACACATTGAGAATAAATCGAAATAGTCTGAATATTTTTTAAACATTTGAATAAAAATGGCACAAAATATGTCCAGCTGGATGTCTGTGGACAATTACATAGTATTCATCTGGGTTTCCTTGTGAAGAAATGTGGAAGCAAGCCCAATTAACTATACACTTTACAATCAAGCCCAAAAAAACCACCAACCAGCACTATACCAATAATATATTTGCAAGTGACTTTACAGAAAAAAACAAGTCAAAGGTTGTGCTTATAATAAGCAGACATGGCAACACGGCCTGAAGGAAGCAAAGCACACACACACCCCAGTACGTTGGCGGGGAAAAACGGGGATAGTTCTGAATGAACTTGTTCCTCATAGTGATGGGTCTATCTAATCTATTCTATGAATGAACTGGGTATGACTTCCTCAATGGGTGTTAGCTGCACCTGTTGGGGAAAAACCAACAGGTGAATACACAGAAGTACCAACGGAGGTAAACAACAGTCGCTGCCCCGCCCCGGTTCAGTGAGCGCTGAGGAATGATGGGACCATTTTCTGTCCTATATACAGATAAGGATAATTTACTAACTTATGGACTTATAGCTCTGACGACGAGTCCCCTCCATAAGGGTATAGTAGGCCTACAGCACCCTGTCAAAAATAAGTGTTTGTCCTACAGATAAGGTCTACAGCAGCACGCTGTAAGAATATGTGTTAGTTAGAGGTTTGTAAGTGGTTTTACTTTGTTGTCGGGCATGAAGGGTTCTATTCTCGTCCATGCTAAACCCCTTATCCCACTTATCCCTAAACTACCCTCTTTTCTTTCTTTTTTTTTAACTATTTTTGAATAGTTCAAATAGCCAATCTCACATCAACACATTGTGAGCTTGTAGATTGGCTATTTTAACTATTCAAAACTATCCAGAAAAAGTATACGGTTCTTTTTAACCACTTTATCCATATTTTATAGGCTACGTTGGCTATTCAATAATAGCATATATCTAGCCTACAAGCTCACATACATCTGCACCTGTAATCTTTTTCTTTTTTTTTTGAGAAATCTTCGCTTCTGCGGGTCCCTGGCACCAAATATATATCAATTTGGGTGGAGAGACTGACACACCGGTTTGGAAACAGCTTATTACTTTGTCAATCACTTTAACAAACCATGTATGGTTATAGTGTGACAATATGAACTATCTGAGAAGTGTATATATTACAAAATATATATTATATAATTGTAATAGTTTTGACTTTTTCCACCTGCCTTTGAGCACTATCCATTTGTACAAAAGGCAATGATTGCAACATGCAAACAACACTACAAAACATAGACAAGACAAATAGTAATTAACATCGAGAGTAATACAACTCTGCTAACACAGCCTACAGTAAAACAGGCTGTGAGGTTCAGTAATCATAACATAAAGTGATAAAAAAAAAGATAAACAGATAAAACTCAACATCAAAGAGGACACATTATGCAATATATCCGGAGCAAAGTGACAACTGGGGGTTTTAAACTTTTACTTTCACATTGAACATGATCTTGATTGCTGCCATGTCACCTCTGCCCTCATGTACCAATCATGCAATAAATTATTATATTGTAGCTTATGTGAAACCACATGGGACCCTGCTGGCCAATAATTGGCTCTCAGAACCAAAGTCACAGTTTCATTATGAATCCAAATGGGTCAGTTGGTCAGAAATCATTTACTGAGCCCTTTGTAGATTCAACAGTCTAATCAAGATGAACCTTGTGCAGTAAAGGTTTTATTAACTGGTAAATATTATGCCTACCTATATAAATGTGTGCATAACCAAAACAAATCTAAAATTTGAATGAGGACACATGCAGCTTTATAAGGGAAGGTCTAAACCCATGCTAGGGGTCTTCAACAGGGGGTCGGTCCTTAGTTACTTACGGAAGTATTGACAGTTTTATAATGTTGCTGTTCAGACTTGAACCAGTGTAAACATATTGCCCATGGAGTTCAAGCCGCTGCGTTCTGCGGATCTGAAAATGTCACTGCGCTATATGCTCAGTCTGGACAGAGGCTGCTTGACTCGCATTTCATAACGTCAACTGTCACGTATATAGCCCCGTTGTTGCTGATACGTCGTCAGCCGGCATGTCACAGTGCAAGGGCAGGAGCAATTAGGACCCAATTGCAGACAGATAGGCGCAGGGCAGATGAGCTTCAATGCAAGGGTTTTATTCCAAAAAACCAACACAAGGAAATAAATCAGGAATACACTAGGAGTTAAATCATGGATACACGAGGAGCTGAACACTAACTGACATGTAAGTGACGAACTAGCAAAGGGAACTGAACAAACAAGGGGAGTATAAATAGACACAGACTAACTAGGCACAGGTGAAACAAAACTCAAAATCAAGACAGGGATTGGCTGGGGGACTAAGAGGACACACAGGTGGAAAACAAAGGCTAATCACAATACAGGTTAGACAAGGCAGGTATACAGAACTATACAGGGGGCAGACAGGAGGGCACAAAACAATACTACAAAATAAAAGGTACACGAGTTAAACATAACACGAACCGCGACACCATGCTTCTCACTGTTGAAAAGAATGGCGCCATTCGAGACTTGGGAGTAAAAACCTACACGGTAAAAAAGTAAACGATTAAGTAGTCCACTGTCAGATTCAGTAGTACAAAAAGAAACGACGGCCGTGTGAGGTGATTTTAGTGAACGATAAGGGGACGTTGCAGCAGGACAACTAGCAGTAGCTGCGCAGTGCGCGTCGACACAACGTCAAACTGGTGTTTGTTTCATCAACCCGGCACCTGTTAATCGTGTGATTAACAACGGAATGAACCTTTGTCTAAGGGTCCCTTTGTCTAAGACAAATTATTTGTCTTCCTCTGGAGACAAATAAAGCCTGCACTTGAACTTCCACTGAAGAAGGGAAGGTCCATTCCATGTTAATCGTGCGAAACGTAGTTCCACTGAAATAGTTCCGTGTTAATCGTGTGATTAACGTTGGAATGAACCTTTGTCTAAGGGGTCCTTTGTCTAAGACAAATTTCTTCCTCTGGAGACAAATAAAGCCTGCACTTGAACTCGAACTTCCACTGAAGTATATAGGGAAGGTCCATTCCATGTTAATCGTGTGAAAGGCAGCCTGACCAAATCTCAACCTGATCCGTTGGAAGCACATGATGCGTATATACCGGTATATGACATGCACACCTCACAAGAGGAAGTATATACAGTGATGTGTGCAAGGCTGAAACTCGCTCTGTGCCGCTCCAAAATAAAATGGCTTCCAGTGGCCAAAATTACATGGGGAAAATGTTTTGAAATGTTTAATTAAAGCCTCACTTTGTAACTTTTCCTTAATTTATGTGAGATTATTTAAAGGTAGAGTAAGTGATTTAACTTAATTCAAATATCACTTATTTTTTTTTGTTTTGTTGTGATAATCCCCTCTACTATAGAGTGTGCTGACCATATAAGGAGTTCCTCCCTGTCCCCAGTTAACCCCTGGGGGTCAAAAAACCTTAGGTTTCATTTTTGACTCTCTATCCTGATTGGACGAAGGCTTAGGTCCCACAGCCAAAAACGAAACCTACGGTTTTTTGAGTGAAATCACTTACTCTACCTTTAAGGTACATTTTGTCCAATCTATGATAGAGCATGTTAATACAACATAACTTATACAAGTGGCCGTGATTGTGATTTGTCTCCCTGAAACATTTTAGATCATGTCAAAGGTCAATAAGTCTCACCTAAACAACAGGATCTGTAAGCATCCACATTATGGTGCCATTTCATTGCCATGAAAGAGATTTTTTACAAGAGTTTGATAGCACAGTAAAGTTATGCTGTTTTTAGGACCATCAAGTCTCTTATCCACCGCCCTGCTCATTCTATTATATTGAGCAGTGGTGGGAAAAGTACTCAAATGTTTTACTTAAGTAAAAGTACTGCAATGTAGACGCACTCCGTTACAAGTAAACGTGCTGTATTCAAAATGTACTCAAGTAAAAGTACAACAGTATCTGCATAAAAATGTACTTAAAACCTGAGATCAGATTCTAAAAATGTCCTCTATACATCCTGACAGTTTTCAGAAAAAGCTATGTTTCTATGTCAGTCGTTCTTCGACTTTTCAAAAATAGCAGACCTTCAAGCTCGTATGAGCTTGTAGATCTGCTATTTGTCAATAGCTAAAGCATAACATAACGCTAACACCAAAAGGGGTTCCCGCCCAGAATGGGTTTAAAGTAGTCAATTAATGTGTACGAAATCTCTCCTCCGCCCATTATCAGTGCCCATACCCGAAGGCGGGGTTGGCGAAAGGCCTTTCTGTGTGGAGTTTGCATGTTCTCCCCATGTCCCCCTAGGTTATAGGTACCCTCACAAAAAACATGCAGTAATCCTGGTCTCGATAAGCTATACCTCCCCCTGGCCAGCCTGATGGAGGGGAAAGGAACTGTTCGGAAAATAACGTGTTCCTTCCACGCGCTATATATGTCCGGCCAGATTGGCAGAGGAAGTGTATAGGATTACATTAGATAATTGACACTGACAACAACACAAAAAAAACCCTACTGAAACAATGTGCTTTAAGTCTTACCCTGAGTGATCAGCTTTATTGTAACATCACAGAAGTTATAACAGCAAGGCAACCTGTTGACAGACACACTTGTCAACATTGGCACACTAGGGTGATCATTGGCACACTGGCATAGGTGAGAGAGAGAGAGTGAGAGAGAGAGAGAGAGAGAGAGAGAGAGAGAGAGAGAGAGAGAGAGAGAGAGAGAGAGAGAGAGAGAGAAAGAGAGAGAGAGAGAGAGAGAGAGAGTGTTTTTCCAAATAAGTTTAGTCAGTTAAATTAAATCCACTCATCTACAAATGACATCCTGCATGCACATAATTGTTCATTCATTCAAACTCCTAGAAACTCATGACTCATGGGGAAGGATTCTGGGAGATAGGTGGTGGCGATTGCTCTGAGTTTTAATGATCATCATTATACATCCTGATGTGAAAGAGAGAGAGTATTTCTATAAGCTTATGTGTGTATCCTATAATATGGACAATCAAAATGTGACTATAATTCGGCAGCAGTATAACATTAAGCATTTTCTCGCTGTCAGTTGATTCTTCATATCCATTATGAGTCAAACTTCCCGGCATAATTAGATTATTTTAGGAACACATTTCTTATTTGACAATATATATATATATATATATATATATATATATATATATATATATATATATATATATATATATATATATATTGCAAAGTATATAAAGGAATTCAGAATGGGGTCAAAAACGTGACCCAGGTATAGGATGTGTAAATCTAAGTCAGACGTGGGTGCTCACTCAATGAGGTCCTATAAACCTGAACAATGACGTGGATCTGAGGTGTTCAGACCCAGAGCATATTATAAAGCATATTAAAGCCACTTCTATATAAGTCAGACTTTATATAGATTCCCATGTGTTTTGCAGTGCAGCACCATGATAAGGCCTAATATAAGATGTTCCATTCAGACCTGTATATATGTACCTCTGCAACAGTGGCTTCTCAAAGTGGGGGTCCGTCCGGTGGGAAAGGGACCCCCAGGGGACCCTGGGGATGGGGGGGTCCCATGGGGGGGTCCCATGGGGGGTCCACAGTGTCCATCCATACATCCTCTCCCCTAATCAGCTATAGTAGCTACATCAGCGGGGACAGGGGTACAGATCAGAGGTACACACAGGTGTTGTGTGTCAGTCAGAGGTGAACACACAGGGCTGGCTGGTATATTATAGGTATATAGCATGGAGGGAGGGCCATGGGGGGGGGGGGGGAGGGTCTAACTACCAGCCAGACTACTGGGTGGCCCTTGGTGCCGAGACAGACCAGCAGCCCCCCCCCCCCCCCCCCCCTCCCCCTTTACCCTCCAGGGGATCAGTGAAGAAGAGGAGGCGGGGCCACCAAGGCTCGGCGGTGGTGTGTGTGTATACACGCGCGCGCGTGCCGTGCGCGCCGACTGATACGTGCATGATGTGGCCGTGGTGGCGGCGCGGTATGTGAGCGTTTGCCTGCTTATGTGTGCGTGCGTGCCTTTGTATATAAGTGCACGTGGGCATTCCTGTGTGTGTGTGTGTGTGTGTGCGAGTGCGCGTGCTGCGTGCGTGTGTGTGTGGTGGAAGATCAAGGCTAACCCCTGGCCATAGCGGAGGTCAGCCGCAGTGACAGCCCAGGCTCTCCTAGCTACGGGGCCCCTGGAATGTTCTCAGGGCCTGGGCCAGGGGAAATGGGGCTGGCCCTGGGACAATCAGACAAGAGTTAATATTGGCCCTGCGGGTCAGGGGGTTAAATGCCTACAGGTCAGAGGATGGAGGAGGGTTTGCATCCAGACACCAGGGGTGGGTGGGTGGGGTGGGGGGTGGGCAAGACAGGGACTCTTGTATGGTGTGTGCGTGTGCGCGTGCACGCGTGCGTGCACGTTCTGAAGCTATATGCTCGAGGTGAAACAGGGTTACCCCAAGTATTTATATTCTGTTCTATAGTTGACTCACTCACTCACTCGCTCGCTCGCTCACTCGCTCACTCACTCACTCACTCACTCACTCACTCACTCACTCACTCACTCACTCTCGGTGTAATTAGCAGGTGTACACACGTCTTTTCATGCATTGCATTGTTCTCGGTCGACTTCAAACGAGTTCCACTGCACAAAGATTTGTATTTATTCCATAGGACTGCATTGTTGTAGTAGTGTGTGCGTGCGCACATGTGTGTGTGTGTGTGTGTGTGTGTGTGTGTGTGTGTGTGTGTTTCAAGTTGCATTGTCCACATCAGTTGAAGCCTATGAGCCCCCCCCCCCCCCTCTCTCTCTCTCCCCCCATAGGCTCAGGTTACCGTGGGAGGCTGGAATGTATGAATGGAAAGCCCTTTACATAAGCATGCACACACACACACACACACACACACACACACACACACACACACACACACACACACACGCACACACACACACACACACACACACACACACACACACGCGCGCGCGCGCGCGCACACACACACGCGCGCACGCACACACACACTTGCCCTCAGTGACTGGGGTTGGTTCATTCACAAATATCTTGCAGGGCGGTCACCTGACCCATGCTGTGCAAACAGAGCACAGAGCAGAGGAAACCCTGCCACTGGAGATATAGACCTGTTGACACACACACACACACACACACACACACACACACACACACACACACACACACACACACACACACACACACACACACACAACACGACACACAAAACGCACCAAATGACTTGAACAAAATGCTGCGTCACCACTAATAGGCCTAAACGCAAAACGCATGACATTTCTATGACAGAATGAACCTCAGCATGCGTGCTGCATTATTCCTGCCCGTATATAGGAACCCAGACTTTCCTCAAACACTTGAGGGTCGTTCACAATGAAAGTATATACATGAAACACAATGTATAATAACGAGTGCCGTTCGTCGGGCGCGCTTCTTTTGTATGAACAAATGCACACATGGACGAATTATGGCTTGTGCCCAAGAGTGCACGTGCACAGGGGGGCCCTGAGCCAATGGGACTGCCCTTGGGTTCAGAATGTCCTCAGAGTCACGCTTCCAACGAGCTTTGAACTGAACAGATTGGACTTTTCGTTTCCAGAGAAAATCGCCAAAAACGTCTTGAAAACGGCCACTTATGCCTATTTTCGATCGCCGATTTTCACCCGTTTTTCTTTGATAACACAGGCTATGTAGGTAGGTCGCACGGCGACAAACTAGATACCTGAGTAAAGTTAATTTTGAGCTGCATCCTCCACATCCACTCCAAGTCTTACCGTTAGGCAGTTGAAAAAACGTAACAACCCTTAACAAAAAAAAGAAAAATAGGTGTGTGTGTGTGTGTGTGGGGGGGGGGGGGGGGGGGGGTTGGTTTGGGGGGGCCTTTTCGAGTGATTCAAGATATTTCGCAGTGCCGTTTTTGTGAACATGGATGGAACACCGGGTGGAAAAATGGATTGAAGAATAAAAAAATACCCTGAGTGATGAATCAGCTTTATTGTAACATCACAGAAGTATTATACAGCAAGGCAACCTGTATAGGCAACCAACAGGGCAACTGGCGTGGTGAACATGGATGATTTGTCTAACACCCTTCGTGTCTGAAGAGCAGAGGAGAGCTTCGCTGGTCTCTCAACTGGACTCTAGAATTTGTGGAAGTCAGCTCGCCCGAGGTGCAGAGGACACGCGTGCACACACGTGCACGTGCACGCACGCACGGACGGACGGACGCACGCACGCACGGCAAGAGCATGTTCTGCCTGTTTGGGTTTTCCTGTTCTATTTCTGCTTTGACAACTAAACTGTACGTATAGCAGATGGCATATATATAGCATATAGCAGACAAGACAGGAAAGAGACAGAATGAAGGTCAAAGGTCATGAGCTGGTTTCAACCCTTTGAACACATAAGACGTACAGACGGCACATGCGTGCGTGGCCACTGGATCTCGGAACTACAGGTCAAAATGACCTAGTTATCTGAGGTGGTTACATTGAGAAAATTAAGTATAGGCTACATTTAGCTCTGTTCCATAGCATGTTACTATCAACTTCCGCCGCTCGCATGAATGCAGACCAGCCTCTCCTCTTTAGCGTAAATAAAAAGAACGTTTTTGCTACTCACCAAAACAAAGGCGGGTTGTGTCAATAGAAAGACTACTTTCCTTAGTGGAAGCACTCTGAGCCCCCGACCACACGTATAAACTGTACTTTTTGGGCAAAAAGGGATTTTGTTTCCACCGGAAAAAAAACATTTTTAGTTACTCCGCTGCGCCCTCTACTGATATTGCTCAGAGAACTGCCTCATAGAGAATATTTTTCCTCCGGTGAAAAAAAATCCCTTTTTGGCCAAAAAGTACCGTTTATACGTGTGGTGGGGGGCTCAGAGTGCGTCCACTAAGGAAAGTAGTCTTTCTATTGACACAACCCGCCTTTGTTTTGGTGAGTAGCAAAAACGTTCTTTTTATTTACGCCAAAGAGGAGAGGCTGGTCTGATTTCGATTTGAGATTTAAAATTGTAAGTCCCATAGCCGTGTACTGCGCAGGGCAGAATCGTAGAAGCAGTAGAAGTCTATGGATCAGAGCTAGGCTACATTAAACAAATGAACGCCAAAGAAATCCATGCTTGGATGACCCCGTGTCACAGTGCGAGGCAGGAGAGTTAGGGCTGAAACGCAGACTGTCAAGTCGAGGCAGAGGAGCTCAAATGTGACAGATTTATTACCAAAACTCAGGAACATACAGAAACACTGCTGACTACAATAACAATCTGACAAAGGAACTCAAAGACATGCAGTGAGTATTTAAAGGCAGGGGAAAACAGGACACAGGTGAACACAACTGACAATCGACACTAGGATAGGCTAACAGGCAAACGGAACACAGGTGACTAGGGTTACACTAATACAGGGAGGTGAGACAAGGCAGGTGACAGCAAACAAGGACAAGACAGGAGACACTAGGAACAATACTACAAAATAAAAGCACAAGAGGGAAACAGAAAAGTTAAACCACCAACTAAAAGGAACACTAGAAAACATAACACATGAATGTGTTCATGCACAAAATGCTGTACAATTTACTGTAGGCAGTGGCTCAAAAACACATAGCACGACAACGGGGTGAGAGACAGAGAGACACCATCCTGCCACACTGGATTTGTTATAAAGAATAAAACATACATATAATGTTAAATGTACAGTATCCGCCTTCTGTTATTTATCTTTCCATTCCGACAACAATATACAGGAAAAACATGGCATATTTTGGGACATATAGTTCGAATGGTGATTAGTCATGATGATGATGATGATGATTCATTTTAAAGCTGTGCTTAATCTGATTAAAATGTTTCCTCGTTTGACAGCCCCTACTTTGAACATAGACGTATACAGATGGTGCGCGCGTGGCCACTGGATCTAAATGTCAACGCTATATATACGGCCATACTGGGCAGATGCAACTTATACCATTATCTCCAAAAAGATGTTGTATTTACCTGAAACTAAACCTTTTTTTTCTATAGCCATACTGTTACTATATTATGGTGCTTCTATATGAACTCACAATTTTAACAACGTACAATATATCCGAGCAGTGGTGAGCTGGCGGTATAGGGCTGTCCACTAGGGCGGCGCCCCGGTAGTTCAGACACCACATGCCAATTCAAATGAGCTTCATGCACACGCAAACACAGCCCTACTAGTTAAAAGAATCCACAGCACACCATGATTCGTGAGTGCTTGTCAGAGTGTGTGTGTGTGTGTGTGGGGGGGGGGACGACTGTAGTATACCAGTCCAGTTAAAGGACTGTCCATAATGGACGGCCATGACTCACTTCTACAGGGCCACACTATTGAAAGTGTTCTCACCTTCTCCATGCTTGTCTGGTTTTGGTCACACAACCTCTCAAGACAAATCGAAGCTGGAAAGAAGAGTACAGAACGTCGTGCATCAAAAACCATTGGATGTATAGCCTCCCTATACACACTTTCCTCACTCTACTCCACCAGAATAATATTAGGAAGGCCAAAAAAAAAATCATAGCAGACAACTTTACCTCTTCAATCTCCTCCCATCAGGCAGGAGATATAGAAGTATCAAGAGCTCGCAACGTCTCGCTTCAGAGATAGCACTTATACCTCGTAGCTGTGGTATATCTGGAACCTAATTGTAAATAACTCTCTTGAGGGATCTCGCCGTGAGCAAAGTACCACAGCTTGCATTGTTGCGAACGCAGTGAGCACTTACTATGAGACCTAGCAGATCATGTCTGTGTGTCCGTGTGTCTGTCCCGCTATCCAAATATGGAGTGTGTTGCATCAGCAATCACTCAGCTCCATATATGGGCACAAAAGGGGCCAGGTCCACTCAGCTCCATATATGGGCACAAAAGGGGCCAGGTCCACATATACAGTAACAGCGGGACAGACACACAGACAGACAGACAGACAGACAGACAGACAGACAGACAGACAGACAGACAGACAGACAGACAGACAGACAGACATGATCTGCAAGGTCTCAGCTGCGTTCGCTTCCCGCGTTTGCGCGTCTTACTGGTATAGTAAAACAGCTGTCTCAACTTATGCTCTGAATATAGGTCTTCAGGCTGTGTCTGTAAAACTGACAGATATGTCCATAATGTCCATATCAGATTCATCATAGCCATTAGACATCTGAAGTTGACTCATTAGGCATGGGCTGATGTATGTATGTACAGTATGTATGTAGCAATATGCATATAGCACTTTAAACAACTGAATGTAATCCCTATGCTGCTGTTTTTTTTTTGTATTGTATTGTCTTTCTTGTTTTTTTGTATCTATGGTTGTCTGTATATGTTGAGTATGAACCAAGACAAATTCCTATCAACTTGTTGACACGGCAATAAATTATTGAATCATTAATGTGCCACCTCACCAAGAAAGACTGTCACTTCACTTCCAGACGGATATGTTAGATTAAGGGGTGTGAGTCTGTTGTGCGTTCAGCTGCTAATCTCCGTTGTATTGACACAGCAAAATGAGGAAGCTGTCTGTCTGCACACTGTGCACGTGTGTGTGTGTGTGTGTGTGTGTGTGTGTGTGTGTGTGTGTGTGTGTGTGTGTGTGTGTGTGTGTGTGTGTGTGTGTGTGTGTGTGCGTGCGCGTGTGTGCGCGTGTGCGTGTGTGCGTGCATGTTTGCGTTACCCCACCCCAGGCCACAGAGATGGCCACAACGATAAAGTACCAGTAGGGGATTCCTGCAGTACCAGTGTGTGTGCGTGTGTGTGTGTGTGTGTGTGTGTGTGTGTGTGTGTGTGCGTGTGTGTGTGTGTGTGTGTGCGTGTGTGTGTGTGTGTGTGTGTGTGTGTGTGTGTGTGTGTGTGTGTGCGTGCGTGTGCGTGCGTGTGTGCGTGTGTGTGACTGTGCATGCGTGTGTGTTGTCAGTGACAGAAAGGATGTCCTTAAGAATCTCGTGAACCAGACATCCTACTTCCTGTATACTATTAACCCCTTGAAACAGTAGAGTTCCAATTCTGGATCAATCATTCTGTGACAATATCCTATATCTATACAAGCTTATTATTTACATCTGCTCCTTTTGCTATAGTTTCATTATTTTAATTGTGAAAAGTATAACTGTTTTGGACAAATGATCGGTTTACACCATAAAACTGTGGGGTTTATATAAGTGGTTCAATCAGGGGTGCCGGGGCGCCTATAACGGTCCAGGCGCATCATGCCATGGCTTTGGCCTAGACGCGTGTTCGAGTCCCGTTCATGACGACCTTTGCTTAGTGTCTCTCCTCTTTCCTTCGTCAGTCTGAACTTGATACTATATATCTATAAAAACAAAACTCTCTTTTCAAACTCATGTTATTTTTCTACCTCGGTCAGTTGGGTCGGTCACCACCGGTCAGTCACTCCTAAATTGCTAAACAGAAGGGGGTGTCTCTCTCTCTCTCTCTCTCTCTCTCTCTCTCTCCCCCCCCCACCATCCATCCATCCTTCCTTCCAGTCAGGCATTGTCTCATTTCATTAC
>NC_137862.1:54105622-54114768 GCF_963924005.1 Protomyctophum bolini | reverse complement strand
CGTTTTGCAATGTTTTAATGGTATATAAGCCAATGGCAGAAACATTATTGCAGATCTACAACCTCACAACGAGGACCCCCTCTGGGGGTCCCTGGCTGTGCACCGCCACTTTGAGAAGTGTATACAGTTTGCTCAGTATGAACACATACTGTAGACACCTGGAGTGTACAGTTTGCTCAGTATGAACGGCCATTCTAGTATAGTAGTATGGAGTCATTATTGTGCCAAAATATCCAGAAACGAACAGAAACAGTATAGTTGAAAAGTAAAAATTGAACCTGAAAGTCTCTTTTTTTCCTCTTGAACAAGATGTATTCAAAAGTTTTTTTTGTATTCAAAAGTTTTTTTTCAATCTAATTTTTAACTTTAATATACATTTAGATTTTCGAGTAGGTATATATATATATATATTTTTTTTTAAATTAATGAAACTGTTAAAGTTAAAAATGAAACTGAAAAAAAGACTTTTATTACATTTTGGTGTTTTTCCCAAGTCAAAAATAAGATACTTTCAGGTTATTTTTTTTACTTTTCAACTTTCAATTATTCTTTTTTTTTTCTTCGATGGAACTGTTTCTGTTAAACGATCAAACGTTTTGGCACAATAATGACTCCGTATTCTTGGAAAGCTCACTCGAGTTGCTGGTGGAATGGAACTGTTGGCACAGCAGGCCCTCCTCCCTCCCCCTCTCTCTCTCCCTCTCTCTCCTCTCTCTCTCTCTTCTCTCTCGGTCTCTCTCTCTCTCTCCCTCTCTCTCTCTCTCTCCCTCTCTCTCCTCTCTCTCTCTCCCTCTCTCCCTCTTCTCTTCTCTCTCTCTCTCTCTCTCTCTCTCTCTCTCTCTCTCTCTCTCCTCTCTCCCTCTCTCTCTTCTCTCTCTCTCTCTCTCCCTCTCTCCCTCTCTCTCTCTCTCCTCTCTCTCTCTCTCTCTCCCCTCTCTCTCTCTCTCTCCCTCTCTCTCTCTCTCTCCTCTCCCTCTCTCCCTCTCTCTCTCTCTCTCTCTCTCTCCCTCTCTCCCTCTCTCTCTCTCTCTCTCCCTCTCTCCCTCTCTCTCTCTCTCTCTCTCTCTCTCTCTCTCCACCTGGCTGACTCTGTTCCAGAAGTCACTAAGCTATAAGAACTTCATGTTTGCTTTGTGAACTCCGCTCCCTGTCTTTGTCTCTTCGGTTCGGTCGGCTCACCTTCACAGTGAGTGGAGTGCGTGGGCTGGTGGAACCACACCTCGGCCTCATGTCTGTCCATGTTGTACAAGAGCCTTTCTTCTTTTAGTGGGAGGGGGGGGGAGTGCTGTAAAACGCCACCGCGCTGTCTGTGACAACCGAACGGTGTACGGTACACTGGACTGTAAATGTTTTTTTTGTATCAACGCTAGCGAGGCTGTGCAACATTCCCAGAGCCTTTGCACATCAAACAAACCCGGGGGAGTGTGTGTACGTGTGTGTGTGTGTGTGTGTGTGTGTGTGCGCGTGTGTGTGTGCGCGTGTGCGTGCGTGCGTGAGAGGCGAGCAAGTTTGACCAGGCTCTGCTGCGGCACTATCTATCTCTCTACTTCCTGGAGGTTTAATGCTTAACCATCATCACCGGGGGCAAGACTTGCACAGAAAACGGCCTTCATTTACAGGAATCGGAAAGAGAAAGTGGGCAGGTTTATGTTATCTTAATGTAATAAATCTATGACCAGGTCTCTTAATTATTTATTTTTTAGGCCTGACGTCAAAAAAAAAAAAAAAACGTTCGCTCTGAAAGAACATAATATTCAAAGATTTGTGCCGCATTTTCACGAATTTTCCAAAATAGCAGACCTACAGTATATACAAGCTCGTATAGCGTGCCACTCGGTGGCTTGTAGATCTGCTATTTTCCAATAGCTAAAGTATAACATAACGCTTATAGTTAAAACACCAAAAGGGGTTCCTATGCATGTCTAGAATGGGTTAATAGCAGATTTACAAGCTCAGAATGTGGTGCATGCATGGCATGGTGACCACAATCCCCCACCTGTGTATATACTTTCTCTTTCTGATTCCTGTGAAGGAAGCCATGAGTTGAGCACGCAGCATTCCTCTGATAACCTGATTACAGACGTGTTAGGAATTAGGACGTAGTTATACTGCCGAGACTGCATGGTGAAACTCCCCCTGGCTTTGGTATATATAGGCTTAGAGGGTTCAATTGGAAAAAAATGTTGAAACTTTTCCAACATTTTCTTTTTTTTCTCCGCCTTTAATGACGTGCCCAAAATAGGGGATGCCATGCCAAGTGCTTAATTAACAGCCATGTGGGCCAATTAGCAGACATTAAACGAAAACACCTGCAGATAATTATGAGCCCGCTATACGTGTATTAGCAATAATACACACGTCGCAGTGTGAAAAATATACACACAGCGATTACTATCCCCGCAAATCCTTTCGTTATGTCGAATGCATCATTCAGTGTTATAATACTCCTTATCAAGTGGGAAATAAACTAATAATGTCGTAAAAGATAGATTGGTGGTGTATGCAACATGGGAAATAGGGAAGTGTAATCACTAATCAGACACTTGATACAGACTTATAGCTGTTATGTAGACAGCATAAGTGCATTGTATGTGCTATTGTCATAGCACGTCATAGTACATATGTATAGCATAGTAGTATAGATGTATAGCTTATATGTATAGTTTCATTATAGATATTCCACTGTTACTTTCTTAGCTTACGCATGTTTCATGATAAATGTTTTTATGTGATGTATACCCATGCTTTTTTGTTCTTGCTTAATGTAAGTCGCTCTGGATTAAGAGCGTCTGCTAAATGCCTAAATTGTAAATTGTAAATTGTAAATTGTAATCAATCACTAAGAAGATAATAAATAAGTATAGTGAAGAGCCGATGAGCCGATACACGCTCACTTTGATTTGTTGTTCACGGTCATGTCAAAATGTTGATGTGACGATTGCTCTAATAGTGTACTTAATACAGTATGCTACAAGCTGACTCATCATATATGTATCAACGTGATCACACACTGATCATAATTCTATAAGTAGGCCTATACCAGCATAAAGTCAAGGGCATTCATTGGCCTTCATGCTATTAAAAACTTGCCTCTGGATTTCAGTATAAATTCACTAAATACATTCAAGGTTATACATCGAGGATCCTGAGTCATGCACATAACAATACAGAGTATTAATAAGGGTGTCTAACAACAATGCTGTTTCTTTAAGCTGTTGTTGCCAATGTCTGCCTCTAGATGGAGCTTACCTTCCCAGAAGTGTACAGAGGAGAGGAGAGCAGAGCAGAGGAGAGGAGAGGTGCATTAAATACTTTTGTCTTGCTACTAAAACACACACACACACACACACACACACACACACACACACACACACACACACACACACACACACACACACACACACACGTCCAGTGTGCAACCACCTTTACTCATACATTTTGAAGTGCGGACTTTTACTTGTAACAGAGTCTATATTACAGTATTGACATTTGAGTACTTTTTTGCACCACTGGACGTTGGAACGCCCCATTTGTCTTCTTCTTGTATTCTTGTATTTGTTTTACTGTGGTTTAAGGTTATAGGATTAAGTTCAGGTTTAGGCCTATAGTTTTACTGAGGTAACCCTTAGGAATAAGTTTATATAGTTTAGGCATTTAATCTCAGGAATAAGAGTAGGTTTATAGGTAGCCTGGCATGGCTACCTATAAGACTAATAGCATTGCATAGAATCGTAGACATTAGTCTGGAGACACCTGTGTGGAAGATTTATTCACGAAAAAGTCTCACTTTGAATCGTGGGCTTTGATTGGTCAGTTGGTCACCCACGACCTCTGTGGCAGATTCGTTTCCAGGCTATATAGGGGTTTAGGCATAGTTTGACTGAGGTAATGTTGAGGAATACCTGGTGCTGGCGACTATAGATATTAACCCATTTAGGCCTGACGTAAAAAAAAAAAAAAAAATCAAATATATATATTCACAGATTTGTGCCGCATTTTTACGATTTTTTCAAAAATAGCAGACCTACAAGCTCGTAGCGTGCCACTCGGTGGCGCGCTATGAGCTTGTCGGTCTGCTATTTTTCAATAGCTAAAGTATAACCTAATGCTTAGTTAAAACACTAAAATGGGTTAAGAATGGGTTAAAAGAATAGACGCCTCATTGGCCGCTGCAGTTCATTGGAGCGACGCGTCTCCAATGAAGGCAAGGACTGTCTAAAGAGGACGAGACGCGAAGACCTGTACGGGCGACGCCATGTTTGCTCCATTTTGCTCCATGGAAGGAAAGAAACATGCGCAGTTGAGACCAGGAAGTTGTATACATGCACACATTTGGGCATACATGTACAACTTCCTGGTCTCAACTGCGCTGCATGTTTCTTTCCTTCCATGGAGCAAAATGGAGCAAACATGGCGTCGCCCGTACAGGTCCTCGCGTCTCGTTCCTCTTTAGACAGTCCTTGAATGAAGGCAGGAAGTCAAGCGGAAATGCAGTGCTGGAGGTTTTTTTTTTTTAACAAATCTATAACAGTCATGACATACAATACAATACAAAACAAGACAAACAAACAAACAAACAAACACAAACAACAATTAATACAACATCAGAGCCAGGGGGGGGGGGATTACTAACAGAAAACATTAAAGAGCGAACGCAAAGCAACAGTTCACAGCAAGCTTTACTTAGAAGTACGTTGCGTCGCTGCAAGTGACGTCGCTCATGCGACTCCTCCACGTCTCTCCCTGTCACTCAAGTGACTACACTGGGCCAATCGCAGCTGGGCGTCTTTTCCGGGACTTATATGTTATACGCAGTAATACGCATGCATCCTCCGCTCATTGAAGGCAAATGCTTTTTGCAAAGGAATCTTGGGAAAATTGTAGCCTTTTCAATTCTGACACGTGAATGGCTGCCGCCCAGAGCCGGGAAGAGGCATCTGTCTGCCTTTATATGTCTATACAGTATGTGGTGGCAACTGTTCTCAATCTCAACTGTACTGAGGTTACATCCAGGGATATATACCTGGTGGTTAGGCGACCGTTCTCAGCTGCTCATCTGTGCAACATCTCACTCGGCACTGCACGCACACACACACACACACACACACACACACACACACACACACACACACACACACACACACACACACACACACACACACACACACACACGCACACACACTTGGTGAAACTTCTGTCTGGACCTCATCTCCTCTGCTTCCTTCCAGTTAGCGGCTACTGCATGGTTCCCATGGGAGTCCACCAGGCTACAACCAAAGACCTCCGGCGGTCATGCAGTCTTCTCCTCTCACCCCCTCCTCTCTCTCTCTCTCTCTCTCTCTCTCTCTGTGTCCCGTGGCCCTCCTCCTCCTCCTCCTCCTCCCCTCCCCTTTTCCTTTTAATGGCTTTCATGTATACTGGCTATACATATAAATATGTTGCGTTCACACACAGTGGGCAGATTAAACGATGCAGTCGTCTATATACCTTTCATTGTCAATGGAAGCCTGCAGCGACATGCCGTTGCAATGGCGCGACGACGCATGTACAGTATATAGGCCTACACAGTACAGCTGTTCCAAATCAACTCACCATGCGCGTCTTTGCATCGTTTCGTCTGCCCATGTTGTGAACCCACCATAAAGCCGTGGATAATCACCGACGTGACGTTTGCGCTTCGAAAGATGACGACATGTCGTCCTGTACAGTGATCTATATCCATGCCGTTCCGTGTTCACGATGTTTATTACAACTGGGTGAAACGGGTTGAAACTGGTGGTGAAACTGGTTGCTTGGTTTGTTTTGGGTTTGTTTTCATATAGACCTGCTGGTCGCTTGTTTCACTCACATAATCTGGCGAGCTATATAGCTTGTCATCAAAACAAAACACAGATAAGCATTATTTTCACTGGCTAAAGTGGCTTCCTCTTTCTATAGCTGGAGCAGCGGAGGGAAAAGCATTTGCTCTCTGCTGCCAAAGGTCGCCAGGGGTACTTTTTTTACCCTGCTTGCGTTGAGGAACGCCGCTTGAGTTGCGTCGAGTTGTGGATTGTTCCCGTATGCAGACCGACGGAGCGACGTAAAGCGACCGACTGGAAGCGAGACATTCCTCTCACCCTCCGTCGCTTTAGCGATTTCCTGCATCGATTATGTTCGACTCTGTAAAGCACTTTAAACTCACCCCCATGGCTCCCGACATGCGTTGTCGCTTATTGTGAGGTTAACCCATTCTGACCTGAGATCAGATTCATACGAGGTTTTCCACGGGACACACACTGGTCTGATGAACCCATTCTGACCTGAGATCAGATTCTAAAAAAAATGTCAGTCGTTCTTCGATTTTTCAAAAATAGCAGACCTACAAGCTCGTAGCGCGCCACTTGGTGGCGCGCTATACGAGCTTGTAGAGCTTGTAGATCTGCTATTTTTCAATAGTTAAAGCATAACATGATGCTAACACCAAAATGGGTGCCCGGTCAGAATGGGTTAAAGGTTAAGGTTATAGGGTTTGGGGTATATAGGCCATGGTGCCTCTGAGTGACCGCAGCCATATAGTGTAATGTATTTCCTACTTTTTGACGCTATAGCAGCAGCGTTCTGAATAGGTTGGAAATAAATTGCCGCAGTTACTTGAATTCAGTCCCTGAAGAAGGCTTAACTGCTGACACCTTGGGTTTACTGCACTGTGCGTCCAAATTAAAGTATTGGCACTTTACAGTGTGTGCAGAGAGTAGACACGTCTCTCCTTTC
This sequence comes from Protomyctophum bolini, assembly GCF_963924005.1. Lineage (NCBI taxonomy): Eukaryota > Metazoa > Chordata > Actinopteri > Myctophiformes > Myctophidae > Protomyctophum > Protomyctophum bolini. The sequence continues at coordinate 54,108,018 of NC_137862.1, read as the reverse complement.
TGGTTCCTTAGCTTAGTATACGATTTCAATCCAGTTGATACTGTGCCACTACAAGGGCACAGTAAACTGTGCGTATAAGCATCCTCGTGCACAGTGGATAAACTTGGAGACTCGAGAGAAATGCTGGTTTCCGAGGCTCTCGTTCGCTGTGTTGACCCAGTTTCCCCCAGAAGCGTCCGGAAACAGGGCCCCCCCGTATGTTTGAAGGTATACTACTTACTTGTGCCTGCTTTGATGTTTTTGCTATGTGGGCATTGTCATCACATCACATCACTCTCACCGAGACTTGTGACATCACAGGAAGTAGGCTATACAGTGTGCAGCAATGCGAGAGGGGAAGTGTATTCATGACAGGAAGGCAAAGAGGTTAAAGCCAGGAGAAAGTTCAGATGAACAACTTGCGTCATGCAATGTGAATCGATGCAAAAGTGGTTCTGGTCATATTATGGTGCCAACCCCAACAACGCCAAACTGCACTTCCCTCTCTCAGCTTCCCACAGAAAACTCAAGGGACTAAATTCATTCCGCTCCTATATGCCACCAAAAATGTGGAACGCCCTACCAACAGTCATTAAGACATGTGAATCCCTCGACTCCTTCAAATCCGCTCTCAAAGGGCACCTATACGGACGGCTGCAATTCGAAACTGCCTCTGTAAAATGTGAACCCCCACAGCTTTTTCGCCTCACTGTATACTTTTCCCTTTTTACCTCCTTTTATGATGATTTCCTGTTTTTGGTTATATAAGTGTATGTATATGTGTGTACGTCTCTACATGTTCTGATGAATTGAAAAGGGTGGACCCAATTGTAAACAAGTGTAATGCTTTATGGCGTCGTCCACAGTTTTTGGTATTGAGTTGTGCTTGAAATGTATACTGTAATTCTCTAAACTGTTAATAAACGGTTTTTCCTTGAACAATGTGTTTAAGGGCAACTCTCCAACCCTTCTAGGGGAGAAGTGAGTACACAAGGAAGCCAGAAGAAGACAGTAGTGTGTGTAAATTCGATTCCGAGAGTGTAAAAATGTAACCCGTTGTACACACGCATAATACAAGGACTTCAACGTGGTGGGAGGATGTCCTGGGCTTCTTTAACCACACAGCAATGTGTGGTATTTTCGCTAATTACGTTTAGAAAACCGAAATAATTAACCCTCTGACATTGGAATGGAGCACACAGGGCCAGGGTTATTATAGGAGGGCTCATGGCCCGTTAAACAAAAGGGTGTCATGCTAATTTTATTTCCGTTTTCCAACGGCGGGGAAGTCCCCTGGAAGCGCCTTCCATTTATCAGTCGGTGTTTGGTGTGTGTGTGTGTGTGCGTGTGCGTGTGCGTGTGTGTGTGTGCGTGTGTGTGTGTGTGTGCTCGGTGTTGTTCCAGCAGTGAAGCACAGGAGGAAATATGCTTCAAGCCCATCCGTTTTCACTCAGAGGAAACCCTATCGCTCAAATCAGTCTGTCTTCAAGTGCTGGCCTGCAGAGAAAGCTGTGTGTGTGTGTGTGTGTGCACGTTTGTGTGAGAAGCGTATGTCTTTGTAATCATTCCATACACAGTGAGGTTGTTCCACATAGTCTTAAGTCCAACCCCCCCACCCACCCCACATCAACCCTATATATTCCTTCCTGCCTTGACAGTCAACCGAGCTGCCTTGACAGTCAACCGAGGGGTTTGAGGGGGGTGGGCTTATTGCATAAGCAGGCTAGACGGCGCGCTTTGGGGGGTCACGCACACACAGGGAGAGAGAGAGAGAGAGAGAGAGAGTGAGAGTGAGTGGGGGGATAAAAATGGGGTACAACCTTGTTTTCTTGAGTTTAGGTGCATATGATTGTATATGAATCACGCTTGACCACTTCAACGTGTGTACACAGAAACGGACATTCTATAACGTTGTGTAAATTAAGGTCAGACTAGATCATAATAGCGTATAGGAAAAGTATCAAAAGCAAGCAGATCCGCAAACCACGTATAGATCTGCTACTTCTGAATTTGGAATCCTGAAAAGTAACAGTTTAGAACTTTAGAAAAACATACATTTACAAGATGTATAGCTTGTAGCTTTTCGATAATTTATTTTGGCCGAATGAACGCTCTCATAGAAGGGGTTCATCTCGTTTTAAACACTTTTGCCACCATCGCCGTATAGATCGACGTCAATTGGTCCTTTTGTAGTGGTTATGATCGATCGGTGTAGCAATGCTACTTACATTAGCACTGGGTTACAAAATAATTGTCCATCTTGATCGCTGCTCGCATCCACACCAACTGTTTCTGGTCCTTTAAAAAAAAAAAGCCTTTATCTCGGATTCCATCGTCCCAGATTGCATTTCAGGTAAAATCCAACCAGCATGTACAGTACACTATGTGTTTTTTTTTACTCTGAAGAAACGCCTGTA
>NC_137862.1:54083122-54100622 GCF_963924005.1 Protomyctophum bolini | reverse complement strand
AAAAAAAAAAAAAAAAAAAAAAAATGTGCATAAGCTTGTAGATCTGCTATTTTTTTGTATGGCCAACACATAAATGGATAAAGTCCTGATTATGATGAAGTCATCATGTGATGCTGTATTAACACATTTTGCTGAGGACCCCCTGGAACCCCCCCAAGGACCCCTGGGGGTCCCCGTACCATACTTTGAGAGCTGCTGGTTTATATCATGAGAATAATCATCTCTGTTCAATAAATGTATATATAGGCGTGTTAATCACTGACCGTTTCAAAAGGACCTTATATAGCAGCTTTACGGTAGGCTATATCTTTTTTATTTGCTATATATATCGTTGGCGTAATTTAGAATTCCATATAATATGGAAGTATATGCACACATTTTGATCGGTCGGGTTGTGTGTCCACCGGAGTGTCAAACCTGTTTCCAGTGAGTAAGATATAGGTCTGAAAATCAGAATAGTATAAAACAAAATGAATACATTGGAGAGCACAAGAAACTATACCCATGACTTTCACACTTTCACAGGTAAGCTGTGAAAACACTTTTTTAGGGAGTGGGTTATAAGTCCATTTTAAACTGGTAAGACACTGTGTGTGTTTTTGTCTTTGTTTTGTTTTCCTATTTCTTTAACTCAATTCTGGACGGGAACCACCTTTTGGTGTTTTATAAGCATCATGTTATATACTTTAGCTATTGGAAAATAGCAGATCTATACAGGCTCATATAGCGCGGCACTCGGTGCCGAGCCTTGTAGATCTGCTATTTTTGAAAGATCGTGAAAAGGTGGCACAATTCTTTGAATAGGCTATTATTCTGTCACAGCAAACGTTTTTAACTCAAATCTTTGCTTCTCCCCTTTTTTCCCCCTCACTGTATTATGTTTCTTTTCCCTTTTTGCTTCCTTTATGATGAATTCCTGTTCTGTTCTTTAACTACATATAGAAGTGGCTATTTGTACGTCTCTAAATGTTTTGATGAATTGAACATGGTGGACCCTCTTGTAAAGTGTAATGCTTAATTGGGTCGTCTAACTCACAGTTAACAGTCTTTTGTATTGAGTATTGTGCTTGAAATGTACTGTAATTCTGCAAACTGTTACTAAATACTTCAATCAATCAATCAAAAGGGGTGCCTGGAACAACATATTTTCAGATGGGGCTCCGTGGCCAAATACAGATAATTCTGGGGGTCCTTTGACATGAAAATGTTGAGCACCATGCACTGACTTTTAGGATTCAGAAGCCATTTCTTTTTAGAATCTGGTCTCGGGTCTATAAATGGGAGCCAACGTAGAAGTGGATAAAGTGGTCCAGACGATTGTGATGCTGCATTTGACATTAAACACATTTAGCATGGAACCCCCTCCCCCAACGACCCCCCCATTTGAGAACCACTGCTCCACTATAGTCTCTCTCTCAGAGAGAGAGAGAGAGAGAGAGAGAGACCGTTGACTCACGTCAAATTCAAGGAAAAGAGGGTGCCATTTTTCCTCTATCCTTTCTGACGATGGGTTCTTCTCGGATTGCTTGCTCCATGCAGTGACATTATGACACGACAGGCTGACATGTCCAGGTTTAGATCAGCTGTTTACATCAATGCAGGCTACAGGCAGGGCCATAAACGGGTCTATTGTTTCATAGCTGCATGACGGTGCTGTTGACCAGAGGAGGACCCTTTTTCCTTTCCTCTTCCATTCTTCATGCGGGGTCGACCAGAAGGAAGGATAAGAAGAACCCAACGTCTAAAAATAAAGACACGATTCTTCAGCGGTCCACACCCTCATGCGTGGCGCGGGCCAAGCGCACGCACACACGCATGCGCACACACGCACGCACGCACGCACGCACGCACGCACGCACGCACGCACGCACGCACGCAAACCTCTTATCTATATCGGAAATAGAGGGTTTGCGCGCATGCAATAAAGTGAGTGGCAGATCGAGTGGCAAAGTTACAGTGACAAAGTGAGTTCGACGAGTTGTTTGATCACAATCAGATAAGACAATCCATACGTTTGGATGTATATGGGGCTGTCTATCTATACTGCCTATACTGCCACTCAGTCGGTATAGGCGTTACTGCATAAACTGCTGGCTATGATGATGATGATGATGTCATGCACATATTATAATATATACCCTCTATTATAAGTATTTGTGTTTTTTCCCCCCGTAAATTAACACCCTATACTTGATCACTTCTTAACCCGTTCTGACCTGAGATCAGATTCACATACGAGGTTTCCACTGGACACACACTGGTCTGATGATGAACCCATTCTGACCTGAGATCAGATTCTAAAAAAAATGTCAGTCGTTCTTTGATTTTTAAAAAAATAGCAGACCTATACAAGCTCATGAGCTTGTAGATCTGCTATTTTTCAATATAGCTATAAAGCACGACATGATGCTATAACACCAAAATGGGTTCCCGTTCAGAATGGGATTTATATACAGCGTCACGCAAAAGCATCAACAGTGTAGCAGATCTACAAGCTATTGAAGCGCTCGCCGACGACCTGCCGCTTTTGCTGCTTTTTTAATTTGAATCCTGAAAAGTAACAGTTTTTGGACATATGATGTTTCCCCCCCCCCCCAACAGAGACCTGCATATCAAAGCTCTTTCACAGAGTTGTGGATAATTTGCTGAGAGAGAGAGAGAGAGAGAGAGAGAGAGAGAGAGAGAGAGAGAGAGAGAGAGAGAGAGAGGTGGGGGGGATAAAGGTGGGTGTGTTGGTGGGTGGGAGGGAGGAGGAGTGATTGTGGGAATCGGGGACCTTGCCCAGACGGAGAACACATGCTGGTGAAACAGGACTCCCGAATTCCAACAGGCTTCCTAATCACTCGCTTTCCATTTAAGAGAAATAGAGAGAGAGAGAGAGAGAGAGAGAGAGAGGGGAAGAGAGAGAGAGAGAGAGAGAGAGGGAGGAGGGGGGGGTGGGGGTGACAGATCTGATCAAATATCAAACAGGCCAAATGCTGCTCTGTTTCTGAAAGGCGGTTTTTGGGAATGAATGGATGGTTCTAATTTCCCAGAGGGCCCTGCATGCTGAAGGTGGGCCGGCCTTCACGAGGCAGTGGGCGGGACCGGTGGGTGTGGTTATTGGGCCCGGGGATTGGACGAGAGAGGCAGAGAGAGAGAGAGAGAGAGAGAGAGAGAGAGAGAGAGAGAGAGAGAGAGAGAGAGAGATGTCTCCATCCCATTAAGGTATAGAGTTTTGTTTCATTGTTTTAGTGACGGTGCGATTTAGTTCCACGCGCCAGTGTTTTTGCACACCGAAAATAGCACCAATTTCCAAACTCACGTGGGTTTATTTATACATTTCTTTAAAAACCACTGCCCGCCCGGCGGGCACCCGGAAATGATAAAAGGTATACAGATATTCTTGCGGATGTTTTTCCATATTGGCTATAAAGAGAAACAATTCCCCATAACCTTTGATTGGGTGCAGGGCATGAAGAACAGAATTGGGTGGCCCTGCATGCATGGCTCACGATGCGTCGCAGTGACGCGATGTGAGCTTGTATATATACGTCAGCTGTTATCATCAGCATCGTGGAAATAAAATAGCATAGACCAGGGGTGTCAAACTGGTGATCCGCGGGCCGCATGCGGCCCGCGACGTCGTCTTATGCGGCCCGCCGTAGAGTCTATGCCATATAGACTCTACCCTGTGACTATATAGCAAAGGTGCTCTCAGAGGAGAGCAAATATCCACCATGAGGATGTCAAAAGCATCGGGTCCTCCTTATGCAGAAGAATGTGTCATCGATGTCAGACGTGCCCAAGGGGGCCAGTGAGGCTTTCCAACGTTGAAGCACTGTGGGCCCTAGTGGTAAGAGGAAGGACTGCAGGCGGAACCCGTGGATTCATGACGAGGAAACCCCCGTGCAGCTGGGCTTTTAACATTGAGCGCTCGGTTGCACTTCTGCATTTGGGCACCAAAATGTGGTGCCCAAATGCGGAAGGCGAAAAAAGGTGGAAATAGACGGCCCTTCCGGCTGCTTCAAAAACGCCACTGAGCAACTTTCACTGACATGAAAAGCTCAGATCAGATCAGTCTCTACCCTTTTAATACTCTATGGACGTGCCCATATAACTTCCCTTATAGGCTTCACTCACACCTGCACAACAGATTGTTGTATTAGCTGATGCATGAGACTTGTTGACTGATGCAAGTTCGCAATGCATTTCCAATGGGAGTCACATGGTTTGACACAACGTTTCTGTTTTATGCAGGGGGAGGGGGGGGCAGTCGAAAAACACAGCCGAAAGCCGTACAACAAAAATGTTGTGTCAAACCATGTGTGACCTCCATTGGAAATGCATTGGGGGCGGCCATGACACTTACCCTCTGTTTACATCTACCATGGAACATTGTTGTATGCTTAGATGTGAAGGTGTGAGTGAGGCCCTATAGGCCCAAAGAAAGCTGTCTTTGTTGTTGCCAGATTGTACCACCCATTTTTTTCTTTCTTATATGAATCAAACGCGTGGAAAAATCAAGGTAAAGACTTTAATCCCCCTTCCTTCAACAGACGATAATTCCGTTCTAGTGTAAAGAGTTTCACATTGAGAACTGGTATACCGACTATACACCGACTATATAATGTGCAAAATGGCCTTGTGTATTTAGAGTTACGGTCAGAGCCTTTCTAGCACGTAATTCTTCAAGCTCAGAGTTGCACTTTGAAGCGAATGACCGTATACCAATTTAACACTGCATACTATGTTGCGTACTGTATGTGACACTGCAGTGATTTATAACATTTACAGGTTTCTCAAACTGTAGAAAAAGCTGAAGGGAGGAAGCTATACATCGTAAAACTTTATGCACTTTTTCCACAGACAATTCCCCATGTTTGTGCGTGTGTGTGTGTGTGTGTGTGTGTGTGTGTGTGCGTGCGTGTGTGCGTGCGTGCGTGTAATCTCCTCCATTATATAGGTATAGTCGGTCTATTTGGAGGAGAAGGTGCTTTTTGTACCTTTCTTCTCCCAGGTGTTGGTAATAATGACAAGTGACCAATGTTGGCCATGAATAAGTTCATGTTTTGCCTATATATTCTATACATGTATTTAGGGCTTGTTTGGACTCAAGCACTGAGACACATGATGTTCCGAGTGTGTGGGATATCAGAAGCAACTGAAAAATAGGGGTATAATAGCCTGCCTGATTTGCTATACGTGCATCTTTGTATTTTCCTCTAGTGAGAACAGAAAACGTTGAACGTTGATACGCAAGCAGTGTGGAATCTGCATGCAGGCTGAGGTTATACCATAGGGGTCCATGTGGTTCCTTCCGTACGCTCTCTCTCTCTCTCTCTCTCTCTCTCTCAGAGTTACATCAAGACTGAGGGTTTTCATTGTGCACTCACTCACTCACTCATTCATTCATTCATTCATTCATGCACGTGTGTTTTATCAGCCTGCCGTGCATGAGACCCCAAAACCGGATATCTGTGCCATGATTTCAAACTAAAGACCTTTGGGCATCCTGTGATCTATCTGTTGTAAATCTAAAGTTGACATCCCAAAACCCAACCCCACACTGCAGGCCTGTCATTACACACACGCGCACACACACACACACACACACACACACACGCACACACACACAGTCGCACACACAGTCGCACACACACACACACACACACACACACACACACACACACACACACACACACACACACACACAGTCGCACACACACGCGTGCGCGTGGAAGGGAAAGGGAGGAGGAGGAGGAATGGAGATACGATATGTGTACACGCTCCCAGAAATAAAACAGGATGGCTGTGTGTTGTGTGTCTGTGTGCGAGAGAGCGTCTTTATGCTAGCTTGAAGAGCATTGACATGCATAACTGCCAATGAATGAGCGGCATTCAGATCCCGGCTTGTGCCGACACATTCTTCTCCCAAAAAGATGAACTCTAGCAATGCGGAGAGGCAACGCCTACCTAAAGAAGACCTTGTTCAAGCCCCCCCCCCCCCTCCCTCCCTCCCCCCTCCCCCGGATACAGCTATGCTTAAGAAGCCTATAGTCACTGGCATGTGTGACGTCTGTCGCTCTTCTGTCACTAAGTCGTTTAAGATCCTCACATTCTGTTTTTTTTCCTTTTGTTTTTTATTATGCTGGAGTGTTGTTGGATTGCAGTGTTATTTTTTTTTCTTCCAGAATATGTTTGTGATTTAGTCTTTTGAATAACACACCATTTTTAGTCTTATATATAGTCTTACTTAGTCTTCTGAAATTGTTCAGTGTTATAGTCTTGTCTTATAGTCGACTAATATCAAATACCTTAGTCGACTTATTAGTCTTCAGTCTCAGTCTTATAGTCAACAAAATGAACAGTGGTTGGTTGGTTGGTATGTTTATCAACACCTCTGACTTGACACTGGTTGGTTGGTATGTTCATCAACACCTCTCTGACTTGTCACCGGTTGGTTGGTATGTTCATCAACACCCTCTCTGACTTGTCACCGGTCGGTTGGTATGTTCATCAATACTGACTTGTCGCTTTGAGGGAGCTTAAACTCGTTGGAGAGATAGAAGCATTGTTTTGTTTGTGAAGCGTTTGGTCTTTTCTCTCAGGGGTTTTTGGCTCTCGCTATGGGTGGCAACATACATACAATTACAGCCTGTCTTTAAAGTGGAAGTGAGCAAAGCCCTGGGCTCTGCGGAGGATAGGTATGAACAGCGCTTTGGGCTTTTGTGTAGCACGCAAAGCAACATCCTTTAACCACATGAAATGGGAGGTGAACATTCAGTAGAAATAAATAAATGAATAGCCGATTATATACAAGCTCAATAGTCGATTTTTACAGGCTCACACAATGCGTTGCAAATGGCCAGCGTATTTTGATGCGAAAGGGGATCAGCGAAGGGATTAGTTTTAACCACTTTAACCATATATTGGTTATTAAAAAAAAAAAATGCCAGGCCCAGATATACAAGCACAAAGTGACACTCTAATGAACTCGTATAGCAATTGTTTTTCATCATGAAAATTTGTGCAAATCTTTGAATATTATACGACATTTTCTTTTTACTCAGATTACGGACATACTGTTTCATCGAGCCTGCTGCAGCCGTGCAGGGGGATCGCGGTCAAACTAAGTATAGGGTTCAATTGTGTAAACATGTATCATTCACACAGCTGAATTTGTTGTTTGCATTTCCGAGGATTTGGCAGCAATTAGAAATGGAAATGGGTTTTTTTGTGTGTGTTTTGTTTATTGTTTTTCCTTTTTTTTTTGTTGCGATTCATCCCTCTAAACCTTATCCCGTGCAGGGCATGCAGGAACCCCTTTTGGTCGTTTTCAGCATTATGTTATACTTTAGCTATTGAAAAATAGCAGATCTACATTTGAATATAAATATGTATACTGTAACTATAAATTAGACCACGTCTCTGTCTGTCTGTCTGTATGTACGGTTGTAATCCACGTAACACGAGAACCTTTTGCCCCCGCACCGACTTTCAAATTTGACACACCACATTCCACACCACCACAGTGGAGTGCACTAGTGCCCGGGCCTCGAGTCTGTGCAGGGAGGGACACACGGTTGTCCAGAAACACCACAAAAGGCTCTGGTCAGGCTCTGCTATAGTGGACCCCAATGAGCCTTTGTGCCTCATCCAATTGATTGCCATGGCAACCCCACACCTGCCATTTGATAACTTACAGGCCACTTTTCACAGTCTATTGGCATTAAAATGACAAATTAAAAATATGAATAGTGCAGGTAGAAGAAGGCACAATCCACTGTTAATTATAGGGTGGCCTCACCTGGTCGAGGCGTGGCACAACTCCGGCAGAGCCTAATTGCCAATGATCTGCTGGGCAGTTCTTGCACCCCCAACATGTTCTTACTTACACATTGTGTGTGACTTGGTCAGACACTCAATACATGAATTAATCTGCCTGTCAGTTACAGTTATACACATAATGCTAAAAAGGATAACATGACAAAGCCCCCGAAGGCTTGTTACCATTGTAGTCCTGTGTATTCAATTCATCAAGACGTATATAGTTACAAATACTATACAAGATATCATCAATTCTAGGAGAGCGGTATAAAAGTATATTTACAGGAAAAACAGTGGGGGGGGGGTATTTATTTTTGGCAAGCTAGAGAAGACCATAGAGGCGGTCCTTTATGGCTCCGCCACAAGCCAACATGGTGATGATCGACTCCATGGTAATAATTCATCCCCATGTTTTGCCGAATCTGGGGGGGGGGGGAATGAGTTCAGTGCGGAGCCCATGGATGGATTAAATAATACATTTCTATGTTGTCTATATAGGATTCGTCCCTTGCGGGATTCATAATAGGACACCAAAAGAATGTATAATTCTATATAGTATACAATGTTTCATTCATTTGCATCCTCCCACAATCCTATTTTTAATCAGGCCCAGGAGGACGGGATATAGCCTCGGTCACATGAGCATTAACACTAACACTATGCTAACTGTATACACGCTATAGTGTGTATATGATAGAGATGACATCACGTCGTTTTCCTTTTGAACGAGGACAAATAAGGACTCCATTAAAAAGTTCATGATATACAATGTAATAAAAACCATAGAGGATTGTATGGACACATCATGCACACACACGCGCACACACACACACACACACACACACACACATGCGCACATGTATGCGCGCGCGCACACACACACACACACACACACACACACACACACACACACACACACACACACACACACACACACACACACACACACACACACACACACACACACACACACACACACACACACGAGCACACTCCATGTAGGGGCGGATTATTTTTGATCCATGCAGGGTCCCCATAGCCTGCGCGCGCGCAAACTTTCCGAGGTTTTTGACCAAAATCATCGGCCAATAAAGGGCTCCAGGAGCCACTTTTCAGGGCCTCAAAACCTATAGTAGTACCGCGCGGTTCAATTTCCCCCCGAGGGGGCCCCCCCCCTGAGAGCAAAGAGCTCCCTGCAGGGCCACCACGGCCCCCACTGGCCCGCTGCAAATGGCTAATTTGGCCCTGGAGTCTCCAATGCTCAACATGTCTCCCATTATCAGTAAAAAAGAGCCTTTGTTTTAGGCTGTGCTGTGGAAACAGAGTCAGTATAATATATAATGCCAGGTCACCCTCATGCACCCTCTGGGACCTTTAAACATCCCCAGTACTTTAGACTTGGCTAAAAAAGAAAAAAAAAATGCTCAAAGTAACCGTGTGATTTCATTGGACGTCCTAAATGAGATTATGGCGCGGGGACTCATGGACCATGTTTAGGACGCTTGTGTGCTTTCTTTTCCCCAATGCAGGCGCACACATTTCTTTGAGTTAACCCGTTTTAGGCGAGAACCCGCCATCATGTCGTGCTTTATTATAGCTATTGAAAAATAGCAGATCTACAAGCTCGCAGCGCGCCACCGAGTGGCGCCGCGCTACGAGCTTGTTAGGTCTGCTATTTTTCGGAAAATCGAAGAGCGACTGACATTTTTTTTAGAATCTGATCTCAGGTCAGAATGGAAAACTGTCAGTGTGTATAGAAGACATCTTTATAGGATCTGATCTCAGGTCAGAATGGGTTAACGGACGGACGCATCCGATGACCCTCCTCGTGCCGGAGAGGAACCCCCCTCCCCCTCCCCCGGAGGGGAGACAATGACCCCCTTCTTGTGATCGCAGGCGCCCAAAACACTGAAAGACATGGCTGGCTCTGTTGGAATGACAGTTATGCAGCCCATGATGTCATGACGACGACGAATGATGTCATAATGTTCGTAGGATATATAAGATACCGGTCGCTGTCATGATGCGGAAAAACCTCTTATCTCCCCGACACTTTTTTTGGGGTGTTTTTTGTGGTGGTTGTTTTTGTTTTGTAAATTAACGGCCTTTATACTTGATCAGGCTATACAGTACCAACAGTGGCAGATCTATACAGTACATGAACCGAAACACGTTGCCTTTGTCGAGCTTGTAGATCTGATACTTTTGGGGGATTTGAATCCTACAGAAAATTAACAGTTTTGAACAGGTTGCTATATGGGCCTGCATGGTTTACAACATACACGTGGGCCCCCACCTTCACTTAACCCATTCTGACCTGAGATCAGATTCTAAAAATGTCGTCTACACATCCTGACAGTTTTCCATTCTGACCTGAGATCAGATTTTTTTCTTCATGTCAGTCGCTTTTCAAAAATAGCAGACCTACAAGCTTGTATGAGCTTGTAGATCTGCTCTTTTTCAATAGCTAAAGCACGACATGATGCTAACACATAATAATGTGTCCCGCAGGTTAATATCGTAATACTGATGATATTGATTTCAGCTGTTACGATTCCAAACATGCAAACATGACCCGCGATTATAGTAGCAGCTTAACGTTAAAGGGGGTGTCAGTGATTTCAGTCAAAAACCCTTAGGTTTCGTTTTTGCCTTGGGACACAAGCTTTCATCCAATCAGGATAGAGAACAAAAACGAAACCTAAGGTTTTTTGACCCCCAGGGGTTAACTGTGGACAGGGAGGAACTCCTTATATGGTCAGCACACTCTATAGTAGAGAGGATTATCACAACAAAACAAAAAAATAAGTGATATTTGAATTAAGTGAAATCACGGACTCTACCTTTAAAATGTTATTGTATACTTTGTATGTCCATGGTATAATTTGTATTTAAGTTCATCAAGTATACAACGTAAGTATAACTAATGCATTTGAAATTAAAAATATATATACTTTTCAGGATTATAGTTTAAAGATAGCAAAAAAAAAAATCATGATTTCAATTCAAATCGGCAAAAAGATCAAAGCTCAAAACGCGTCGCACTCATGTGACATGTTTTGAACTTTTGAAACTCGGCTATTTTTGCTACGATAGTATAGCCTATGCAATGTGGCCCTCTGGAGTGAGCGTGGAAATATAGTGGCCCTCTTCAGCGTCAAAGTTGCCCACACCCCTAGCTGGTACAAGATACACTACACCACAAAGACAGCCACGTACCTGTCAATCTACTTCAAAAACGTCCCCAATATAACCCAATAACACCGGAGGGAGCTCTACAAATCATGTTCAACCCATATTTATCGTCTTTCAGGCTAGACTGACTATATGTTTGAAGTTATACCTTTGAACAGCCACTGAGTTGGTTGTCATGAAAATCCACTTTAAAACGCTGTAATCGCTTATTAGCTTTGTTGTATAGTGTAGAAAAGTATTCCATAGTGGCAATCACTATATAACAGACCTGGCAGAGCATACGGCTTCCTCCCCCCCGGCAGTTTCTCCATTGTAAACAACAGGGACTCAATTTCCCATAACCCTTTGCACGGACCTTTTTGCGATGGCGTCGTCAAAACGTGTCTCATATTATCCCATTATGTCCGGTGGACTGCCCTATATGACTTAAAACTCGGATTAAACAATGAAAGCACAACTCGGGCAACTCCCGAACCACAGGGTAAAGTGTTCTATGATTAATTAACTCGAGAAACTCGTGTTTGGAAGTCAAAGTGTTCATTTACAAGAAGTCTATACACAATTAGAGCATGTGAAATAATTGTTATTTTGCCTTTGCCTATGTTATCTCTCTTATGCATCAATACAGTTATCCAACGATAACAAAACATTATAGGATTTGCGACCGGAAAGGCTAAATCTTATCAAATTTTCAGTCATGAAAAAGGTTGAATTCTTACTCTCCTTCAAAACTGCTCTAATAAAAAGAACATTTTACAAGTGGCTGCAATGCAGAACTGGCCCCTGTAAAAAAACAAAAAAACAAAGGCTAGATCAGGTTGAAAGTAGATTTCACTATACAGTCATTCCACCATAATGTCACCAGCTAGAACAGGGGTGTCCAAAACTTTTTCAAAGGGGGCCGTATTAGAAAAATATTAAAACACCAAGGGCCAACTACAGTACTATACTAATGAACAGACTTGCAAGGTAAATGAAATATAATAGCCTTTCTTTGACCCCTTCAGAATGACTATACTTTATCGCGCCATACTTTCGGGCAAGTCGTCCATAATTAAATTCCGGTATGAGGCCTCGGGCCGCATAACATTCTTCCCCGGGGCCGTAATTTGGCCCGTGGGCCTCACTTTGGACACCCCTGAGCTATAGAAGGTTAATCCAATGAGAGAATGTATGAGAATGACAGATATACAGATGCATAGATTTCTCTCTCCCCACTACAGTAGAGACCGTTGTAGAACTTTTTAATGACCTTTGACACGATCTAAATGTCTCAATAGAAAGAGCAGTTGTTTGCAAGGTCCGTATAAATACGCACCCCGACGTTATACTCGTCTCCGTGTATATACAGAATTCCTGGCCACGCCCCCTACTTCCGTTTCGTTCTTTATTTTGTAGCGTGACTTGGCAAGGATTTTCCGGTTATAGCCGTGTTGACAGTTTGTTTATCGTCAGACCGTCAAGACGTGTTTGTTTGTTGATTCTCGTACTATGGATTCTCGTATACTTTGTAACTGACTAATAATGGAACAACCCGTTAAGAGAGCATATTATGTGTTTGGGGGATGTTGAGAGTAATGTTATTTCATCAGCTTGACATACCCACGCCAGCCCAGCTGCCATACAGTGTTATATATATCTTTGAGGTTTGAGGCTAAGCTAGGCTAACAACACACAACTACACTACACCACACAGATGCGCATTATTATCTAACTGCTATTCATTTACTGAGGAGAGAACATGTTTAGCTGATCACTTAACGGTAAAATATGAAAGCTAAATGAATAATAGAGACGTCAGAGTCAGACTATACAGCCTGACCCCATAGCATAATACTACACACCTCAAACTTAGCTGGAAATGAGTACACTTTACCTATATACGTCTGGACCCTGCAGTGACAGCATGATTTGAAGGCCAGTGTGGAACCGAAATGTATAACAAACAGTTGAATGACTCCTGGCATCCTTTCACCTCATGTCTCGATCACAGTTTAGTTAACATGTTAAGGATGAGTAAATCATTTTAACTGTAGATAGTTATTTTCGACGGCACAAAGAGTCTATGACATCGAATGAATGAATGAATGAATGAATAAATAAATAAATAAATAAATAAATAAATAAATAAATAAATAAATAAATAAATAAATAAATAAATAAATAAATAAATAAATAAATAAATAAATAAATAAATAAATAAATAAATAAATAAATAAATAAATAAAAACAATCAATCAATCTCTTATGGGGGCTCCCTTGCACCCAATCTGGGGTGTCCGTAAAATATTTAACCCCCTTAATTGTTTATAGTTATAACAAATGCCATTGCTATTATGTCTTTGACTGACTGTGTGTGTGTGGAACGCGGGAGGTTTGTATTAGAGGTTCAACGCAACGGTGATAGGACACGAAAGCCTCCCATCTGTAATCGCACCACCACCACCACCAACGCGATAAATCTGTATTTAAAGGCATTCCAGTGTTGACAGGACTCTCTTCTTCTAGTCCCTCCAGACTGCTTCATCACAGCATTTTAAAGTGTCTGCATGGGGGGGGGGGGAAGCAGCCCGCCTTGCGTTTTAGCCATCAAGAAAACGGGTCCCCGGACTTGTTTTGACTGACACTCTGTTTGCCCCGGCGGCTTTTGAAAAAAAAAACGAGCCCCGCCGCTAACCTTTCCCACATGCCAGAGTTAAAGTTTAGCAGGAGCCCGACCCTCCCTAATGCTGCCTGCACGGGCAGGAATGAACTAGCTAACAGGTTGTGCGTGCGTGTGTGTGTGTGTGTGTGTGTGTGTGTGTGTGTGTGTGTGTGTTTGTGTGTCTGTCTGAGAGAGAGAGAGAGAGAGAGAGAGAGAGAGAAAGGTCTCCGTGCGAGACGTATATATATATATATATATATACGCAGACTCTCACAGAGAGAGAGAGAGAGAGGGGCCGGGCCGGCGGCCTAGCTGCTACATTCCTGGCAGCCCTTTTTTCCCACACCCGCCGAGTGGAGCTAAAAGACTAGAGGAGATGAATGCTATCTTATCTCTGCTCCTCCACGCACATGAGCAGACACATATGTTACACTATGTATGTGTGTTGTGTGTGTGTGTGTGTGTGTGTGTGTGTGTGTGTGTGTGTGTGTGTGTGTCAGTGTGCCGCCGGGGAGGTCAGAGGGTTAATGCATAGGAAGGTAACATTACTAGAGTATTTGCAATTTGCACAATACCTTTACTTCTACTACTACGGCAAATATTGCACTTTTACTCCACTGCGTTTATTTGAAAACCTTTATAGTTACTATACCGGTTATATAGTTACTTTGAAGATTTTTTGCAGAACACATACATTAAAACCACTTCGGCCCTGTGTAAACATTTCCGGCCAATAGCAGATCTATATACAAGCTCACAGTGTGTGACGCATTGTTGAGCTTGTAGATCTGCTATTTTCGAAATATTTTTTTTTATAGATTTGAAAACTTGAAAAGCGACCTTCAGTACACCGTAGTATACCGAAGGTCCCATTTCAAGTTTTCAAGTGTATATACGATGCTTTTGTGCTTTTACTCAAGTACATTTTTACATTTGGGACATTTAGGCCTACTTGTAACCGAGTATTTCCATATTGCAATATTGATACTTTTACTCAAGTAAAACAACTGAGTACTTTTCCCACGACTGGTTATACAGTGTAACTTTTTTTCCGATTAACTCCTTTGTAGCCAATAGTCCGAGATCCAGAGATTAATTTAAAAATGCACAGGTATAGCCGGAGACGGGATCCACGAGATTGAATAAATTAGCCAGAGTTTAAAAATATATATTATTTTTGCCTTGTCGCTAGCCACCACTATAGCGTCCATGTAAGAAACAGCCAAAATCCCGTGCACTCGTGCATGCACCGTCTTTATAATGAGATATACCATAATTGGAGCCTATAATTAAACATTATTTGAGCTCTCCCCGCTAAACAAAACAATGATTGCATCGCTATAGTAGTGTGAGCCTCAGTAGACCAGGGGGTGAGTATAGTAGTACTTTCAGTTGAGACACAACAACAAGAGCTCTTCGTCTCTGCTCATGCTGCACATTACCGCCCCCCCTATGGGAACGGGCGCCCAAGGAGTTAAGTCAATTCGCTTTCACTTGAACATTAATTGTCACAAGCTATTTTTTTTTGTTGTCTATTCCATAGGAGTATTTGTCCTCCCCCGACACCAACATGAAACCAATCTACAAGCTCACACAAGGTGCCTTGTGTGAGCTTGCAGATCGACTCTTTTTTCCCCCAGAAGGCTGCAGGTCACAGATTAGGGTTCATGTTGTCACATGACCACGAGCGGCCAAGGTGTCACATGACGTGTGGTTTCAACCTCTGGAGTGTATAATTCATCACGTTTCACTTTAGGTCAGGTGGGCAGTGGAAAAGCCCCTTGTGTGCGTGTTAGTGTGTATGTGAGACTGTGCGTCCATGTGTATGTTTGTGCGCATGGGTGGTCGTGTGTGTGTGTGTGTGTGTGTGTGTGTGTGTGTGTGCGCGTGCGTGCGTATATGTATGCATCAGTGGGCGCATGCATGTGTGTGTGTGTGTGCGTGTGAACCCTGCATAGCTCTCCACAGCCAGAGGCAATGTTGTGTGTGTGTGTGTGTGTGTGTGTGTGTCTTCCTGAACGTGTAATCAGAGCCCGCCAGCATAACTGTAGCATTGCAGCGGGGTCAAGCGGGGGTCAACATGCAAATGTTATGCAAAACCTGCAAACTTATGGAAATCTAATAAGACAGAAAAGACCACCCTAAGAAGGAGGTGGGGAGGAGGGGGGGGGGTGGTTATAAATGTATTATATCAGTGCTTCTCAAAAGGTTTCATGCCAAGGACCCCCAAACGAACTATGTGTTTGTCCGCGGACCCCCATCTGAAAAGGGGTTTTCTCTGCAGGGACCCCCCTATACAACATTTGTGTTGTTAAAATGATTCAAAGATATTCCAAAAAAATGTTTTTACAAATTTGCTTTGAAATGAGCTGATTTAAAGTAGTTAAACAGAGAATATGAACTCATTTATAGTTGGGGACCCCCTGGAACCCCTTCGAGGACCCCTCTATTTTTTGTATCATAGTTTTTCTCCCAAACAAACTGACCCCGATCCCCTTACACACACGCACACACACACACACACACACACACACACACACACACACACACACACGTACACACGCACTGCATAATATAGCTACAATATAAGCCGGGATCGAACTGGGGACCTTGCAGTTATACCATCCGGTCACTCTACCGCTGAGCCACTGCCGCCCTTCTAAAATAGTTCAAACAGACGATTTACAAGCTCACAACGTGTCCATAGTTGAAATATTTTAAAATGTTTTTTTTTTTTCCAAAATAGTAGTTTTTCCTATATGTTTAGGGGTAAGGGGTAAAGGGCGGGGTGGCACCAAGGGCTCCATTTTCGTCACCGCTAAACCCCTTATCCCTAATTACTACTGTGCAATCAGAGTCCACAGACTTTGTTTCAAAAAAAGTGAATAATCTATTTATTTATTTATTTATTCTGAAAAAGGTTTTAACTGTAAGTCATGTCTGTTGGGTGGAAAACCTATGTCCAAAAACTTTACATTTTCAGGATTTAAAAAAAAAACGAAAAAGAAAAAGCTAAAGCAAAAAGTTCAACAGGCAGGAAACGTGTCACTTCACGCTGCATTTCCAGTTTGCGACTCATGCTACTTTTTGGTGACGCTTGTGTGTCAGCAGCATTGCTAGTGTAAGTCGTCAGGCAGTGGTCAGAAACAGCTGCATATAGATAGTAAGTGAACATTTTGTACCTTAACTAAAGCAAGAAAACAGAAAAGATTTCAAATTCAGCTGTACTAATATACACTATCAACTATCTATATACGTGTGGGACACGTCGTTCGTTTTCCAGTAGAGAAACTATACACCACAAAAGTGATTAAAAATAAATATGAACACGACAGTATATAACAGCTGGTCGGATGTGTGAGACGGTTTGTGATAATTACACAAGGTGATGGCCTCCGCTTAAAGAAACAAGCAATTTGGTCCAAATGATAGTTACAAGAAAGTATAAAGATAGCACCCTTGTGGTACGTGTTGCGAGCACAGTGTTGCCTTTATGATGAGGCGGTGAACGGGAGCGTGTGTGACGTGGTATAGCTTTGTGGTCTTTATTACGCTTCTCTCTGGGGTTTGTCTGTGTTGGATTTGCATGGTGCAGAGGGAGGAATGTGGGGTTGACGGACGCGCCCATCACCAGCCGCCCTGTGCCACCGTGGAACTGAGAAGTCGCTCAATGTGCGGCGGGGTCGAGAAGTCGAGTGCGGGGCTCGCCGTAAGTAAGTAAGTAAGTAAGTAAGTAAGTACATTTTATTTGTAAAGCACCTTTCAAGACAAAGTCACAAGGTGCTGAACAGAACACAGAACAAGCAATCAACAAGTTAAAACCAAACAGGAAAACATAGCACAAAAAAGTAA
>NC_137862.1:54070622-54080622 GCF_963924005.1 Protomyctophum bolini | reverse complement strand
GCGCTGTGATTGGCCGAGTATCGCGTAACGGGTGCGCCACATGAGCCAATAGAAAGTGGCAGAGGGAGAGATAGAGAGAGAGGGGGGAGGGGCGGACTGCGTCATCAGACTTTCTCAGACATTGCGCAACACTTTTTCCTCACAACGAGATTGCCTGCACCTTTCTCCTCGGTGGCATGGGACAACTGATCTGAATTTGCAATTATTGACAACATTCCGGGGAATTTCGAATGTGGTTGCATGCATGCGCCTCCTCAAAAATATAATCATTCACCTGAATGGTGCTGCTAATAGTTGCTACTACGTATACTATTGGGATGTCCAGCAATACAAGTGCAATGCATGTACAGCATATACACCCCCCCACACAAGCCAAACTATACTTTGGTTTTGTCAAATCCCCGAATGGGTATGGACTATAGCGCTATACCGTTCATGATACCGTAGTACACAAGATCAGAAATGTCGCCCTTTTAATAGACCCACAGTAGTATTTTGAAATCAATTATTTGACACGCAGGGAGCCAGCGTGAGGATTCATGAACTGTAATGGAATGCGAAGAGTGCCACAGAGTACCACTTATACTTTTGTATTAGCAATGAGTCGAGGAGCGGTGCTCTGAATCACTCGACTGAGTCATCTTTCAGCGAGACCTGCGCAAAGACACCGAAGTGTCCTTTTTGCCGAGACATTGAACTCCCGACGGTTGTCTTTACATGGTTTTCTACAGCCGTCGCCGTGTGTCCTTTAACCCATTCTGACCGGAGATCAGATTCTAAAAAAATGTCTTCTACATCCTGACAGTTTTCATTCTGACCTGAGATCAGATTCTAAAAATGTCTTCTATGTCAGTCGCTCTTCGATTTTTCAAAAATAGCAGACCTACAAGCTCGTAGCACGCCACTCGTGCTATGAGCTTGTAGATCTGCTATTTTTCAATAGCTAAAGCATAACATAGTGCTAACACCAAAATGGGTTAAAAGCACCACTGTTTACCATTTATTTTATTTCATCTTTACTGCTATATAGACTCTGTGGCCCTCATATCATTTATCAATGCGATTTACACAGAAATGGGCGTACGCCAAGATCACCGCAATCGTCTGCATTTATCATTCCAGTGTGACTTTGAACTTTGGCGTGCCCTATATACGCCAAAACCCACGTTATAGGTCGGGAGCTGTCGTTGGCTTGGCAAGGCACCCATTTTCTGTTGTATAGACAAGCGGAGAAGCATTGTCTGACCAGCTGAAAGGGCATCTAAACATTATGTATTCGCTCCTAGAATATAAAGCTATAAAACTAATAAAAAAGTCAAAGTAAAGGCATACATCGACGATGATCATATAATAATCAAGTTCTGCTAACACAGAATGAACAAGTTGCAGCTGGGCAGACTTAGCCAGCGCGAATACTTATGGAATACTTTTTTTGTTGTGTTTTGGGTCAATCTATTAATTTATGTTAGGTACTGTAGACATCAAAGGCTTCGCCTCGGTGGTTAAAACTCCCTGTTGGTGAATTATCTCCCGAAAATGACCACCTATAGCCAGATATTATCCCTTACTTAATCATTCACCCATTTACTGTTACATAAGTGCTTGCCTTTAACGGTCATTCAGATAAATTGCAGATCTGGTCATCTGGATCAGACCTGCAGGCTGAACGCTTATGTGAGATCTATTTCGGGGAGCTGGTGACTGTGGCGTGTTTAAATCTTTTCACGGACATGCATCCCACCCAGGGCCAGCACACACGCACCAGCCTTCAATCATAATATGTTTACGCATGCAAACATTGAATTGAATTCGTTCATAAGTATAGCCTTGCCGAGCCATGAGGCCCATATAAGGGGCAGGAGCCCTATCTCCTGTCTCACATGTATATTATATAGCGTGAGGCAGCTTGATGTACAAGTATATACACCCCCTGGACATGACGCTAGTACGTAACGTCGCAGGGAATTCATTCATCAATCACTCCAAAACGTTGATTATGACTGCCCCATGGCATGACGTGGCATCACTCGCTCTCACAGCAGTCTCACGGGGATCGCCTATACCTAACTGTACATGACGTATACGTGCACTTCTTACGAATGGGTCAAATTAATATACGGTATAGCCTACAAACGTATGCCACCGAGTGGCGCGCTTATACGAGCTTGTAGGTCTGCTATTTTAGAGAAATCGAAGAACGACTGACATTTTTAGAATCTGATCTCGGGTCAGAATGGGTTAATCAGACCAGTAGTGTGTGTCCAGTGGAAACCTCGTATGTGAATCTGATCTCAGGTCAGAATGGGTTAACCTCACGGAATAATCCTACTGCATGCGTTTCATTCCAGTGTGCCAAAATGCACACTTGCATAGGTGGCAAGCGAGGCGGAACCTCTTTTCTTATCGGGTTCCGGTTGTCCATGTCGTATAAAATCGGGGCGTTTTGCGAATATGAAGGATCCCTGCATGGCTAAAAAGACAAACTTGCCCTCTATAACTAAAATAAAATAATAAAAGCACCTTAAATATTTTTATTTCTTTCATAAATAGAGAATCTTTCAGTATAGGCTCGCAAGTTGATCATATGTCATATGTGTGGTCCAGCCCTGTGGAATGTATGGAATGCACGTGCTAATAAAAAAGTATTTAAAATATTGCTTTATAGAATGAATAGTTTAGAAAAAGAAAATATGCTCATATTAACCTTATAGGAAGTATATTGTTTTTTATAAGCATGTGCATGTCATACATTCCATATAGGGCTATAGACCATAATGGAAAATCATCAACTTGCGACAGGAGCTGTTCCTATTGAGTGAAAGATTCTTTATTTATGAAAGAAATACAATATTTAAGGTGTTTTTATTTTTTTTATTTTAGTTGTAGAGGCCAAGTATATAATGTATAATGCCAGGGATCCTTTTAACTCTAGCATAAACCTCAGTTCCCAGTGACAGCATACGCAATATGCATTCACTTTAAAAGACGGAGTTTGTATGAACTTGTAGGTCTGCTATTTTTGAGAAACCGTGAAAATGTGGCGCAAAGGTTATATATTCTTTCAGAGTGAACATTTTTAACTCAAATCTTTGCTAGTGGGAGCGTCCCCCGGAAGAACATATTTTCAGATGGGGGGTTGGAGGCCAAATACATATAATTCTGGGGGTCCTTTGACATGAAATATGGAGCGCCACTGATATAGAAACATACAGTAGGTATTTCAGAAAGCCGTGATGATTTAGAAGACATTTTTTACATTTCGATGTCAGGTCTAAATGGGTTGAGGCAGAATTTACATTCCAATAATAAATGAGAGCCTGTCTGTCTGTCTGTCTGTCTGTCTGTCTGTCTGTCTGTCTGTCTGTCTGTCTGTCTGTCTGTCTGTCTGTCTGTCTGTCTGTCTGTCTGATATTACTTGTTACACTGACTTACAATATCTGACTGTCTGATTGATGTGTCGACTGCATTAATCATATAGCCTAATAGGCTATACTACCAAGAAAGTGGAGCATTTACACTCCATCCTCACACTGGCTCCTTGATTGTGTGTCAAATAATTGATTTCAAAACACTGGTACTACTGTTGGTCAAAATTGGGCAAAATGTCTGATCTTAAGAAATCACGAAACCATCTCTCGAGGGTCAACCTGCGAAAGGTCCGCTTTCTGTGCCTATAAAAACAGGATTGAACTGGGAACCACAGAGAGAGAGAGAGAGAGAGAGAGAGAGAGAGAGAGAGAGAGAGAGAGAGAGAGAGAGAGAGAGAGAGAGAGAGAGATAAAGAGAGTGAGAGAGAGAGTATAGACTTGAAGGAACTTGAGGAGGCTGTATATGCAAAAATGGCTGTTGACATTCCAGTCATATTAGGACAGGCAGGGGTGTGTCCGTGCTGTACATGTGTACTGTACTTTACTGGAGGGAGAGCCTTGATGATGACACACTGAAGGGACCTTTCAAATTATGCTGATTTACACTCAGACCTACAGCAAGGTAGAGTCTAGAGTCTAGAGCGCGCACGCACGCACGCACACACGCGCACACACACACACGCACACGCACACGCACACACACGCGAAGCTTCATTCATTAAGCTCATGTTGTTTTGGAGTCCGACATGCAACTCCTTGTCATTTAGGCTCCGGTCTCTTTGGGTCCAATGGACCTCATCTGTTATCCTCTCACGTCTGTTTCATATCACTGGGTAAAAAAAAAACACCATTTCCCAATACAAACATAACATTTGCTCTTTCTAATCTTAATGAAAGACCGTATAATGACATGATGGCTTGTGAATACGCTATAGAATGCTCATGGGAAGAGGTGATTTGGATAAAGTACCAGACAATCACCATGCGTGCAGTCACAAAGGCAGTGTTCATTTGTAACTCGTCAGTGATGTTACCCATGTTGTACATGGCCGAGTTTGTACTACTTCTGCCCTCTGGGAGAAGATGCAAAGAACCAAAGTTGGAAGTACATTAGATTTTTTTTTTTAATCGTTTGTATCAGCATCAACTAAGATGCTGAACGAGGCTCTGAAACAGCGGTAACTACAGTACGTGAGGCCTGATTATCCACATCATGTGTGCAATTGTGTAATGTTGTGTGTCTTCCTCTGTAATGTATTTTTGTTGTCATTGATGTTTTATGTGTGGCTGTAGCTGGGGGTGAAAGCCCAAGACAAACATCCCTTGTGGACAATGAAGTTTACCTTGACCTTGACCTTCGAGCGTGTTACAAATGGCTGGTAGGTAGGTATAGGTAGGTAGGTAGGTGGGTACTAGGTAGGTAGGGATGTCGGGAGGAAGGTAGGTACAGTATATAGGATATAGCAGCGGCCCCCAAACCTTTTGGGCCATGCACACCCCCTGGCTGTTATACCTCCTGACGCACGTCTCCCCGACGCTAAAGTCTCGTTGTATATTTGGCCTGAAAACGACACTCAAATAATCACATGTATGTCACTGTACTGAGAGACACGCAGCTGCTGTATAGTATACTCCCGCAGCTGCTCTATACATCTCCTTACAACAGTGGTTTACTGGATTTTGACGTTTGTTTGTGCACCGCGCCACGCCATAAAACTGCCATTATACCCTTTTCATGTCACGCACCGGCACCCCCTAGAGGGCGTTCGTGCACGCACCACAGTTTGGGAACCCCTGGGGGCTATAAGGAAGGTATTCACCCCCCGAGGAGAACTTAAGGCGTTTATACCGCATGCTCTCATGATCAGAAGCAGACAATGAATGGAGACGCCAATAATTATATAATAACGACTAACGCGTCTAAGAACAACCTACAATATCCAAAGACATTTCACAAACCATAATAAGCAATAACCTATAGTATAGCCTATGGCACGAGGCTATAGGCTGTGTACAGAGGTGTATGGTTTATATATACAGTAACACAAGGCTATAGGCTGTGTACAGGGGCATACACGTTTGTCTGTGTTGTTGTTGTTGTTGTGTCAGTCTGTCACCACGTCGCGCCCACTGGGTGATGGATGCCTGCTCTAGTGTAGGAAGCACCGTGCCACCCAGGAGGCTGCCTGCCTGCCTGCCTGCCTGCCTGCCTGCATGCCTGCATGCATGCTTGCTGGAACGCCTATACCCACCAGGCAGGCACACGGTTATCAAGATGGCACGCAAACACGCGCGCACACACACACAAACGGACCGGCGTGTGCATGTGTCTGTCATCTATCTATCTGATAAGAACCTTATTATACACCGACTGGGAGAGGCTATATACTGTGTGAAGCCAGTCCACACTGGGGGAGGTATATATACAATGTATACTAAGTATGAGGAGAGAGAGAGAGAGAGAGAGAGAGAGAGAGAGAGAGAGAGAGAGAGATTCTGACTGAATCAAAGTCATAAAGACATGTGAGGACATAATATCATTAAGGTATAGTCAGCAGGAATGCATTTAAACGCAGAAACTAAATGAGAAATTACGCCCCGGTATCACAAGCTGTTTATTGCCACGCATGTTCACAACAAGGGATATGCATTGGTGCATGAAAACATATCTGTGTAAAACCTTATAACAATAAAAAAAGCAAAATAATGCCCCCCCCCCCTCCACACACACACACACACACACACACACACACACACACACACACACACACACACACACACAGACAGACATTTAAAACTCATGCGTTAAAAAATCTCCCGACACAGCTGACAGCTTCTTTGATGTGTCAATCATTCAACTTTTTTTATCTCCGGCACAAATTGGTCTGAGAGGTAATTAGCGTGACGAGGCGTAGAACTACAGAAGAAGCTGTAGGATCATAAAGCCGCGATACCGTATGATGAATATGATTATTATGACTGGAGGGGGTCACATGCTGAGTGGGAGGAATGTGTTTATGACTTACAGATATGAGTTAACAGCTTTATGGATCTCGCTTCCGGTCCAGCTGGACCAAGGTGTCAGTGTTTTCTCTTCTTTTTTTTCATTTTTTCTTTTTTTACTGTGACCTTGTTCATTTCTAGTTTCCCACGCAGTCTGCCAAAGTGAAGTGGTTCCTTTGGCAATTTAAGTAAACACAGCGCTGCTGCCGTCGAGCAGCAACTATACTTATCTTCATATTTTATTAATGTAAATGAATGCCCTCCTACTACTACTACTACTGATCGTACCTACAGCAGGGTACGTGCCCCCACTTTTTTTACTTGAGAGCTGCTTTCAAAATGACCAGCTCAACAAAGATATATACCCACCGAAAATATATTATCCCATTGCTGAAAATAGTAAAAAAATAAAAATAAAAACCTGAGGGGGCTTTGGAATAGCGGAGCTGCGGCGCTACATACAGTATGTCGACAAATGCACACACACACTTTTGTATTATCGGACTTCAAAGCATGAACAGCATTAATTGATTAAACATTTTTTTTTACTTTAAGGTATAACTGCGGCAAGGCAGCATAGGCTATATACAATGATGCTAATCGCAACTCTCAGCGCTGCTATAGTGCAGTGAGTGCACATGACACTGGGGAGTGGGAACAATTACAACCAGACAACACAGGTCAACGTGACATGACAGGTCGAGCACCTGCAGTGATGATTATTAGCTGCTGCCAACTAGTGGTATAAGTGGACGAACAGGATGAGGCTGAATAATTGACAAGGCTGATTGGAAGGCTGCGATGCAATATTACTACTTATACTTTACTGCTACTACTTTACTAAAATGTTTTTGTTGGGGGGAGGCCCTTGGAGGCTCGAGGCCCGTTTCAATTGAAACGATTGAAACACATGTAAGGCCGCCACTATTGAAACGATTGAAACATATTTAAGGCCGCCACTGATTGCATTGTGGGTTTGAGCTGACATAAGACATAAAAAAAAATATATATATATATATATATATCACACAAAAGCATCAAATGTAGCTGATCTACAAGCTCGAAACGTATAGTAGAAAGTATATAGATCTGCTATACTTTTGCTGTTTTTGAATTTGAATCATGAAAAGTAACAGTTTTAAGTTTCCACCTGCACAAAGATGAGAGCCTGTACATAAAATGCAGCCGAATTTACTTTGTCAAACGATGGTGTCATGCGTCACAAATTGCAGATCTATATACTATAGGGCATTGAGCAAGTCGTCGACTAGTTCACTAGACGACTAGTGAATCCACTAGTCAACCTTGCTGGTTGACTAGTTGATAAGAAAGGAGAAAAAAACGTTTTAGTTTTTTTCTCCGATTGTGTAGGCCTCAAGATCAGGTAGATTATAGTTATAGTGTACAAATATTTATTTAAAAAAATATATATTCTTTACATAATAGGTGGTTAATCAACTAGTCGACTAGTAAAAATGACTAGAAGTGAATGCCCTAATCTATACAAGCTTACAATGTGCCACATACTAAATGGTCAAATGCTGCATTTATTTATAGCACTTTTATCCAAAGAGCTTTACATAAATTGTGACACACACACACACACACGCACACACACACACACACACACACACCAATGGCGGAGGAAACCATGCGAGCAACATAGGTGTTCAGTGTCTTGCTCAAGGACACTAACTCTGGGGGAGCCCTGCAGGATTAAACTGGGAACCTCACTGTTCCCATCTAGCCACTCTACCGCTGAGCCACTGCCACCCGACATACTGGCATCCATCAGTTGGAAGCTTCAGACAGACTTAAAGGGACACAGCTTTAGAACACACTCCTGGGGGTCTTTATGTGTGTAATATGTGGTTTTAGATATTTTAGATTGTAGCAGTGAGCCTGTTGTCTCTGATGTCATGGACACTGGGCTCACTTCCTTCCTGGACTACATGTTGTCTCAGTAAGACAGCTCTCCCCCCTATCCACAAGGAGGAGCAGTGCACCAAATAATTATGGGAATTGTAGTCCAGGAAGGTAGTGAGACCAGTGTCCATGACATCAGAGACAACAGGCTCACTGCTACAATCTAAAATATCTAAAACCACATATTACACACATAAATACCCCCAGAAAAGTGATCTAAAGCTTCTAAACGTCATTACTTGCGCAAGCAGAGCGCGCAAGTAATCGTTTCGCTTGGTCTCTTCGAAGGTTTGCTGGGACTAGTTACAACATTACGTCATCCTTGAGAGAGTACATGGTGTGTATATGACGTAATGTTACAAGTTACAAGTTACAAGTTACAAGTTACAACATTACGTCATATACACACCATGTACTCTCTCAAGGATGACGTAATGTTGTAACTAGTCCCAGCAAACCAGGCACAGATTTACCGTTGAAGAAAACTTGGCTTCACTTTTTGGAACCAAGTAACCACAGTATACTGCTAATCAAATTACAACTACATACTCTGTATGTAGTTGTAACTAGAACAACTACATACAGTCTGTGCCTGGTTTGCTGGGACTAGTTACAAGTTACAAGTTACAACATTACGTCATATACACACCATGTACTCTGGTCCCAGTTCACAACGATGACGTAATGTTGTAACTGGTCCCAGCAAACCAGGGACAAACCTACGGTTGAAAAAAACTTGGCTTCACTTTTTGGAACCAAGTAACCACAGTATATACCACAGAGATACTGAGATGTGATACTTTCCAGCGGTCGAAAGTACTTGCGCGCTCTGCTTGCGCACTAGTAGGCCATTTATGGCCTACTAGTGTGCAACAAGCAAGTATGCACTCGGCAGAGTGCAGTTCTAGTTAACATATATTTTTTTTGCAAAAAGGGTGAAGTGTCCCTTTAAGCCCTACTTTATACTATGTGAATATAACTTGGCCTATACTTGTTGACCTGTTCTTTTCGAAACATTCGAAAAAATCTTGGTACATTTTTTTGCATACGTCCAAAACACAGGGTTATAAGGTCTTTTTTTGTTACGGACGACGGGCAACATTTTGTTCATTTATTAACTTGATTATAGTAGGATGTCAGTGGGATATTTATAATTCCTCACTCATTTACAGTCAGACGCTATAGATGAGAAAATGAGGAAAAAGTGTCTGCACGTGTACTGTATAGCGTGAAGGAGGGGCGGCGATTTGCTGTGACTCAATCAGACGCCAAGGGAGATCTCTGAAACTGAAGCTCGCATTGAAGAACGACATTTCCCTGCACTTCCCATTAGTGTCCCAGCAGATGTCGCTTTACACTCGATTGTTAATTACCTTTTACATTTTCATTTTCTTCTGATTTTGCGGGAAAATCCATGCGACATATTTTAAAGCATCATGTCCAGGGGGTGTATGTGTACAACAAGCCGCCTCACGCTATACGGAAACAGGAGAGATCCTGACCCACGGGCCATGCATGCAGTCTGTTGGTTCCCAAGGCTATACTCACTTTAATTTTATTGCCTCAATATTCATTTTCTTGTTTACTAAAGAACTGGCGAGACAGGGGGAAACCCCCCCCCTGTTATACTGAACAAACTCTTAAACTTTTTTTTTTTTTGTTTAACATAAACACATTTCGCTGGTTGGTCGGCGCACCTGTTC
>NC_137862.1:54060622-54065622 GCF_963924005.1 Protomyctophum bolini | reverse complement strand
CAGACATGCAGACTAGCAGACATACAGACAGACATGCAGACTAGCAGACATACAGACATACATGCAGACTAGCAGACATACAGACAGACATGCAGACTAGCAGACATACAGTATACAGACAGACATGCAGACTATAGCAGACAGTCATCGTTGGAACAAAGTACTTTGAGAGTCAAGGTACAGATCATTGCTGTCACGGAGAAACCTCGCATCTCCACATTTTGAGTTTTACATTTTCATTTAAAAGAAAATGTACGCAATACTTGATCACACTACAGCGTCACACAGAAGCATCAAAAGTAGATCTTTTTTTTGCTATGTATGTTGTATATTATATGTTCAGAATTTGAACCATGAAAAGTAATAGTTTGGATATAATATATCCAAACTATATTACTTGTCATGGTTCAAAGGCTCGTTCGTCTCTGGCTCGTTCAAAGGCCCGTCTCTGACAGAGACGAGATATTCCTGGTCAATTTAGTGCAAGCTAGTATAGCTCAGGGAGATTTGAACCTGACCAACTTGGCAAGACCACTCTGGTCGAGGTCTGGCTTGTGTAGTTACCTTGTAACGCCAAAAGTGGGCATTACATTTTCAAGATCCAGATCTATTTATCCAGTCTGGTTTTCGTTCTAATAAAAATAGCCATTTTAGAGGGGCGCTATAGCATATATCCAGCTTAGCTATTAGTGTAGACTTTCGTCTTACATACACAAACATTAAATCCATGCACTGACAATGAAATGGATCATTTAGCGTCATATGTGTCTGAGCAAATCGGCTGTTTTCGTCATACACGAAGAGTAAATTCCTTAGAGTATATAGACGGCACCCGAGTTCTCCGCCCATCCACGCATTAAACGCACTTTTCAACCTATCTTCATATAATAGGAATCTAATAATCATGAAAAAATGGCGCAATTTTTTTCTACTCAGTCTGTGTCTCATAGGAGGGCTGAAGGGCAGTTCAGAAACCGTCTTCCAGTGACATCATCGATGGGGAATACAAGCTAATAGAAACTGCAGGCTTTCTAGTCCTGAAAAGTTGCAGTGCGAAAATGGAAGCCATCGTTCTCACGATAATGAAAATCTATACATTTTTGTAAAAAAAATATTGTTTAAAAAATAATCTGCCTAATGATGATGTCACTGGAAGACAGTTTCTAAACTGCCCACAGCCCTCCTATGAGACACGCAGACTAGAGTAGAAAAGAATCGTGCCATTTTATCATGATTATTAGTGAGGACCCATTATATGAAGATAGGTTGAAAAGTGGTGAAGTGGTCCTATTAAGTTGCTCAAAAGCGCATGAGGCGATTTCACTCCTCCTTCCGGGTAGGAACAGAGTGCATTCTGGGATGGATTGGACCCAAACACATGAACGCGCTGGTCCGTTGACTATATCATTGCACGCTTTTTCACGTATGAAACGGCGTTCACGTGTCATCGTGAACGTGCGCAATGATAGTCAACGGACCAGCGTGTCAATGTGTTTGGGTCCAAAACTGCAATACCAAATTCGGCCACTATGTCCATTTCGGCAGTCAGGGTTTCCTCCGGGTGCCGTCTCTATTCATACATAATTATATACTCTAAGTGAAATTCCCATTGATATTTTTGAGTGGTGCAACCACTCCTACAACCAGCAATGTCCGTGTACCTGTGTGTGTACCTGTGTGTAGTGTAGTCATGAGCACGAGTGGTGTGCGCATGCGTGAAATTTGGAACGACACGAGTATGTGACTTATTGATACCAGTAGGGGGCGCCAGAAACAGAGAGAGGGGTATGCTGTGCCTGCTGCCTGCTAATGAGAGAGAGAGAGAGAGAGAGAGAGAGAGAGAGAGAGAGAGAGAGAGAGAGAGAGAGAGAGAGAGAGGAGGGGGGGAGAGAGGGGAGTTGCACCACTCGGTTCACACAGGTGTGATTTTTTGTTTTACATCATGAAAATGTATGATGATAAGAGCTTCACACATGAGTGATTTTTATATACAGTAGTTACTGGTTTCTGGATTGTTCTGTACTGTCAGAATCAGGTTTCATCATCAATCTACAGTAAGTCAAAGAGGAGCATAATTTAGAACGATCCATTTCTATAGTCAATCTCGCCCGCCTTTGGAGTTATACGTCATGGCAACACGATCCAATCTCTACCGACGTGGTCTTGCTTTATGAGTGTTCAAAAGCATAAAAGAATAGCGTTCAAAAGAAATTCCTAGAAACGTAGTATATAGTCAAAGGTTTTGTCTCTTGAAATAGACGTGATTGAGTATGCTGCAAGTAGTGGTATACAGTAGTATACTGTAAGTACTGGCGTGAAAGTGTCCAAACTACAAATACTCAACATAGATAGTCCAAAAAGGTACAGGCCACATCCTGTATGCACTTCTAGTAACACTGACAGGACACAAACACACTGCAGCAGGGCAAGCATGCACGCACAGGCACAGGCACAGGCACACGCACAGGCAGATTGAGAGAAGATTGGCTGTTATATTTATATCAATAATGTTTGGGGTGATGTTAGGACAGCGGTGCCTGCCAACTGGCTGGCTGCATCAAAACAAGCCTCTTATCAGACCGCAAGCCAACCACAGAATGACTCATCATCAGGAAAACCTGTCCTGTAACTGATCCTATTAAACTCCTGCTCTATAGCTCTCTCAACCTGTGGGTCCGGGAACCCCAAGGGGCCCCTCGGCAGGGTTCCCAAAGGGGGTCCCTGGCGCCCGCAGCAAAATGAGAAACATAGATTAAGCCATTAAAACCAGGAAAGCATCTGTGTCATTTGTGGGGTGATGTTGCATGTAAAGTGGGCCGGCATGCAGGTAAAATGAGCCAGCTATAAGGTTTCAGCCTCCTATAAGCTATACTGTGTCTTTTAAAATGTTATAGAGCCAAAATGACTGCACATATTTCTTGCCACAACTGTATAGGCCTAATACTTTTCAAACAATTGATTAGATTGGACTGTGTGGCTGTATTGGAGGGAGGAGCAATGCCTCGAAACCAGACTGCATGCGGGAGTTTGCAAGTTGAGTGAGAGATTTAACTTGTTATGATGAAGGATGATAACAGCAATAAAAACCAATAAAGTGCACATCTATAAAAACTGGTGTAAAATCAGTGTTATGATGGCCTTCACCAGATATAATGCTGATATTTTGTTTAACTTAATGTCTTTCAGGTTAAATGGGCCACCCATTTCAGCTAAAACGGGCCACCCATTGTATCTGTTATGACTATGAGCCCCTCGATTATTGTAATGTATGCATACCTGCACCTGTGTGATTGCCAATAGGTTGAATCAAAAAGATATGAGATTTTTTTATTATATAAATGTAACTCCAACAACTGGTCTCAACTGAACTGGACAAATTAAAAAAATTGTTTGATCAAAATAAACTTCACTTAACTATCACTTAATCTAAAAAAAAAGAAAGAAATACATGCGGTCTTCGGCAAACAGAAATCATTGATGAATTGAGATAAGGATCGATAATATCATAATAGAAAGAGCATTTGACAACAAATTCTTAGGGGTGATAATAGATCATGAGTGTTACATCTGCTCCAGTCCAAACTAGCGAGGAGTATTGGTATCTTGGGCAATACAAGACAAGTTTTAAACTTTGACTCACTGAACACTCTGTACTAGACTGCACCTTAATTACACCATATCTCACCTATTGTGTGGAGGTGAAGTAACCTTCAACCAATTAAAGGGGGTGTCAGTGATTTCAGTCAAAAACCCTTAGGTTTCGTTTTTGCCTTGGGACACAAGCTTTCATCCAATCAGGATAGAGAACAAAAACGAAACCTAATGTTTTTTTAACCCCCCCCCCAGGGGTTAACTGGGGACAGGGAGGAACTCCTTATATGGTCAGCACACTCTATAGTAGAGAGGATTATCACAACAAAACAACAAAATAAGTGATATTTGAAGTGAAGTGAAATCACTGACTCTACCTTTAACATAATGCAGAAAAAAGCAATAGGATTAGTCAACAATGTAGGATATCACGAACACACCAATCAACTCTTCTTGAACTCACACACATTAAAATGATTTGACTTAATTGACCACAAAACCGCACGAATATTATATAAAGCTAGACGGAAACTTCTTCCAGACAACATCCAAAATTGGTTCAGGGATAGGGATGAGCTGAGAGGGGTACTAAACTTCAAACAACCTAGTGTTTTAGTAGTAGTACCACACTGAAAAGTATGTGTATCTCCGTTCGCGTGGTGAAACTATGGAATGACCTGCCGGATATATAATTAAACAAAGTAAAAACGTCATACAATAAATAAATAAAAAGGCTAAAAAAAATGCTATATTGGATAAATACAAACGTGAATGACTGAATCGTTATTGATTGAATTGTTTTTGTTTTGTTTGATTAGTGTGCTCAAAATTGTGTTCCTTCTTCTTCTTCTCTGCTTGTCTGTTCTTTCGTTTCCCGTGTTTGTTTGTTTTTGTTGTTGTTTTTTTAAATTTTCTCTTAGTTATAATTATTATGTAATAAGGATAGGCATGAATAAGCTACCAGCTTCCGCCTATACCTTTTTGTCAAATTAGTTTAATACATGATTCTTCTTGTATTGTTCTAACGGCATAAGATCGAAATAAACCATTCATTCATTCATTCATATTGAAAACAGTCAATGTTAATCATATAAACCCAATTTAGTGTAATGTGTTGCTTTTTCTTAGATTCCCAGGCTAATTACCAAAAAGCGTCCCAATTTAGCTGACATCGCCCCCTGTGAATGTGTTATATCGTATATATCATAGCTCGTCACTTAGTGCTTCCAAGTTCAGATCTAGGGTCAGATTTCCAGATTTATGGACTTATTTGGAAAAGCCAAGCCAGGGAATTTAATGAATTCACACACCTTTTTTGTGATATGGCAAAATTATCTTACATCAGGGCATTTTGGAATTACTGATCATGCATCTTACCGAGGGTGAATTGATCATACAAATACGATAAT
>NC_137862.1:54043122-54058122 GCF_963924005.1 Protomyctophum bolini | reverse complement strand
TTGTGTGAAGTGAGCGGTGTTTTTAATCATGATGATGATCATGCCTTACTGACCAAAAGGTGGTTGTGTGCTTTGTTGCCTGCAGTATACCATTGGCTGATCTCCCCCCCGGTGCTCTTTGACTTTATAAATGCAGCTGAGCTTAGGACGAGGAGGCTTTGAGTGGCATGGCGTGCTTCTGTGACTGCGAGAAGTGCCCCTTCAGTCCACAACAGGCAGCGGGTCTATAATATACTCTGAATCCTGAATGCTCATGGGATCCAAACTACTTGAAGAGTTTGGGAAAGACAGGAGAAGAGTGCTATACTGACTGGTCTGTAGACTGGGAAAGACAGGAGAAGAGTGCGTCTGGTCTGTGGACTGGGAAAGACAGGAGAAGAGTGCTACTGACTGGTCTGTAGACTGGGAAAGACAGGAGAAGAGTGCTACTGACTGGTCTGTAGACTGGGAAAGACAGGAGAAGAGTGCTACTGACTGGTCTGTAGACTGGGAAAGACAGGAGAAGAGTGCTACTGACTGGTCTGTAGACTGGGAAAGACAGGAGAAGAGTGCTACTGACTGGTCTGTAGACTGGGAAAGACAGGAGAAGAGTGCTACTGACTGGTCTGTAGACTGGGAAAGACAGGAGAAGAGCGCTATACTGACTGGTCTGTTGGCCCTCGACGTCAGAGAGGGGTCTCTTATACCTACTTTATACACTGACATGAACTAGATCAGTCCCTTCTCAAACGTTTTCACATCAAGGACCCCCAGATTGATATGTATAATTGGCCGCGGGCCGGACCCCTGCACCTGAACATGTTTTAGACGAGAGAAGATTCCACTAAGAGAAGACTTGTGTGTTACAAACAAATAGTTCAGAAATAGCAGATGCACAAGGCCTGCAGTGTGGCACAAAGTGGCACACTATATGTGAGCTTGTTTATCTGCTATCTTTGAATATATAGCCAACCTATAATATATGGATGGACGTGGTATACAAATTACAGCTGGTAGACCCCCTGGGACCCACCCAACTTCCAGAACCACTGGTCTAGATCAGGGGTTCTCAACCTGGGGGTCCCGGAATTATTTCCTTTCTGTTTTGACATTCCACACACACACACACACACACACACACACACACACACACACACACACACACACACACACGTTTAAATTAGATATGCCATCATATGCGCACGCACACACGCACACACACACACACACACACACGGTATGTGTGGCCCTCCATTTCCGTTCAGACAGCTTCCAAATTCTTATCTCCCGGGCTTGTTTAATTGTGCGACCTCTCCCATGGAGAGAGAGAGAGAGAGTTAGAGAGATAGAGAGAGATAGAGAGAGAGAGATAGAGAGATGTGTTGTTTAGCTTCGGTCTGGTGCCAGCACCACTGTGAGTATTTGAGACATGCATACACGGCGGTGTCGGCAGGTGTAGTGATAGGGGCTTCAGTCATAGGGGCGTCACAGAGGGCCCATATAATGCTCACAAGATGAGTCCGCGGATTAAAAGACGAGAAGCAGGATGTTCTACTATTCTCCTCCTGTCGAGTTTTCTTTAAAGATGAGGTGCCGTGATTTTTGTATTTTTCCCCCCCCAACTTTTTCATGTGTTTATGAGGTGACAGTTAGACCCCTTGGTGTGGTTGTTATGTGCAATGATGTATTTGGGTTTCTTCCTGGAGGCTGAAACCTTGAGAGTCCAAACGTGCCAATCACAATATCATCCCCTCCCCCTTCATCTTACAACAGCTGTGGGTGTGGCTTCAGTCCAGGCGGATCACCACCCATCACCACCCACCAGGCAAAACCAGGCATAATACTTAATGAACTAGTGGGCGTGTCCACATAAAACAGCATTTTAACAAATACTGTACACTCTTTGAAAAAAGTCTTCCTAATAATACCTGATGATCATGTTTTAGGGTGGGAAAAAAATTATGGCACGCCATCTTTAACCACTTAAGACCTATAATACTGACGTTCACAATGCGTAGATCTGCTATTTTCACTATTTCAGAAATCTTTGAATTTTGAGGTAATTTTGTGTTTGTGTGACTGTGTGTGTGTGACTGTGTGTGTGTGTGTGTGTGTGTGTGCGCACAGAATGTTTATTATGCATCGTGCATGCAGCTCATTAATTATTGCATTTTAATGTGACCGCATAATTGACTCAGCTTCCTAAAACAGTTAGCTGAACGGTGACAGCATGCGACATAACACACTGACACATGACACATGAGGTGACACTCACACTCCCCAACGGTCAGAAAGAGTTCTCATTTAAATAAACTGACTAGAGTTGACGCCTCCTGTTGAGTTGGGTTAAACTAACTTCACCTGAAAAGGACTGGGCTCTGCCTTCACACCTGGGCAGAGTGAATGTTAATTCTACAGGTGTGGCCTCTTTAGTCTTTGACAAACAAATCGTAAAGTAGTAAAGTAAATACAGTAAGTAAATACAAGAGGTTTTGACAGTAACACGACCTCATGAATGAGGGCTGTCAAGGGATGTTGAGTGTTTGCTCGTTAATAAAGACACGATGTGACAGCCTGCGATGGAAACAAAATCAAGACCATGACGATTCTATAAATGACGGTAGTCAACTCTTGCCAGACATTATTTCCCTGGTATTTCATGATGTGTCTTTATTTTCCAGACCCACAGAGGAGAAACGCAGCTAGTTTCGTGGTACGTACGTTCGGATATACAGTATATACGCACCTGGAATGTGCTCCGTTTTGTGAGTGCAATGGGCGGTGATGTCATAGAGCGCGCCGAGTATGGCTTATTTACGAACGATCAGTAAAAAAACACCTCCCCTGTAACATTGAAAGGTAATTCGCAACATTAGCCAACGTTCCTGTTGGTCTACACGTTGATGCGTGTGTAATAATAAATCTCAAAGGACAAATTTCAGGTTGGGGGGGGGCTCGAGACACAGCAGTGCCGCACGTACGCACACTGGACAAACCCAACTTCTGAGTATAGGGTCGGTCAGTGTGGGCACTAGATTTTCGAACGACAAACACACGACAGTGCACGGAATTGACGAAAGACAAGAGCTGGGCACGCCAGTGCGCTCAGTGCAAATTTTCGAGCGCACCCTTCATTTGAGATTTTGAAGACATTTTGAAGAAGAATCAACAACATTCTCATTCTCATGAAAGTTGGCAAGAAAATATGTAGTTTATCAAAAATCGCACACATGCAGTGGTGGGAAGTATAATAGGAATAGTGGCATTATTGTAACTATTTTTTGGGTGTCAAATCCCCCCAAACCCCCGGAATGCATAGAAAACTATGCTATCATGAAGTATCATCATATCAGTTCATATATCTTCTCCTTCTTTGACCAACAGTATGCTAACCCCAATTGTCCTTCCTGACACTACCCTTTGCATTTACCCGGGGCTTGGGACCGGCACAAATAGGACACTGCATGGCTTGTGCCCTGTTGAGGCTGCATTTATCTTTTTTTCATCTTTTTTTTTATCGTTTTTATTTATTATTTTTCCTATCTCTCTCTATAACATGAGTCTTCTGTTTGTCCTGGCGCAAAAATGGTAACAAAGCCATCCGTGTCGAATGTATTTGTTATAGATTTCTCATGTTGGCCAAGATGACCAAGTTCTTTTTTTCTGTCGTGCAACATGGTGTGACGGTATAGGGGGGTTAGGACATGTAGCCAGCGTGGAGAAGGAACTCTCACATGAAGCTGAAGACACACCAAATTACAAGGGCTGTCACATACAACTTGTGCAACACAGGAAATGCTTTCTCGTATGTCTTCATGTGTTTAGACACAGTGGCCAGGTCTGTTTCGGTTGGATAACATATCTTGGCCAACATTGGCTTTGCAACAACGATGAGTTCGCTTTTCAGAGTTGCGTAGTCTGTTCCAGTTCCAGCAAGTGCATGCAAAGGCTGCAACAAGGTGAAGTCTAGAAATAGGGTACAAGGCTTGATATGGCTGTCATTAGTTCTAAATTCTTCTTTGAGAATCTGTTTTCCATTTCTGAAATGTATGGTGTCCATTTGTGGCGGGTAAAAAGTATTCAATGTCTGAAAATAGGGATTGTATTGGTCTTAAATTGTTTGCTTTTGACACAAATCAAGGAACACGTTATTCCAACCAGTTCTTATTAAAGTCTGATCTTTCCGACGAAAAGTTCGGTGGTCGGAGACAGTATATGGACTGCCCTTTAACCACTTGAACCCTATAGCATCCATATTCTGAGGAGAACATTAGCCCAACGGTCAATATGCAAGTATCGGCGGTTTAAGTGCAGTTCTGAAAATACACATGAACATGAATTCAACATAAGTAAGGCAACAAACCAAAAGAAAAGTGTTACTTTACTCAACACTGATGGTAGTGCTGTCAAACAAGTCTAAATGAAGCCATATGATGAAATCTATGGAAATGTTAATTTGCAACACAATTGTATACAACATGTAGTGCGGGGAACCGTGCTTAATCTCTCTCTCTCTCTCTCTCTCTCTCTCTCTGCTAAAACATTGAACACCCCTTCCCTATAGTACTTCCTATAGTCTGCCAGAGTATCGGCCCTTCATTAGCAGTGGACCTGCATGTCTGCGGAGCTGTTCCCCTCAACACCTCCAACAGTCTCTGGAGAATAAAACTTCACAGCGCACGCTGGCGTGGAGAGAGACGCAAACAACTATAGCAGCGTTTGACAGACGGCTACAACAACCCCCCCATTTAGGAGCGTCATAATAGCCAGGACCCCAACCAACAACAGTATAGCAGGCCTCATATAAACATGAAGTCAATTGACCGAGGTGTCAGGACTCAGGAGTCAGTCACATTTTGGGAGGCCGTAAAGATGGACAGGAGTAGTAGTCCTTTTGGTATATTGAGGTCTGGGAGGAGGGAGGGGCCAAGATGTTGTTGAGAGGGGATGAAGGAAGGAAGGAACCCTAACCCTAACCTGCAGTATAGCCGTCGAGAATGCGACTGGGCTTTTTCTCTCCCCGATATCACGCACAATTCTGCCTCCAGTCATGTGTCACACATGTGCCCGCAAAGCCGGGCAGTGCTGTCCGCGTGGGTGGGAAATATCGCGCGGTGGGAAATATTGTCTCGTGCTGGCATTGCCTGATTCTGTACATCGTCTCATTTCAACCTTTAGCTTGGCGACTCACTCGTTAGTGAAGTGGGCCGTGTCGTGTGGCATCAAAAAGGCATAAAACTATGCTTACAAAACCTATCTATCGGCTCTGGGAGGCGGCTTAACGACATACAGTACCAAACAATGACCCCCTCACCCATGTATTAAAAAAAAAAGTCTCATAGCGCGGCACGTAGTGACGCGTTATATGAGCTTCTTGGCTCTTTTTGAATAGCCAATGTATATAAAACACACGGTTACAGTGGTTACAATGACCGTGACGCTATATTAAACTACTTTAGCTGGTACCCGCCTGTGTCCCAAACTGTTTGTACAGAGCGCCAAAAGCGGAAAAATAACGTCACAACGTTCTCGCACTGAACCCTATAGGCTGTGTGTGTGTGTGTGTGTGTGTGTGTAAAAGCAGGGCTACTACCAGAGAGAGAGAGAGAGAGAGAGAGAGAGGAGGGTGGAGTGAGAGTGGAGCTGGGTTTATTTGGGTGGGGGTGGGGGTGGGGGGGCATGCCGGAAAAGAAAGAGAAAGGGAATGAGCTAGGGGAAGGTCTTCAAAAATACAAAGGAGTATATGTGCGCGCGCGTGCATGCGCGCGCGGCACGCACACGTCTGTGTGTGTGTGTGTGTGTATTTGATGAGCAGCAATGTGCTACAGAGGAAGGAAGTTGTGTTATATATAGTCTGGAGGCTATTGTCTGAGAGAGCCATGCGGGACACACCCACTCTGTGTGTGTGTGTGTGTGTGTGTGTGTGTGTGTGCATGTGTGTGTGTGTGTGTGTGTGTGCGTGCGTGCGTGTGTGTGTGAGGGTCAAGGTGCAGCGTAAAGGATATGGTCACCTCAGTAGGCCAGTGGAGTGTTTAGTTCCTCCTGGACAATAGCATTGTATGCTAATGCTGTCCTCCTGGTGTCCAGGTGTCCGCCTGGTGCTCATCAGCGCAGACGCCAACTCTTCAATAAACACCTGAATATGACGTCCTCAAAGAAAGAGAGAGAGAGAGAGAGAGAGAGAGAGGGAGAGAGATTAAATTACCTATATTAATTGCGTACGCCTATTAATTATGAACCCACACAATGAAATGTAACGCTCGTTACATAATGGAGATCTTTTTTGTATCCTGGTTGTGCGACTTTTTCCTTTGTTTCTTCTTGATTTTTGTGATTAGGATTTGTAATTGCAAATGGTTGTATAGCTTGTATATGAAGAAAAAAAAAGGCCCTGCTTTGCAGAGTTTGTCTCCCTGAAACCGCACAAGTTGAAAAATGCAATTTTTCTTTCTTTTTTTCTTTGCATTCATTTTCTCTTCAAAACCTTTTTCAGATGCGGGGGTCTGCGTCCCACAATACATATCAATCCGGGGGTCCTTATTATGACACGGAAAACGTTTGAGAACCACTGGCCTATAACCCACGGATACATAATGGTTGTGATATTATTATATCAAATAAAAGCAAAATCTCATGCAGAACTATAGTGTCGGGAACCGCCACTGAAAACACACACGTGCGCACGCAGGCACGCAGGCACACACACACACACACACACACACACACACACACACGCACACAAAGAAGCATTTAGACGACTCCATCCATGCACAGATGCTTGTTGTATAATTTTCAGGGTCTCTGGTGTCAGAGGAAGGACATTGTGTGTGCTGCTGTTGTTTTCCATCTGGGGTGGAACAATGGGAGGGGATGTTGAGGAATACAAGCGAGTGTGTTTGTGAGTTTGTTTTAAAAGGACGACGACACTGACCTCACTTCCTCCTCGAGCTAGCTTCCGCGCGGCGACGGCGGCGGCGCACGTCCGCCACGCGCTTAAGATGTGAACAGAGATAACACAGTCTTTATACAAGTGGGAGGCCACGGCGGGCGCTAACGTTAGCTAACGTGCTAACGTTGATATGAACGGCGGGGGGGCACGTCGGTGGCACAGTCGGTATAGTGCTGTCGCCTCACAGCTAGAAGGTATGTTCCCTCCTCCGCGTCAACAGTGCCCATATACCCGAGGCAGGGGTTGGCGAAAGGACCTTTCTGTGTGGAGTTTGCATGTTCTCCCCGTGTCCCCCTATACATGTAGTAGTCCTGGTCTCTAAAAACTGCCTCCCCCTGGCCAGCCGGGACGCCTGAAAATAACTGGAATAACGTGTTCCTTCCACGCGCTATACTGTACGTCCGGCCAGGGAAATACACCCCCCCCCCCTGTCAGGTGAAAAGAAGGAGTTTGGACTCCTCATGCACAGAAGGAGGCATGAGGTCAGTCTGCTGCCCCCCCCCCCCCCAGGTTGGCAGAGGAAGTGTAGCGCCCATGGGATTACATTAGATAATTGACACTGGGTGAAAAAAACGATACAGTCTTTTACAAGCATGAGGACACGGCCAGCACCGTCTGTTGAAAACATTTATCGAGCATCTCCGGTCCTTGAGGGGGGGGGGGGTCCTCGAGGCACGTCCCACTGGGAGGAGACCCCGGGGCGGACCATTAAGGGGCTGTTGTTGGGAGGAATCACATCGACTCACTGGCTTTGGAACGCCTCGGGATCCCCCCAAGGAGGAAGTTATACTATAATGTTGCTCTGGGAGAGGGAAGTCTGGAGCTCTCTGGTTTGGAGCTGTTGCCCCCCGTGACCCGGCTACGGATAAGCGGTTGAAGATGGAGGGATGGATGGAAGTATAAGGAGTTGCAACAGTGCTTCATTCTAGGACGCATGGCGTCTGGCCTGCAGCACAGTGACGACAAATGAAAGGAATTGCTCTGAAAGCGTATAGCTGATAAAGAGACGACTATAGGAAACCACACAGTATGGTGGAAAACATTTCCACAAAGATAGATAGATGACTGATTAACTTTATTTGGAGCCGTCGCCTGTTGTTCCCTTTGTGTAGGCTCTGTAGTCTGTAATGAGACGGTACTCCGGTACTGAGGTCACCTGGTGCAACGTTACAGTAGTATACTGTACAAGTATAACTTACAGTACACATACCTATACCTACCCTTAATAATAAAAAAGAAAATCCAAAACATTCACGTTTAAAGAGCTGGAGAGACAGGAGAGACCCTGTTACTGAACAAACACTGTATATAGCAATGATGATCAGAATATATCTAGTGATTTAACCTTTTAACTTTTTTGTTTTGTTTGTTTAAAGGGGGTGTCAGTGATTTCAGTCAAAAACCCTTAGGTTTCGTTTTTGCCTTGGGACACAAGCTTTCATCCAATCAGGATAGAGAACAAAAACGAAACCTACGGTTTTTTGACCCCCAGGGGTTAACTGGGGACAGGGAGGAACTCCTTATATGGTCAGCACACTCTATAGTAGAGAGGATTATCACAACAAAAGTGATATTTGAATTAAGTGAAATCACTGAATATACCTTTAAGCCAAACAATATCACTTATACTTCCACCCTGACAATGACAAGCACTTGATGTATAGGCGTGGCATTGCATTCAGGTTTATAGGTCTCACTCGGCAACGCAGATACATGTTGTGAAAATAGCCGAACTATACCAGGACAATTTGGCCAATTTGGCATTTAAGTCTTTAAATTGTAACTTTAGAAATGTC
Organism: Protomyctophum bolini; assembly: GCF_963924005.1. Classification (NCBI taxonomy): domain Eukaryota; kingdom Metazoa; phylum Chordata; class Actinopteri; order Myctophiformes; family Myctophidae; genus Protomyctophum; species Protomyctophum bolini. The sequence goes on along the minus strand of NC_137862.1, from coordinate 54,049,398 downwards.
CAGATATAGCCTGTGTATAGTGTATATACTGTACACTTGTATTAGTATAGTATGTTGATTTGTTTACCGTTGAATGAGAGATTAAACAAATTATCTGGGGCCTCCGGGCCAATTAAGTATAGGGTTTGAGTGGTAGAATAATGAATAAATGCATAGCTAAGTAAATGTGTGTGTTACTGTGTTTGGGCGTGCGTGCGTGCGCACGTGCACGTATATGTGTGACTGTGTGTCTGCGCGCGTGACTGTGTGTCTGTGCGTGTATGCATGCGTGCATGCGCGCGTGCGCGCGTCACAGGATTCAACCCTTTTTTGCCGTGCAGGACATCAAAACATGGCATTCAGAGAGCAAAGAAGAAGTTTTAAATTCGTGAAGCGTGGAATATTTTCCAGAGGACACACAGACAGAATGCCCCCGTCGGTAAAAAAAGGCACGGTGGGCCCGAAAAACACAAACGCTGGCCTCTTCACCTCCTCGCCCCCCATGCACCTCTGACCCTCCGCCCTCCCTCCTAAAAAACACTCCCACAATCCTCTCTGGGCTGGGCCGCCTTCCACGGCGCCGTGAATGGCTATGAGGCGGAATTATTCAGGGAGCCCGTCGGCCGAGCGCGTTTCTCTGAAGGTCGCCGAACAATCCGTGTCACCCGCACATGAAAGTGACGATGACTGGGGCTATAGGTGTGCGTGTGTGTGTGTGCGTTTGTGTGCGTGAGTGTGCGTGTGCGTGTGTGTGTGTGTGTGTGTGTGCGCGCGTGTGTGCGAGCAGACTGGCCCCACTGGCATAGGGTGCTTGCACTTGAACTGTGTCCATTCACCGAGGGCAGGTTGCGTGTGAGTGTGTGAGTGTGTGAGTGTGTGTGAGTGTGTGTGTGTGTGTGTGTGTGTGGGGGTCTCTCTTTCATCGGCCCTCTCTCTCCCTCTCCGTCCTGCTGACCTCTGTGGGTCTGTCCAGCTCCACACATTGTGGTCCTATATAATCCTCCCTCCTCTCTCTCCGCCATTCTCTCTCCCTTTCTCTCCGCGGTCTTTCAGCCCCTCGGCCTCGGGCCGTCAGAGCAGAGGGGGCTTTGACTTCTTTCTCTGCCCCCTAAAGAGACCCCCGAGACCCTTTCTTCTTCTTTTCCTCTTTGCCCCCCCATATCGTTAAGTCTTATACGTCCCCGACGTCCCGTCCCCCCCCTCCTCTCCCTCTCCCTCTCTCTCTCTGTCTCTCTCTCTCTCTACTTTGTCAACTTCTTCCCCCGCTCTCTAGTCTCTACCTCTCTCCACCAACACCCCATTCCAGCCCCTCACCCCAATTACTTCTAAAAGCACCCTTACTTTAAAAAAAGAAAAAGAAAAACTGGGCCCCCTAACACCCCCCCCCCCCCCCCCCACCCCCCCTCTGCAGTTTGAACATGTCTGCCTATTCCTGCTCTCTGCAGTCCAGCTGCAGTCGGAACCAAACATCTGCAGCTGGTTATAGCGGTGGACAAAGAGCTCAACAACCAAGTCTCTCGGTCCAAAGTTCTAGAGACCGTGTATAGATAGATGCTCCTGGTTTTATAATATATACGAGTCAAATGTGTCTTTTTGTACTGGGAATATTGCTTTTTTAAATATATACATAAATATTCAAACTTATACATTTTTGTGACTATACAGGTGTCCCTTGAGATTTATAGACCCGATCTTTGGTGTGGCTTTATAGGCAAAAGAACGAAGGAAAAAAAAAAACGTTTGAAAAGCAAATGGCGTAACCACATGGCCATGGCTCTGGCTCTGCTATCAAACATCTACTGTATGTTCTGTCCACCTGAACACAAAAGGCTTCATCTGAAAGCAATAAAGCTTTTTTCGGTGAGACGTGCTGATGATCGATGAGGTGATTTGTCTGGTCTCGAGTCACGAAACGGTAGGAATTCTCTCAGAGCGTATACGGCCGCGGTGGTTCCCGACCCGCGGAGGCTCTGACCGCAGGACGCCATGATCCGACGCCGTTGTGATGGATGGGGAAGACAAGACATACCGTGTGGAGGAGCATTGTGGGACGGCTGTCAGGAATTGTGTTATTTTCACACTCAGAATAAGGGCCTTTCTTCATGGCCCTATATACCTCTCTCTCCCATTGTTTATATTGTGTTTTAGTTTCCAAGATGGCCGCTCACCTCCGCCCCACCGCCATTCCTGGTGCTGTGGCCATCTTGGATCCTATATAAACACAATAGAAAACAATCTGAGAGGGGTGGGGCCCGAGAAAGGCCCTTATTGGTCGTTTGACGTTCCGAACCAATTGTATAGTCAGGAGAAAAACAGACATTCGGAACATCTCTAAATTGGCCGTGTGGTCAAAAGTGTGTCTCAAACACAGGGCTGTGGTGCGCGGCTCCTAAACCTTTTCATGTCAAGGACCGCCCATTTAACCCATTTACTGCTATACCATTTATTGAGAAATTATAGGATCTAATTCACGCCAGCATTTTTTTTTAAATTTGAGCTCTTATTTTGAAAAGCCAAATTTTTGCCTCGACCGGAAGTGGAAGCTTATCCCGGCCAGCTTTACGTTCGTCGCCAAGACAACCTTTGTTTACATGATCGGATCAATGCCGGTACACTATAGCCCTCCACAACGTCGGCTCGTGCCGTCAAAGAAACGCTGTTTTGACCAAAAATGCCATCTTAGGGAACAAGGAATAGGAGATACAGGCGATTGGAAGAAACGGATAGAATGGATTGTTATGGCGACGACGATCTAAGATGAACGATCCAGTGCTGTGCTATAACAACACAGCTAGCTAACAGGCTAACGTGAGTATAGCATTATGGCTCGACCGATCAAATGCACTAAAGCGCAAACGGATAGAATGGATTCTTATGGCGACGACGATCTAAGATGAACGATCCAGTGCTGTGCTATAACAACACAGCTAGCTAACAGGCTAACGTGAGTATAGCATTATGGCTCGATCGATCAAATGCACGATAGAAGCGCAATGGCGGCAAGTGCTAATATCAAAATGAGGCTTCAATTGCCGAAGGGCTTCGGCAATGGCGCGGGAAACGGTTAATGGCATTTCTATCTCTGGGACCCCCAATTTATATCGTAAAATCAATGTTAATTTAACTCTGAGGTTCCCATAATATATCATTTAGCATGGGGACCGCCACTGGAACTCCCTCAAGGACCCCCATGGGGGTCTCCGGACCCCACTTTGGGAACCACTGATATATACTGTAGATAAAAGGAATATTATTAACCCATGAAGACCTGATGGCGATTATAAAAGTCTCTTCAGAACATCAGATTTCTGGGGGAAAAAAATGTAGAATTCAGCACCAGCATCAGTGATGCATGCTCACACTTTTTCATATCAAAGACCCCCATAATTGGTATTATGTGTATTTGGCCTCGGAGCCCCGTCTCAAAATATTTTGTTCCAGGGACTTCCAAAAGCAAAGATGTGTGTGTGTGTGTTTGTGTGTGTGTGTGTGTGTGTGTGTGTGTGTGTGTGTGTGTGTGTGTGTGTGTGTGTGTGTGCGCGTGTGCGTGCACGCATATATATATTCAAATATTTGTTCAAAAATATATTGATTCTTTACTGATTGATTTCTTCATGATAAAAGCAAAAAGTAATATACTGTAACTCCAATGTGAAAAGTGGTGAACATTTAGATTAGGGATTTATGAGTGCCTATATAGTCCCTGACTTTCAGTCAGAGGGGTTTCATTTTGAGGGTCCTCGCGATGAAATGGTCTGAGAAGCACTGCCTTACAGACTTGGGCATGAGACTCGTCATGCTCACGCAATGTTCAAACATTCTAGAAAACACCAACGGAAGGTTTCCATTTTTACATCGTCAGTTCCTCTCTCTAACCGCAGATTGGTGTTATTGGCGCCACGGATTCTTGCAGACTCAGAGTTACGTGTCACACTTTAGACTGAGTCACTAGAGTCATTCGACCTCTTTAATCCTCACATTGACATTATCCCATTCTGACCTGAGATCAGATTCATACGAGGTTTCCACTGGACACACACTGGTCTGATGAACCCATTCTGACCTGAGATCAGATTCTAAAAATGTCAGTCGTTCTTCGATTTTTTTTAAATAGCAGACCTACAAGCTCGTAGATCTGCTATTTTGCAATAGCTAAAGCATAACATGATGCTAACACCAAAATGGGTTCCCGTTCAGAATGGGATAATATACCTCCATTGGTAGAGCCTCCGTGCCAACCGAGCCGTTCAGTTCCATTCCCAACATATCCCTGTGACATGACTAATGTCCGCATGGCCGTGGCTTTTTTTTAGCTTTTCCATGTTGGAACGAGCCCGGGGATATCCACTCATTCACTTCCTAAAATGCATCGCTCATCCAACTCTGCAAGGTTCGTTCATGAATCACCAAAACAGGTGGTCACTTTGAAACTGTAATTATTTGGTAAAGGTTACTTTTAACCTCTTATAAGCCCTAATTTATACTTCACATTACTTTATAATTCACACGTCATTATCTAGTTAGTTAGTTAGTTAGTTACTTTAATTTATTGTCCACGTGTGGAAATTTGTCTTCGGTCTCAACAACAGTAAAAAAAACAGCAACAACACTTACACAATTATTTCCTCATGGCAAAAAAAGTGCAGGACAACAGTGGCAGATACATTGGAAAACCAACAAATCTAGCGAGACATGGTATCATTTAGTGCCTTTAATGGCATTTGGGATGAAGGAATTCTTAAAAAATGTTACGGTTAGCTTTTGGTACTTTGTACCGTCTACCAGAGGGAAGTATACTTTGAACTCCCTGCAGAGTGGATATGAGACCTCATGAGAGATTGTAGAGATCTTCTTTATTTTATTTTTGGGGAATTTAAGTATTTAGAAATTATTTTGCCCCTCTAGTGGGCAGCACGCTTAAGCAGTGGTGGAAAAAGTACTCACGTGTTTTACTTAAGTAAAAGTATCAATACTGCTAGTGTGTAGAAATACTCTGACACAAGCAAAAGTCCGGACTTCAACATGTACTTAATTAAAAGTACAAGAATTGGCATCAAAATGTACTTAATGTACAAAAGTAGAAAGTATACTCAGTCATAATGCAGAATGTCCCATTTTACGAGTTTTCAAATGTATATACAAATCTTTTGAAAAATAGAAGATCTGGCCTGGGCTGGCCAAGCCATTGTTTTAAAATGAAGTGGAGTAAAAGTTTAATATTTTGATCTAGCCGAGTATAGAAGTAAAAAGTATTGGTGGAAATACTCACGTAAAGTACAAATATCTCAAATTTGTACTTAGTTCATACTTTACACCACTGTGCTTAAAGCAAATGTACTTATTACTTTATGCTTACGGGACTCGATGACACAGGCATGACTTACGGTCTGGGAGTTTTGACGACATCCGCTAGCAGTCACGGTGCCAATGTTGGCCTCAGCCATACAGCCACTTTCATTATGATGATGAATCCTGCAGCGCTCACGCCACAGCTCTGTGCTGACTGCACATGGACAGCTGCTCACACCACAGCTCTGTGAGAGAGAGAGAGAGAGAGAGAGAGAGAGAGAGAGAGAGAGAGAGAGAGAGAGAGAGAGAGAGAGAGAGAGAGAGAGAGAGAGAGGGAGAGAGACATTGAGGAATCCATAAGTGAATGCAAAAACATTGAAATACTGCCGTCAACTTTAAAAAGTAGCCTACAGTATATATATTCAAGCTATAACCTCTCCCGGTATATCTCTGACAGAAAATGCACAGTCTCTTTAGTTTCACAAGATAATATTAGTAATTATTTCATTCCTATTTATATTCAATATGTACTGTAGTTGTACATTCATTGTTTTATCTTCATTGTTCCAATTTTGTACAGTAAACGTAACGTAGTAAATGCCAAAAAAGCTCCATTGAATTGAAAATTGAGTGTGTGTGTGTGTTTGTGTGTGTGTGTGTGTGTGTCCAAATTAAAGAATAGCAGATGTATAGCAGATCTACAAGCTCAAAGTTCATCGCTTCGTGCCATATTTCGAGCTTGTGGATCTGCTTCTTTTGACGCTATCGTGTGACCCTGTATATATATATAAGCTTAAGTATGAGGTTAATTTACCAAAATACACAAAACATTCTAATATGGAGTTACCACCACTTTTCAACGTATTTTCATAAAACTGGTCCTCACTAATTAATGTTCATGATAAAACACCACCATTTTTTTCCTACTCAGTCTGTGTCTCATATAGGAGGGCTGTGGGCAGTTCAGAAACCCGTCCACCAGTGACATCATCGTTTTTTAAGCAAGAG
>NC_137862.1:54014252-54037922 GCF_963924005.1 Protomyctophum bolini | reverse complement strand
ACACGACAAACCGGTCTTAGCGCTCATCGTCGGTTCAATCAGATGGTCGCTTAGTTGCAACTACGTGCGTCCACATGCGTCCACTCGCCACCGTCTGGTTTGCAAGGAGCTGCATGGCGACCCGTATATAGGTGTGGTTTGGGCCATAATTATTACACACAGGGTCCCCCTCTCTAGGTCGTCCTCAGACGAGCCCTCCATCGTCGTTTCCAGTCATCCCGGTTCTCCATACATCTGACCAGTTCGTTGGTACTTTGCGCTCCTGCGTCGTTCTTGAGTACATCCACGTATGTTAGCGTTGGACGTCCTCGTGACCGGTGCCCGTGCGTTGGTTCCCACAGCACTAGTTTACTGGCTGGCAGCTCTTGGTGTCTTTGGCAGTGTCCTGCTAGTCTCATTCTCCTGGCTGCTATTTTCTGGGTCACCCTTGGCATTCCATCATACAGAGTTGTGTTTGTAACATGTGTGCTCTTATTGATGTTGAGTACTGCCCGCAACATTCTGGTGTAGCACCCATCGAGAGACTTCTGCAGGGTTGGCTTCAAGGTCCAGCATTCACTGCCATATAGGAGAACGGACTCTACCGTTGCGTAGAAGAAGCTTAGTTTGGTTTGACGGGGGAGGTTGGAGTTCCATACACTGGCCATGCCGTTTAGGGCCCTCCATGCAAGGGCCTTCCTCACTTTCAGGTCTTGTTCGGTGGAGTTGACCCATGAGCCCAGGTACTTGAAGTCATTGACTTCCTTCAAAGCAGTGCCTTCTGTTGTTGTTAGAGGTGGATGCTCTGATGGGATGTTATAAGTGATAACTTGAGTTTTCTTGGCATTCAGCCGGAGGCCAACCTTGGCACATTCTGACTCCACTCTGGTCAGGAGCTCCTGCGCTTGTTCCACGTGGTCAGAGAGCAGGCTGATGTCGTCCGCGTAGTCCAAGTCTGTCAGGACTACTGTTGGGTGTCGCCTCGACCTCCTTGGTGTTATGGTGAGGCCAAGGTCCTGCTCTCGTCCATTGATGGCCTTCCTCAACGCGTAGTCCAGGACTATGACGAAGAGGAAGGGGGCTAGGGTGTCTCCTTGCAGTACTCCAGCCACGATGTTAAACTCCTCACTGTTGCCATCTGGAGTCAACACCTTGGCCCTTGTTCCTGCGTACATGGTTTCTATTGCCCGGAGTAAGTTGGGAGGGACACCGTAGGCCTTAAGGATCTTCATCATCGTTCCTCTGTGTATCGAGTCAAATGCTTTCTTGAAGTCGATAAAACACAACACGGCAGTCAGGTTGTTCCTTTTGACCTCCTCAATGATTCTCCTTAGGGCCAAGATCTGGGCCACGGTAGTTCTCCCTTCTCGAAAACCGTTTTGGTTCTCCCTCAGATGAGGGTCGATGGCATGCCTTATCCGGTTCAGGATCATACGGTTGTAGACCTTTGCGGTGATGCATGTCAGGCTGATGCCTCGGTAGTTGTCTGGCTTCGAGAGGTCCCCGGCCTTAGGCACAGGGATGATGTTGGACAGAGACCAAATGTCAGGCTGCTTGCCGTTTAGCAAGGCGAGGTTACAGAACTGTAGGATGACGTTGTCAAACCCGCAGTTCTTTACCACTTCTGGAGGTATGCCGTCCGGCCCAGCACTTTTGCCCACTCTCAGTGTGGCTTTCGCCCTGGCTAACTCACTGACCGTGAAGGGGCCATCGTTGATGTCGAGGTTCTGGAGTAATGGTGGTATGTCTTCCTCCTCTCCCTCAACTGTTGTTCCCAGCAACCTTTGGAAATGGTTGAACCAGGTGTTCACCCTTTCCTCAGGGCTGAGCCCCTCCACCTGTCCCTCCTTGGTCCTCTTCCGTCCAGTCATTTCGTTAATGACCTTCCAGGCCTCACCGTACTGCCTCTCACCTTGCGCTTCCTGGACTCTATGCACCCTCTCCATGAGTTCCTCCCCTTTGATGTTATCGTAGGTTCTGAATAGAAGCTGTTTGGCTTCATTCAGTCGCCCACGTCTCTCCGCAGTTGGCTCTCGCGCAAAGCCAAGCCGTGCTTCCTCCACCCTTCCTCGTGCCACCACGACCTCCGGGTGCCTGGACTGCAGGGTGGTTCTGGATTTATCCAGAACGGGCACACACAGCCTGGTTGCCTCCTCATTTGCTACAACGAAGCGCCTGTATTCATTGTTGGGCTCCTCACCCTCATCCAGCAGCTGAAAGCGCCTTGTGACCTCCTCTGTGTACCTGGCTTGCAGGCCAGGGTCTGTTGAGAATGCCTTCCAGTCATATCGGATTTTAGGGCATGGCTTGGGGACCCTGAGGCTCAGTCGCACCCTCATGGAGACCACGCGGTGGTCAGAGCCCACAGAGCTGAACGTGCTGTATGACTCAGCATTCAGGATGGAATTCCTCCACTTTTGCCTCACAAGTATATAGTCCAGTTGGCGTAGCATACCTGAGGCTCGGTCTTGGAACGTCCATCTCTTGCCTGATCTTTTCCTGAATATGGTGTTCGCTGCCAGTAGCTGGTGTTCCATGAGGAGGGAGGCAAGGTGTGCACCATTGCGGTTGGTAGAGTCATGATATGGGAAGGGCGCGTCCTCTGGTCCGAGCCTTGCGTTGAAGTCCCCCAGGATTGCCAGAAAGTTGTGCGCTGGGACGTCTTGAACCGCTGTTGAAAGGTCCTCGTAGAACTTCTCCACCTCCTCAGGTGGTGCCACGTTGGTGGGCGAGTACACAACTATGACTGTTGTTACTGGGTTGCCTGAGAACTCTGCGATAAGGATCCTGTCGGTGTGATGGTAAGCCCGACGGAGAGCCTTACGCGCCCGAGAACCCAGCAGTAGCCCTACGCCCCCTGTTGCAGCCTGGGCCTCGTTTCGCCACGCGGATGAAGTGATGAACGTGCATCTCTCCACTCTGCGGTACACGATCCGGTCTTCAGTGTGCACTCTCCTATGTTCCTGGATCCCCAGGATCTCCACTCCCCTTTCCTCAGCACAGTGTGCTAGCTCCACCAGTCTAGCATCTTCTCTTACTGTACATGCGTTGAAGGTTCCCATAAGAAATGGTCTCCGACAACGCAAGAGTGCATTGGACGGAGTGCTGTGATCGGACAGGGCCCTCCCTCGCGGGTTTAAGGTCCTATCGTCATGATGTCCTCCGGGAGGAGGACCAACACCACCGTCCGCTGCGATGTTCCTGCAGACTCCCGCTGCTGGAAGTATAGGATTTGGGATGACTTTGTACTTCATGGTTGGCTTTACAATGCTAATTAAGGACTGTGGGGCGCAACTCCTCGCAGTCCTGGTTTTAATTCAGAGTGTCCTTCTCCTAGATGGGTTGCCTTGCCTTCCACGGCTATGAGCCCCACCTGCCCATACTATTTGCCCATAGCTGGGACAGTGGTTGGCAGGCGCCAGGGCGTGTCCACACACCGGTGGGCCTGCACGCCTTGCCTCTGGGGCCCACTGTTGCTCCGAGATCCTCTACAGTTTGGCCTGGGACCGCAAGGTACCCAGTTACCGTGTGTGGCCACGAGGAGGCACTGCAGAAGTCTTGGCGGTGGAGAGGCTGTGTACCGGCAGGAGGAGACTTACGCAACTCAGCTCCTCTTTTCACCCCCCGCGAGGAGGGCTAGCCGGCGGCAGTAGCTGAAAGCAGAGTAGCAAGCAGAAGCAACATGCACAACATGCACTAACTACAAGCACTACTGCAGTCCTACTGCACTACGCATCACACAGCCCTGCATGCACGCACGCACACACACCATGCTAAATGATTGATAGTTTATATAGGAACCCAATGGAACTTTACGGGTCCGTGACTCGGGAGGAGGAGTGTACAATTGGAAACCCAATGGACCCAATGGTTCCATTTGAGTTATGGGGGTCCTGACTGTGTGTGCTCCAATATATACCAAACTGGGGGGTCCTCCTTTCCTTGACATTGAAAAAGGGGTTTGAGAACCAAGTGTTTCTTCTGGCCTGTCCGTGACCTCGTTCGAACTTAACCATCAGAATGTACGGGTCAGACCCCGCCCCCTACCCGCGGGGGTAGGGGGGGGGGGGGGGGGGGGGGCTATTGTCGTCGTCGTCTCCCCCCGTCCCAAACTAGGTCAGACCTGGGAGGCCATCACAATCAATTTGGGCGCTGATCGCAGAACACAACAGTAGGGGATTGAAGGAGGTCTGTCACGGCCGATCACACTTGTTGATATGATGTGGAGGAACAGCAGCGCCTCACATACATACATACATACACACAGTCACACGCACACACACACACACACACGCACACACACACACACTGACACACACGCGCACCATTCAGTCTCCCTTATTGTTCTGCCATGTTCAGCTTCTCCTGCTCTCGCTTCTCATTTAACAGTCCATCTCTCCCGCGTCTCTCCTGCACCACCACCACCACCTCCTCCTCCTCCTCCTCCTCCTCCACCCCCTCCTCCCTCTCTTTGTGCGATTGTACTTATGGCATATGGGAGCCTCATATTACATAAGCGTACGCACGGGGGCAGCTGCTCAATACATTATACACAAACAGCATGCAAATCAGGGGGGCCCCCCTCCACTCCCCTCCCTCCCTCCCCTCCCTCCTCCTCTCTTGTAAAGGAGTCACGATGTCATCATCGCCGCTAACCTCCTGCTTGTTCTACACATGTCGCTTCTGGAAACACAACGGACACACATGGACCGACTACACCTCTTTTACCCGCCATTATTAACACTCTTCATTCACGTTATATAGACACAGACATCAACGAACGAGCGTAATTGATTACAAATGCACTGGGGGGTAATGAATCATCGTCTCTGTCCAGGATTCAAATTCAAAAATAGCAAAAGTAGCAGATCTATACGCTGCTTTTGATACTTTTGTATGACGCCGTATATAGTATTATGATCGTTAATTTACCGAAAAAACCCCCAAAAAAACCATATATTGGAGGTTATATTTCTTATCTATTGAACATGATTGTCTGTGACCACCTGCAGCTGCCTCTGTGTACAGTTTCATGTATAGTGTCTGCAGAGTGCTGGGGTTTTAACTCTTTTTGAGTTATCGTCTATAGCCTCCAGTCCAGCACCTGCAAAAAAAAAATGTTTTGGGGAGGTATATGTATATGGAAACTCCTTTTCACTATAGAGCGTCGCAGTCCCATCCCCTTTCAGAACGACGAGTGGCCCTGCAGGAAATGGTTCTCCGTTCATTCTCTCCATAGGCTTTTCCTAAAGTATTTATTTAAAGACGGTTATACGCCGTGGACAAAGCCAACTCGGATCGTGACAAATCATGACAATGAAACACAATGTTTTAGGGGCCGATCAAATCATTTATAAGAAGAAAAACAACAAATAAAGTTTTTTTTTCCTATACTTATTATTTGTTTGGCCTGCAAAACATTGTGTTTATTGTCATGATTTGTCACGACAAGAGTTGGCTTTGTCCGCGGCGTAAAACGTCTTTAAATAAATATACTTTCTGAAAAGTCTATGAGGAAAATGAACGGCGATTTATTTTCCGGGTCTCTCGAGGGGGGCGGGACTGCGATGCTCTATAGCGTAATAGGCTAAGGCAGTAGTATCGAGAGAGTGTAATGCCCAATATGCGCTCCGTGATGCGATGGCGTTGCATGCTGTAAATAGCAGACTTCAGTTCTATAGGGAGTTGTGACGCCATTGCGTGACCGAGTAACGATCCGGCATAAAGGAGTACAGTTCACCCCAAAAAAATACTTATTTTCTATCAATATATATATATAATATATAACGAGTAAGACGCGCGAACGCGGGAAGCGAACGCAGATCGTAAATTGCAATAACAATTAGAATAAATTACGAATTAGTGTCACTCAGCTCCATATATGGGCACAAAAGGGGCCAGGTCCACAACAAACAAATCACTGGCCCCCTTTGTGCCCATATATGGAGCTGAGTGGACCTGGCCCCTTTTGTGCCCATATATGGAGCTGAGTGATTGCTGATGCAACACACTCCATATTTGGATAGCGGGACAGACACACGAACACACGGACACACGGACAGACAGACATGATCTGCTAGGTCTCATAGTAAGTGCTCACTGCGTTCGCAATAATTTGATAACTGCCGGAATCTCCACCACGTCTCCTGTTGACCGATGACCCGGTCATCAAATAATTCGCTCAGGGAATGCGACAAAAACTATACGAAATCTACATGAATTCAAGTTCGCTTTGAATGACTGAACATTTTATCAACAGTATTGCAGAATGGGAACATTTCAGACCAAAGCACGACTCAATACAGTTACTGTGTGGACGACACCATGATGAAGCATTTACACTTCAGGGTTCACCATTTTCAATTCATCAGAAGATTTAAAGGCGTACTATACAAATATACACTTCTAAAACAAAAAACAGGAAATCATCGTAAAGAAATTAAAAAAAGGAAAAACACAATACAGTATGTAGTTAATGTAGTATAGTCTGTCTGTAGTATAGTTAGGAATTGCAGCCATTTTTTAGAGCGGGTTTTGAAGGAGTCAAGGGATTCACATGGCTTAATGGCTGTTGGTAGGGCGTTCTACATTTTGGCAGCACACAGCGCATATAGGAGCGAAATCAATTCAGTCCCTTGTTTGAGCCAACGTCTTCATGGGGCGTGTAATTGATAGAAAGTAAGTCATTTTTTACGATATACTATTAGACGGAATGTTGCTGTTATTCAACGAGACAGTGATGGAAAGCCTCTGCCTCCGTCAGCGTTGTATTTTGGTATTTTTTTTTTGGTCCACTTGCCAGAATGTTGAACCCGGGACATTTTGAGTACTCTTAAAGATTTATGTTAGAAAACGTCGAGCAGCATTTTAAGAAACCAAGCTATACAGTCCATATACTGTAGACAGACACTAATATGTCAAGGCTTATCTTATCGATACATCTCGCTGCAAGAGTTTCAGTTGCCGGGTGATTTTAACACTCCCAAAGATGGTATTTACTGTAGGGGCCCCTTTGCAGGTGCCCCCCCGGCAGGTCCCTAAATACCCCCCAGGCCAGGGGCCGCCCGCCCGCCCGCCCGCCTGCAACGCACGCACGCTCTCAGTCCAAACATTGGCTTTCTATAGTATGGAGCGGGAGCTCATCATCAGTGTTGCCAGACTTTGCGAGAGGAATAAGCAAAAAGAAACCCACAGGTTTCCCGGAGGGAAGAACTTCAACAAACCCAAAACAAGTGACTATATATATATCGGTTTATAGGTTATACCACTTTAAACCTCTATACGTTGCGGGCTATTTGTACAATAGCAGACCTATAAGACCATGACATGTTGCGGTGTGTGATGCGATATTGCGATATTGTAGATCAGCTATATTTTCAAAGATCTTGGGGGAAAAAAAAAGTGAGATATTTGGAATGTTATACTTGAAACGTGCTTGAAAATGTATAGATTACAAAGCAGCGGTTTGAAGCCTCGATCTGTGAGACGAGATGGTTTCAGACGTGAAGATCTTTCACAGCCACTGGTTTCAACATTTAGGAAGCAGGAACCAAAGAAAAAACGCAACCCGCAAACTATACCAATATTTACGAGCAACTTCAACAGAAAGAAAAAAAAGTTACGCCCCAAAAACGTTGCTTATATAAAACACGGACATGGCAACGCTGGGAGCTCATGTGTGTGTGTGTGTGTGTGTGTGTGTGTGTGTGTGTGTGTGTGTGTGTGTGTGTGTGTGTGTGTGTGTGACTGTGTGCGTCTCAGCCCCTGTGCGGCGGTAGTAAGACTGGACTAACTTGTCTCCCACACCTCTGCGCGTCTCGGCTATGAGGCTAAAGCTGTAATCATAGACAATTGGCTGCGTTTAGCCCAGGCATTGTTCTAAAAGGGCCAGGCTAATCCCCCTTCCAGTGCAGCCTCCGCCATATGGGTATGTGAGACTGATAGGCCCTCAGCACAATGCCGCCACCACACCAGAAACCGGATATGAAAATGATTGGGGGGGGGGGGGCATAGACTTTATTATGTAATGCTCTTATGTCTCTAATGATTAAAGGATGCGAGTTAGTATTGATGATCAGATATAACGACCGTAAAAAAAAGATAGCGTTTACAACATGGAAGAAGAGGTGTCTGGGCGGTGTGGCTTCTTTGATCGTTGCGTGCAGGGCGTATATCATGCACCTATACGGGTGAGTGTGTTAGCCTGTGTGTGTGTGTGTGTGTGTGTGTGTGTGTGTGTGTGTGTGTGTGTGTGTGTGTGTGTGTGCGTGCCTGCCTGCCTGCCTGCGTGCGTGCGTGCGCGCATGTGCACGCGTGTGTGTCGATTATACACACCGAAAACGTTTAAAGTGATGGAGCTTGCGCGAACAAAGAAAATCACCCACTCATTTACACCCATGTGTAAACTGTAAACCTGTCGACGTGACAAATTAATAAAGTTACATTGAGATTCTTCAAATCCATACGACACGTTCCATCATCTGTGGCTCCTCTGAGACTTGAACACAGCTGTCTTAATATAGAGACCAACGGCCAGCATAGCCAAATCCCAGCACCTGCTTCCACCTCTTTTTTTAATTAATTAGTGCCTTGATATATTCCTAATTTTAAAAAAAAAGGTCTCATCATGTCCCGATTTGCCCTTAAATCAGCAGTCTGTAGAACTAGCTTTAATCTGCACGACGGGATGAGGGCATTATACTGTGCTTTAAAGGGATACCCCGCCGTGTTTGTGATGATTCATATAATCGTGTGCCCTGAGTCAGCTGTCTGTATACCATAACACCAGGCTGTGGAAGCCTTCTGAATTCAAACATAAACAGGAACCGGACCCAACAGTGATGCTATGTACTATGTTGTATTGCCGTTTCCTTTATACCACATCGATGCAAAAAAAAAGAAAGCATAGTAAAAGGCATTCTTCCTATACTTTAGACCATGGGTAAGATGTAAAACAAAGCATGTTTGACCCATTTTGACCTGAGATCAGATTATAAGAATGTCTTCTATACATCCTGACAGTTTTCTGAAAAAGCCGTGTTTCTATGTCAGTGTTTCTTCGATTTTTTTCAAAAATAGCAGACCTACAAGCTCGTATAGCGTATGAGCTTGTAGATCTGCTATTTTTCCAACAGCTAAAGCATAACATAATGCCAACACCAAAAGGAGTCCCCGCCCCAAAATGGGGTTTTAATGTTGGTAAGCAGTCTATAAATCATAAATGTCTTATATTCCAACAGTTAACAGGTTTACAACGCTATCATCATCATCATGGTCTTATTAACACAACAATGTTAACAATCATTTCAAAAGCACACACAAAGGCCTTATTATCCATTATGGTAAATGAATCCCTATTACAACTATACTTTATTATAAGTTGTTAATAATAGATAGATAACTCATTTCAGATAACTCGTCCTCCTCCTCCTCCATCCATGAGCTATAGAGAGCTGTTCATTTCCCATCTCATTAAAAACCCTGGTGGAGCTTCCTGTGCCGTTTCCCTTCAAACGGCCGCGCTTTTGTTACCACGTCGCACACTCTGAGGAGAAGTGGAACACAAGAAACAAGAAAACACAAACGATTGTCCTTTGCAGCTCTCTCTCTCTCTCTCTCCCTCTCTCTCTCTCTCTCTCTCTCTCTCTCTCTCTCTCTCCCTCTCTCTCTCTCTCCCTCTCTCTCTCTCTCTCTCGGCCTCTCTTTCATTATCCTCTATAGTGGGAAAGTATGCGATAAAAAAAGGGCGAGCCGTGTGGCAGCAGGAGGAGTATAAAAACATGACGCGGAGCCCACAAAGGGAGCGGGGTCAGGGGGTCACATAGCACTGCAGGGGGAAAGAGGAACGGGCGAACTCCCTAACAATGGTCTGGGAGCCGGCCGCACACAGGGGGGGCCATGCTGCTGTCCCTCTTCTTCTTCTGCTGCTGCTGCTGCTGCTGCCCGCATTCAACCACCGCTCGCTTGCCTCCGGAACGTTCCTTATCCTTCTTTCTTTAGCCTCGTTTGTTATGCTACGTCGTACGACGGTCGTCGTCGCTCGCCGGGAAATTGCCGCTATATACTATAGTATATACTATAGCGGCCTCGACCGTTATGTATGTCTCAGCCGTTTCAATTGAAACAGGGACCATGTTCGGAACGCATTTGTCGCTCGCGGAAAGCGGCGCGATAGGACAGTTAAAACGTTGTCATGTTCACATCAACATTATTCACATATAAGCCTATATATAGCCCTCAGCTCAAAGACTGTATCAACGATGTGATAGATAAGGTGGAAGTAGATATATAGCCCATGGCGAAGATTATTTGTTTAGCTTGTTGGAACGGCATATATAGGCTCCGTTGAGGACTTTCAGGTGATGTCTGCTGTGTGTTCGTGGACTCGTCTTTGCCCATGTGTATTTTTAACTAGAGCGGTGCCCGCATTGGACACTGCACCTATACTTGGAATGATGCAAGTTGGAATTAAATGCATGACCCACCCCAGTTATAATGGCTGTGTCCCTTTTTTATGCCCATATACAGAGTTCTTTGTCAGGCGTGCCCAAATATGGAGTCTATATGCAGATGTCAGAACAACAGGTCAGCTCCATATATGGAGATATCGGGGTGATCAGGTCCAGAGCCCCGGGCAAGAGGCTTTTGTACTGGTTCTGGACAACCGGCTATCCGCCGGACCCGACACCGGGCACTACTGCACTCCCCTGTGGGGGTGTGGGGAACGCGTGTGTCGAATTTGAACATGTATTAGATATATAGATAGACGCCAGCTGTGCAGGAGTATATCTTATCGTTATTCTAGTAAACTGTTGGTTTATATTCGTGCATTCGTCAGGAACAGTCTAATATAATGTGGAGTATTACAGGAGGACGTGAATCAGATGTTGAAATTTCAGGGTTCATCTTCTAAAGTATCTAAACAAATGAATCAGATTAATTTGTGAAAGAAAGGGTCTCATGTAGCCTAAACGCAGACTGCAGTCAACTGTGCATCAGTGTTGTTTTCTAAAACTAAGCTATGATGACTAAAACTATAAGACTAAATATATCAACAATTTCGTCAAGAAATAAAAAATAGACTAAAATGTTAGGAAGGGACTATAGTGGACAAGAGATCCAGTGTGCATTTTGCACTTGGTTGCATGCTGAAAATAGCCGATCTACAAGCTCACAGCGCTTCGCGCTGCGACGCGCTGTGAGCTTGTAGATCGGCTATTTTCAGCAAGTGTAAAATCAGCCATTACGACGACATCAAGGCCCGCCAAAATACAATTTTTGTCGACTAAATCAACCATAGATTTAGTCGACTAGAATCGCGTGACATTTAGTCGACTAAAACTGGACCAACGGAAAAACATTCCAGGTGACTAAAACTAAATTAAAACTTTTAAACTGCCCAAACTTTTAAAGTTAAAACTTAAAGTTTAAACTTTTAAACTTTTTGCTGCCCAAAACAACACTGATGTGCATCGCAACCGACATGGATTAGCAGCCGCTGATTCAGGCCGTCATAGGCAGACCTGTATCCCGAGAGAAGACAGACTATGCACCCACTGCACACTAAACGAAGTGGAAACCGAGCTACACTTCCTAACCATCTGTCCATTGTACCAAGACATCAGAGACACATACTTCCCACAGATTACAACCACACACGGAGATTTTGAAAACATGACCAATGACAAAAAACTCCCATATCTGCTGGGCGAAGTACAACAATGTGCAAACACAGCAGCAAGATTTGTGAGTTGCTGTGATAGGAGAAGGATATCAAATGGAACACAACCACCCTAAAGACTTATCATTGTGTATATTCCTGCACTATACCTGCATCGAGTTATCTTGGTACACAGAAGTTGATCTATTGAAGATTCTGACCTTCAAAGTACATAATTTTTGTTTTGATTGTATTGCTGTATTGTTGTTTTGTTCTTTCTGCTTTGGCAATGTAAACGTATGTTTTCTCATGCCAATAAAGCCCTTTGAATTGAATTGAATTGAATTGATTCAGAAGGTAACCGGAATGCTCGCCCCCAATACTTGTTTTCCCTGGTGGTGGCAACCGCACCAAGGTTGCCAGATCTGACCTGGGGGTTGTTCTTGTATTCGTTCAGAATACGGCTCAATACCGTTGACGGTATATACATTGCAAATTTGCAAACATTCAGTACACTGTCGTCTCGTTAGAATGGCCATGATCCCACCCTACATAAAATGGTAAATGGCGCATTAATATATAGCGCCTTTATCCAAGGCGCTTTACATAGACTGTGCATTACATTCACCCATTCACATGAGACACACACATTCATACACCGATTGCGGCGGAAGCCATGCAAGGTAGCCTACCAACCAGCACATCAGGAGCAATTTGGGGTTCAGTGTCTTTTTGCCCAAGGACACTAATTCGACATGTAGACAGGAGGAGGAGGAGACGGGATTGGAACCGCCGACCCCATGGATCATTGGACGACCTGCTCTACCTCTTGAGCCACAGTCGCCCTACATGAAACAGATACTTATAAGATGCATCGGCCATGAAATATCAGTAGGCTATACCTATCGGACCGATGACGCAATAACAATGTGACCGTCAATGGCTAAATTCTACACTCATCTCATTCAGTTCGGTAGTGAAATCAGACAGTAGTGAAATCAGACAGTAGTGAAATCAGACAGTAGTGAAATCAGACATAAAAATACTATTTATTGATTGATTGGATACTTTATTAACCCATTCTGACCTGAGATCAGATTCATACGAGGTTTCCACGGGACACACACTGGTCTGATTAACCCATTCTGACCTGAGATCAGATTCTAAAAATGTCAGTCGTTCTTCGAATTTTTTAAAAATAGCAGACCTACAAGCTCGTAGCGCGCCACTCGGTGGCGCGATATGAGCTTGTAGATCTGCTATTTTTCAATAGCTAAAGCATAACATGATGCCAACACCAAAATGGGTGCCCGGTCAGAATGGGTTAACAGGGCCAAGCCCCTATAGTTGCCTATAGGCTTGTTTCCATTGTGGTCTTTTCTGTATGATATTGGAATCGGTCAGAATCTGTATCGGCCCCGGTATATCGGTCATATAATGTTATAATTGTGCACCTCTACAAATAATGGGGAACTGTCTTTGTCTGGTGGAGCTGCATCTGCATGCTGACTGAGTTCCACCCAGCGATGAGCCAACAGGCCAGACAAGAACAAAAAAGAGGTTGCTTGACAATTGTGAATTGTGCTTAATTAAGAGACGTGTGTAACTTTGCAGTGATTCTCGACCTTCAATCAACCCATTCTGAACGGGAACACATTTTGGTGTTGGCATCATGTTATGCTTTAGCTATTGAAAAATAGCAGATCTACAAGCTCGTAGCGCGCCACCGAGTGGCGCGCTACGAGCTTGTAGGTCTGCTATTTTTTTGAAAAATCGAAGAACGACTGACATTTTTTAGAATCGGACCTCAGGTCAGAATGGGTTATAATCAGACCAGTGTGTGTCCAGTGGAAACCTCGTATGAATCTGATCTCAGGTCAGAATGGGTTAAGAAGTGATTCTCATTTCAAAGAACCCCAGTTGGACCATTTGGTTTCATTGGTTCCGTTTGGTGGTGGGCCCTGCATGGACCCGACATTGAGAACCAGTGAAAAAACATCCCTTTCCGGCCAAAAAGTACCGTTTATACGTGTGGTGGGGGGGGGGGGGGCTCAGAGTGCTTCCACTCAAGTGTCATTAGGCTTTCTAATGACACAACCCGCCATTGTTTTGGTGCGACTTTAGCAAAAATGTTTTATTTTAGTTACGCTAAAGAGGAGAGGCTGGTCTGCATTCATGCGAGTTCCGGAAAGTTCACAGTAACACATAGCTCTAAATGAAACGCATTAGAGCTATGGATGGACCAGAGCTATATATCTAACTTAACAAAAATAGGCATATTTGTATTATAACGTGTATTTTCCCAATGCTTTCAAGATTTCAAAAAAAGTTAATCAAAAAAAATACCAACTCGCAAGCGTTGAGCTGTGAGCTTGTAGATCTGATGTTGTTTTTGAACAGCCAACGCATGATAAAGGAGGATAAGTGCAGTTCCAATGATTGTGATGCTATGCATGGGGATCATGATGGGGATGAGACAGACAGACAGCCCTGCAGACAGCTGACAACATGACAACGCATCTCTAGCCCATTCTGACCTGAGATCAGATTCATACGAGGTTTCCACTGGACACACACTGGTCTGATTAACCCATTCTGACCCGAGATCAGATTCTAAAAAATGTCAGTCGTTCTTCGATTTTTCAAAAATAGCAGACCTACAAGCTCGCGCTACGAGCTTGTAGATCTGCTATTTTTCAATAGCTATAGCATAGCATGATGCCAACACCAACATGGGTTCCCGTTCAGAATGGGCTAGTCTGAACCCCCGGGCCCTGTCCTCAGATCCCCCCCAGGCTACCAGTACCAGCCAATCATCCTCAGCCAGCAGATTAGGGATGGGGGGGGGGCCGGGGGGGGGGTGATAATCCATAAGGACGTGTCACCTTGAAAGTCGAGAGCTGAACAATGGAAACTTAACAAGGGATGATCGGTTTTGGGGGGTAATTACACATCATCGCCCCATTACGCATCTGCAACACACACACACACGCACGCACGCACGCACGCACGCACACACACGCACGTGCATATACGTGCACATACATACATACACACGCAGGCGTTTGTGTAACAATACTTGAGAGGACAAAAACATTTTAGGATGTCGGTAAAAAAAAATAATTCATTAATTTTTTCACCGCACGATAACAACAGCACACATGCTGGTAAATGTCAGACTTACAGTAACTCCGACCCTATAACTAACCCCTGGTCTGAACCTACACAACAGTATCGTCTAAAAAAAATGCTTAATCCAAATATAAAACCACTATACCCAATTCGTTTCCTAATAAGTCAAACTTTTTGACCAATACAAACATTAACAACCATTTCTCTGGCGAGGAAAGTTCCTCACAATGTCTTATTCATCAAAATTTGACTAGACTTGTGGCGATTTTTGTATACGGTAAAGCACACGCACACGCACAGACACACACACAGACAATGCACGCATGCCACTCACGCACGCATGTTGTACACGCACACGCACACGCACACACACACACACACACACACACACACACACACACACACACACACACACACACCCGGCACACAGCACATCAGTGAGTCATATCTCTAGTAATCCCCCAGGGACGGGCCAGAGGGACGTGGGACGGGGTTTCGGGGTGCATGCATGCACGCTGCACGCATGGTGCAGATGGATGATGGCTGGGTGAGGTTGGCGCGCGTTTGGCATTAACGCACGCCCCGGTGCCTCCTCCTGGCGCGGGACAACACGGCCAGCCAGCCAGCCACGACCTTCCTCCTGCGTTTTGATCCTATTAAGCAGGTGAAGCAGGAGATGGACATCGGACTGACAGCTCCCACTCCACCACTCGGGCCATGTCCAGTGTTGGGGGGGGGGGGTCCATCCATGGGACCTCACACTCATTAGCCCCGACACATATGCCACTCCAAAACAATATTGGCATATTGCATTGGGCCTATACAGTGGGCTAATTCCCTCCCCCCGCCCCCTCCCAAACCCCAATTGTCCATGTTAAAAGTCCCATTTCACACAGCTTGCGGATGATTAGTATAGATTGGGTGAGTTTAATCAATAACAGGCTGTGTGGGGGCTGGATGGATCAGCTACTAAGAACTGTCATGTAATTAGTTAGATTAGCGGTGACTTACTAGATTATTAAAACAACGTTTTAAGTCCTTCCGGTTAAATGAACTCTGAACATTTCAGACTTAACGAGTTAAAGCTGTGTGTAACGTGTTTAGTTAAAAGTTAGTTTTGATATATTTATATTGGTATATCTTTCACGGCGATTTCCCACATAAGAGTGTTTTAACACTGCCATATCTGACCCGAGGTCTATTAGCTCCTTGGCTATTTTTTAAAACTAAATTAAAGACCCACTTTTTATTGGAAAGCTTTTTTAAACCGATAACCAATGTTTGCTTTTGATTCCCTTCATAATGTCATTTTATTCTGCCTGCTGTTTTATTGTTATTGATTGTTATGTAACACTGTTGTTTTTTTTTATAGTGTTAAGCACTTTGTGACACTGTCAAAAAAGGTGCTATATAAATAAAGTTTATTATTATTATTATAATTCCAAACACTACTTTTAGGCACTAGTGTCTGCCCCGTGCACCAAAATGCTGCAAAGAACCTGGAAATGTATTCATTCATGTATTTTTCAAGTAAAAAGGTAGGTTTTGGTGAAAACAAATATTGATAAAAGGTTAAAGCGCAGTAATCATTGCTATAGAGTGCTTGTTCAGTAACCGGAGCATCACTGTCTCTCCAGATTTTTAAATACAAATTTGATAGTGTTTCAGCTCCAATGTTGTCTATATACTCAAAGCAGGATGTTCTGATAGTAATCGTTGCTGTCTGAGTGCTTTGTTCATTAACTGTCCAGTTGACCCCTGTCTCTTCAAATCATATACTTTTAGTGTTCCAGTTCCAATTTAGCCCGCACATTCATTTGTGTCATCACTTCCAATTTCACCTGCTTAGTGAGTTCTCTCAGTTTTCGCCGGTTTACAAGACACGGAGACTGCTGTTACTGAACAAACGATACTCAATGAGTACCATCAGATAGAGCGATTCATCACACATTTTAACTAAATAATATCCCTTGCCCTATACCGTTAATACATATCCCTGCCAACGTTGTTGTCGTTTTACAAAATATCCTCAGCGCTGCTGGGACCCTATACATTCATTAATTTTGGTGTGGCCTATACTTTTGTGATTTCTGTTTGAAACTGAATTCATGGGAATGACAATTCTTACAAGCAAGGTATTGCTACTAAAATGAATGTTACACAGAATGACTTTAGATTAAACCCTAATGATTTTTCCGCATTATCACAAAAGGATTATGAATCTTTGCAAATCCACTTATAGGTATAATAAATATATATATATATAATTTATCTCAGGTGTGAGGCAATCCCGAACAATTTTGATAATAGGAAGCTTTGGCAAGTTTCAGCCAGTGGGAAGTGGGGTCCATGAGGGACCCTCCTCTGCATTCCTTGACCTTTAACAGGTCTGAAACTCTTGAGTGTACGAATGGGACCAAATGGACTATAGGTCAATTATAGGTCCCATTTTGTATACACTCTCTGAATTATGGGGGTCTTTGACGTGAGCATGAATTCAAGTCCGTTGCTCTCCCCTTGTCCCCCATATATGGGGACTAGGTTGGTGGAGGGTGTGTAGAGCCCAGGATCACATTAGATGATTGACACAGGGGTGAAAAAATGGGTTACAAAATCGTGGGATAAAAAATATATTTAAAAAAGAAAAATAACTTTCTTTTTCTTCTTTTTTTTTTGTTTTAACGTCAGGACTTTCATCCAATGGATGCATTGTGTGTTGGGGGGGCGGGGTTGGGATTGACCCCCACAGGCATGCATGTGTGTAGCTGGAACGCTTCTCTATACGCATCACTGCTGGTTATTGATGACTCCCAGTTCAGGAAGTTGCTATCCCAGGAGACGGGAAGTAGCCGGTGATTAGTGTGTGTCCAAGTTCATGGCGGGAGAGATCCTATAGAGCTTCATATTATACCGCCACTCGTCATATTATAGGCTATAACCCTAGAAATGTTTGGAAGTCTGCTTTGTTGTCGTCGTTGTTGTTGTTGTAACTTTACTGCATTGATAAAAGTTTGTCACTAAAACAAACAAAAAAGTGTGCTTTTTTTTCTGCAGATGGACTTATTGGATCTCTCTGGATGAGAGCGTCGACGAAATGCCTGGAACGTATTTTATTAGCGTATTTTATTAACGTATTTTAAAATGACATACATTGCAATACCGCATGTGGAATGTTGGAGCTCATCACACAACGTGAACTTCACGTCTTTTCACACTGTGAAGACGTGGGCGACCATGTCTACAGTTGTTTGGTTTACAACTGTTTTTACAGTAAACTTTTACAGTAAAAAAAAAATAGGAGATCTGAAAGGTCACAATAAGTCACGTGAGCTTTTATCACTTGCCGTATAGTATAGCACTTGCCTGAGCCTCGGTGACATTGCAGGCTTATACATGCAAAGGCTTTGTATTATTATTTAGATAACATGTTATATGTAGACAGATGCGTTTTTTTTTCACAATGTTTTCAGATACAAATATTTTTCCGGGGTGCTGAGTAAGTTTAATAAATAAGTAATACTGTAGCGTTTCTGGACGTCATTCAAAACGGGAGTGTATAGCTCTGTAATTAAAATCAGGTGCGGGTTTGGAAGAACGTGCAGCCATATTACGGTATACGTCATCGTGGCGCAGTGCGTTCCCGTTCCATAGTGTATACAGCACCTGAGTAAATATACTACTTACAGTAGATAGTACCTTCCACAGACAGTGTGAAATACACCACAAGTACACACACACAGACACACAAAAATGCAATACATGTCTCCTAACCTAAGACATTCCCTACAGAGGGGAGGAGGATGGGGGGGGGGGGGGGACTGCTTCGGCGTGCTGGTGATGTCACAGGGAGTGCAGCTGCCAAATTTGTCTGCAGTTAGTTTATGTGTGCAATTTTCACGGGCCCCCCAAAACTGGCAAGAGCTCTGAGAGCGAACCTCACTATGCTCGCTCACTCACTCACTCGCTCGCTCACACACAGACACACACACACACACACACACACACACACACACACACACACAGCATTACTGAACTTGTGAGGACAACAAAAAACATTTTCATGACGGTATATTGAAAAACAGCTGAAAATAGCCAAGAAATGAGCCGGAAAAAACAGCTTACAGGTACAGCTTGTCGGTATATACTTTTCAATATTAATATTATATGTGCTATATACTTGTAATGAGGAATAAGCATGGGGCAAACTAACTATAACCCCCTAAACCTAACCTCGAAATGCCTAATCCTATAATCCCAACCCCAACCTCAATCTTTTCCAATTTATAAACCTATATAACTCCCCTAATCTTCGTATGTGTTTATTTTGTATTTTGTTTTAAAATTATTATTATAATTATTTTTTGTAATTTCTCTGATGAGGACCAGGAAAATGGTCTATCTGTCAAATTCTGCTATACTTGCGGGGACATTTGTAACACACACACACACACACACGCGCCCACACACACACACACACACACACACACACACACACACACACACACGCACGCACACAGTCACACACACACACACACACACACACACACACACACACACGCACACACACAGTCACACACACACACACACACACACACACACACACACACACACACACACACACCGTGATTAACCCATTTTGTACGGGAACCCCTTTTGGTGTTAACATTACGTTGTGCTTTAGCTATTTAAAAATAGCAGATCTACAAGCTCTACGAGCTTGTAGGTCTGCTATTTTAGAAAAATCGAAGAACGACTGACATTTTGTTTTAGAATCTGATCTCAAGTCAGAATGGGTTATAATCAGACCAGTGTGTGTCCACAGTGGAAACCTCGTATGAATCTGATCTCAGGTCAGAATGGGTTAAGGCTCTTGGAGGCTGAGATGAAAGGGTGCAGGACCAATCATAGATGAGTTAGGGGCACCGTGGGAGGAAGTGGGCGCGCCACGGGGCTTTTTCTGGCTTCGTCTTCGACTGTGTTTTGCTGCCGACCGACCGAGGCTACAGGAACACGGACGGCGCAGCCCCCACGGCGAGTGCCTACACGGCCGCTGCGTGCGTGCGCTGGAAAAATGTTTATTGTTGTTATCAAACCCAGGTCCTTTTCCTCCTTCTCCTCCCTATAGTATAACAATGAATGAGAGCTTTGTTCCACCGGGGGGGCTCGGCTCGCTGTATACAACGGTTCACACAACAAAGTGGGCTTGACTATACCCGATTTATGACGCGTGATGTAATGCTTGAGTTGAGAATGACCTTCTTTTTTTTTTTTTTTTTTTTTTTTTCATTCACACAATGGAATTCTTTACGCCACACCGGAGTTAGCAGTATATAGTTGGACGTTTATCAAGTTTTTTTTTGTTTTGTGCCTTTTTCTTTCGTTTTGTTGCTACTTTTTCTTAAACAATGTGGATCGAAATCTGTAATTGGGTGTTCTATATAGGACATTGGTTCCCCGATGAGCGGCACGGAAGAGAATTTCCCCATTCATTTTTTTTCCCCATAGACTTTTCAAAAAAGTATTTATTTAAAGAGCCTTATACGCCTCGTTCAAAGCCAACTCAGCTGCTGTCAAATCATGACAATAAACAAAAAGGTTTTGGGGGCCGAACAAATAATTTAAAAAGAAGACAAAAGGGCAGGGTATAAAAATATAACCCCTTTTTTTTCTTCTTCTTCTTTCTAATTATTTGTTCGGGCCCCCAAAATGTTTTTGCTTATCGTCATGATTTTGTCAGCATACCGAGTTGGCTTGATTGTCCGAGGCATTTAAAAAGGCCTTTAAACTTTATACACACGAGCAGAGGCTGTTGTGCCGGGTCTGGACAACCGGCTATCCGACGGACTCGACACCGGAACGGTTCTCGAGTTACAGTATAAGTGGACTATACAGCCATACACAACGTGGCACATTTATAGACAGATTGAGAGCCACTGGTGTGTCCACACTTTTCCTGGGCTGTGTGTGCTTCAGTTCCTGTTGATTTCATTGGATATCATTGGTCATCTGACCAGTTTCATTGGCTTTCATTGGATCAAATCGACAGGAACTAGAGCACACACAGTCCAGGAAAAGTGTGGATAGGGCTCTCGGGATTGGGGCATCATCAGACACTTATTTGTAACACTTTTTAAATGTTGTCAAAGTGTTTAGATTATAAACAGAAGAACATGTTTAATCGCCCCGTATACACTTTTCAAACACATAAAACGTGTTTAGTTTTTTACAATAAAAAGTCAGTCATATATAGGCGTTTAGAAATTCGTGAGGTGTTTGAGTGAACTCGTGTTCTATACTGTATTTTATATGACCATTAATAAACATTTGGCATTTTATTATTATTACACACTGGTGTTTATGTTTTAAACGTATCACATGTTCCAGGGATTTACAGTGGTATAGTTTACGGCAGTTGGTTCCCAAAGTGGTGTCCGACTGGCGACCCCCCAGGGGTACACTTGAGGGAGTTCCAGGGGGTCCCCCCAGCTAAATGATAGTTAAATTAACATTGATTTTATACAATATAAATTGGGGTCCCAGAGATATATGCCATTAAACGGGTGTCCGTATAGCCTAATGCATCAATCAAGGGGAAACGTTTGGGAACCACTCTGGTTTACGGCATACACACCCGACGACTGTATAGTGAAGTCTGCGTTTCAACAGAGAACGGGACGTTTGTGGACGGCATAATGTAAGGCATGAATTAGTCGTATTAAAGCACAAAACAAACATATGGATTGAGGAGTGATGCCAATGTAATGCCGTGTTGGGTTCACTCACACGTTCCCTTTGTTCCAGTGTATAGAGAATCAATTGGGTCCATTCGGAGCTTTAACCCATTCTGACCTGAGATCAGATTCATACGAGGTTTCCACTGGACACACACTGGTCTGATTAACCCATTCTGACCTGAGATCAGATTCTAGAAAATGTCAGTCGTTCTTCGATTTAAAAAAATAGCAGACCTACAAGCTCATAGCGCGCCACTCGGTGGCGCGCTATGAGCTTGTAGATCTGCTATTTTTCAATAGCTAAAGCATAACATGATGCTAACACCAAAATGGGTTCCCGTTCAGAATGGGTTAGAAGAGACATGAGCGGAGCCGTGCCATCGTCAGCCATGCTGCTATGCCCATGCCAGGCCACCCAGGATGCAATGCTCTCTCTCTCTCTCTCTCTCTCTCTCTCTCTCTCTCACCCAAAATCCCATGCTGGCAAAGTCACTTCAAAAAAAAAAAAAAACACACACACACACACACACACACACAAATAAAACGTTTTTTCTAACGTTGAAGAGGTGTGTGTGTGTGTGTGTGTGTGTGTGTGTATGTGTGTGTGTGCGTGCGTGAGCAGCGTGCCTTCTGCATTTCCTCTGCTCTTGATGTGGTGAGGGGGGGGGGGGGTGAGGAGGGGGAGGCTTTAAGCGTGTGCCACCAAATACTTGTGGATGCGGTTCAAGCGACATGCTTTATTGCAGATGCAGTCTGGCTCTCCTCTCCTCTCCTCTCCTCTCCTCTCCTCTCCTCTCCTCTCCTCTCCCCTCCCCTCTCCTCTCCTCTCCTCTCCTCATCTCTCCTCTCCTCATCTCTCCTCTCCTCTCCTCTCCCATCCCCTCCCCTCTCCTCTCCTCTCCTCTCCGCTGATAGCTTAACAGGAACAGTATGGAGAGACAACCATGGTCCCCAGTCCACCCCCCCCCCCCACACACACACACACACACCGCCCGCACGTACGCATGCATCCACAGATGCATGGATTGCGGGAATGCACGCACGGCGCGCGCGCACACACACACACACACATCAAACTAGCCGAGCGTACTATAGCGCAGCACACTGACTTCCCTGGGGAATGCCACTGTTTATTTGTCTGGCAGGGTGGCACTGTAACTAATGACACAAGACCCGCCACCGTGCATGTGTGTGTGTGTGTGTGTGTGTGTGTGTGTGTGTGTGTGTGTGTGTGTGTGTGCGTGCGTGCGTGCGTGCGTGCGTGCGTGCGTGCGTGCGTGCGTGCGTGCGTGCGTGCGTGCGTGCGTGCGTGCGAGGGGTTTTTCATGATTCTGAATCCATTCCAAGCATTAGTTCAACACTCCTTGGGCTAAATTCGGCCATATAGCCACTTTCCCAAATGGGCCCAGAAGTGATGGCCTCATCACATTTGTGGCATAATTAAAATTAGACATTTTTGTATAGGTTTTTAATGGTATATCCCAACTTTCAACCCCTGAATTTACCATGCATGATCCACAATTTTTCAATACAATTTTGTAATGTTATTTGGATGACCCTAATGATCGTAAAAAAAACCTTGAACGATTACTATTGCAATTTCTTTCGGATCAAACCTTAGATTGACTATAGCCTAATATATAGCCTACTTATGGCTGCAGAATCAATAGTGATATAGTGTAGCTCCAGTCATCCTGATTAATGAGGATGCTTAAAGCATGTGCACATTTTCAGAAGCCGTGGTCAATAAGCTGATCAATAACTATCCGCGGTTAACTCCTCTCATGTGTTAAAGGACCACTTCACCACTTTTCAACCTATATATCTTCATAAAATTGGTCCTCCTGCACTAATGTTCATGATAAATTACCCAAAAAAAAAAATCCTATATACTCGGTCTGTATGTCTCATAGGAGGGCTGTGGGGGCAGTTGAGAAACCCGTCACCAGTGACATCATCATTAGGTCGATTTTTCATATATAGATTTACATTTGTGTTATCGCGAGAACAATGGTTTCCATTATTATCGCATTGCAACTTTATATAGGAATCGAAAGCCTGCGGTTTTTCGATTAGCTTGGATTCCCTAATCGATGATTGACAAGTTTCTGAACAGACCTCCCATTTTCTTTTTGCTATTTTATTGTGATTATTAGTGAGGACCAA
>NC_137862.1:53994252-54009252 GCF_963924005.1 Protomyctophum bolini | reverse complement strand
GCCACATTTCGAGCTTACTTTTGCTATTTTTTTTTATTTGAATCCTGAAAAGTAACGGTTTTGGTCATATAGGGTTTCCACCCGACTGAGACGATATAACACATGCCACACTCTACTGCAAAGTGTTGGAAAGCATACACTGTCACGTCGGGCCATAACACCATATACAGACATTGCATTATCTTGTCTTGCCAGGTGCTTGAAAAGCGCCTGGACTACATTTGCTATACTTCTCCACTAGCGACCGCAAAGACGACCGTAGTACTACTGGACACATTTTCATGATTGGCTGCCTCTAAGACAATGGGAGACATACCCATAAAAACCCATACTCTGAACACCGCAACGTGAAGCCATGAGCTGAGGCAGAGGCTGCGGCACACACACTGATTATAGATTTTTATAAACGAGAGCTTGCGGCACCTGACTGAGTAATTACTGTTTTAACGGTTTGCAGCCGAGTGTACGGCGGCTGGGACGAGGACCAGCGTCTCCAAATCTGAGGCCATGGTTCTCAGCAGGAAACCGGTGGATTGTGCAGTCCGGGTATAAGGAATGAGGCCATTACCCCCAGGTGAAGGAGTTCAAGTATCTCGGGGTCTTGTTCACGAGGACGGAGAAGGAGATCAGCCGGAGAATCAGAGCGGCAGGCGTGGGTATTGCAGTCACTGTACCGCGCTGTTGTGACGAAAAGAGAGTTGAGCCAGAAGGCAAAGCTCTCTGTCTACCAAGCAATCTTCGTTCCTATACTCTCACCATATGGTCATGAAGTGTGGGTCATGACCGAAAGAATAAGGTTGCGAATACAAGCGGCCGAAATGAGTTTTCTTTGACGGGTGGCTGGCATCTAGCTATAGGTGGACTGTAACTGTCAAATAACAGCCAAATACAGCATATCTACATAGGCTGGCTCACAACACTTACGGATTTGGTGTAGACAGAAAAACAAGAAATGAGACAGTCGTATAGATATCAGCTTGCAGCAAGCTAAACCCCTTGAATTACTTGAGTCTTATCTTATCGTATATATTATCTGGCTTTTAGATTACCCCGGAATGGGATAGGGTGTACTCTGTTAAGAATCGTTTCAAAGATGTTATATATATACCAGCTTTAATTTGTTCAATTAAAGACTGATTTCAAGATGTCTCAGTCTTATTTCTTCAGAGACCGGCAAGTGCGCATGCAGTTTCATTAAAAAACACACTTTTCGTCACCTCTGTCCCTTCCACAAAGTGACAGATGAATGCTTGAATATTATACGGCCATTAAGCAAGGGTGTGGTTTCTATCCATATAATGTACGACAACATTAAAAGAACAGCCCCGCGTTCTCTTGAGCAAGTGAAAGGAAGGTGGGAGGAGGAATTGGGGGATGGTTTGTTGCCGTTTAAAGTAGGCTATACTGCATTCATGAATAGAGTTTAGATAGATCTAGGCCAGGGGTGTCCAAAGTGCGGCCCGTGGGCCCTGGGGACGAATTTTATACAGTGAGTGGCAAATCAAGTTTAACGTTGTTGTTTAATACTATCAGATAGGACATTTCAGTTTGGAAGTATGGGCTGTCAAGGCCGCCAGAAATTAGTTTTTTTCCCCACTCGGTAGGCATTCCCGCATAACTTACGGGTACGATGATGATGTCACACGCATAACCATCCCCTGTTTATAAGACAAATATTATGCTATTAAAAAATATTTTAAATATTGCTTTGATGCACATGTACCTGTGTGGAGTTTCCATGTTCTCCCCGTGTCCCCTAGGGTCCCCCCTCACAAAGAACATGCAGTAATCCTGGTCTCTATAAACTACCTCCCCCTGGCCAGCCGGGGCGCCTGATGGAGGTGAAAGGAACTGGTCGGAATAACGTGTTCCTTCCACACGCTACGTCCAGCCGGGGAAACTCCCCCCTGTCAGGTGAAAAGAAGCAGCTTGGACTCCTCATGCCTAGAAGGAAGCATGAGGTCCCCCAGGTTGGCAGAGGAAGTGTAGCCCCCATTATTACATTAGATAATTGACACTGGGTGAAAAAATGGGTTGCAAAATCATGGGTTAAAAATATATCAATTAAATTAAATATACCACTAAAAAACATGTTTATAATACAGAAATGTCAACCATCTGAAAAGTATGTTAATTTATCCACTCAATACTTGGTCTGGGCTATACTTTTAAACAAATTATTTCATCAATGGGGCGTGGCATGGAGGTGATAAGCCTGTGACACTTTTGAGGTGTTATGGATGCTTTGATAGCAGCTTTAAACTAATTTGTATTGAATTGAATCTAGTGTCTCACACCTTCCTCTTGACAATATAACCTAGAATATCTGTGGGGTTCAGGTAAGGCCATTTGGCTGGTCAGTTAAGCACAGTAATGCTATGGTGAGTAGGCCAATTACTATAGTAGCTTTGGCTCTGTGGGCAGGTGCAAGTCCTGCTGGAAAAAAGATCAGCATCAACACATGGCCACACATCGGCCACACATCTGCCATTTTGGCAGATCTACGAGCTCACAATGCATCGCGATATGACTCATTTTGAGCTTGTAGATCTGCTATTAAAAATAAATAAATCAATCAATTTTGAACTTGTGAAATGGGACATTTTGCACAGTGAGTGCTTTTACTTTTATATATCTTGATACCGACACTTTTGTACTTTTACTCAAGTATATATTTAATACGGGACTTGTTACAGAGTATATCGACATAGCAGTATTAAGAAAAACGTATTCGATTACTGGTTAGTGGTTACAGTAAAGGAAAAGATACAAATATACATACGTATAGTGTAAATAATATGATATTTAGCCCATTCTGGGCGGGAACCCATTTTGGTTGTTAGCATCATGTTATGCTTTTAGCTATTGAAAAATAGCAGATCTACAAGCTCATAGCGCGCCACCGAGTGGCACGCTACGAGCTTGTATAGGTCTGCTATTTTTTTTTAAATCGAAGAGCGACTGACATAGAAGACATTTTTTAGAATCTGATCTGAGGTCAGAATGGAAAACTGTCAGGATGTATAGAAGACATTTTTAGAATCTGATCTGAGGTCAGAATGGAAAACTGTCAGGATGTATAGAAGACATTTTTAGAATCTGATCTGAGGTCAGAATGGAAAACTGTCAGGATGTATAGAAGACATTTTTAGAATCTGATCTGAGGTCGGAATGGAAAACTGTCAGGATGTATAGAAGACATTTTTTAGAATCTTATCTGAGGTCAGAATGGAAAACTGTCAGGATGTATAGAAGACATTTTTAGAATCTGATCTCAGGTCAGAATGGCCCGACGGCGCCCCGGATTTTGGACACCAATCCTGCCGTGGTTCCAGCGGAGACATTATAGTGCCACCAGGTCAGTCAAAAGGCCATATATAGCTTTCTCTTCCATTATGAGAGCCGTAAACTGATCCCGTTAAGCTGGAAGAAAGCTTTGCCACCCATAAATGCTCATGGGAGGAGGAGGAGATGATGACATATCTGTCAACGTCAAACATTTAAGTCTGGTATCATGTATCAAAACAATGCTCTTGTTTTTTAAGGGTGTGCCAACCCTTTCTTTTTATTTTCAACTTTATTGGCACATCACAGGTTTGTAGGTGTTAAAACAGTGGGTGAAATTCGTTTTTTGTGCAAACTCCATTGTTATTGTTATTTCCATAAAAGAAAGGGAAGAGAGATCAATTAAAACCGCAAATTATCTACATTTTTACACATGGTATACCGGATATCTATCTGGTGCAATAAGTACATAATTTGAATCTGAGTTCCCTTGAAAGCTATACAAATTTCAAATATTACTATAGGCTATATATAACAATTAACAATTTCACTTTTATTCCAAGAAAACAAACATATGTTGACCCGACAATTGGTTGCGGACGGTATATGATCTCTGTGACAGATTTGATTCATGCGTGACGGTTGTTGGCCACTCAGCAATGTGATGATGTGCAGGGCTGACGTTTACATTTGACTCTAATAATTGCTTTCATTGTGTTTCTGTCGTTGTTAAATTACAATTCCGTTCGATTTTTGGTACCTTCGTAAACAAAAGGTGCAGAGGGCAGATATGACAAATAAATGAGACGAAGCTTGCGAGTCAGTTCAGGCAGACATAGTCGAGGGGGTTCATGCCGTGCTCAAAGGCGCATATACTATACTCAAAGGGTTAACATGCTGCATTACTATGTGGGCGTATAAGTGTGTGCAAGTCCCACACGTCATTCACCGATGCGGCAGTCAGCTGACCAATCGGGCGGGCTACTTGAGCTCACTAGACTCCATGCCCTTCCTGCCTTCCTCTCTCTGCTCATGGTTCCCGGTTGTATGTGATGTTTTCTCCCACCACCACCCCAGCACCACCGGTGGGCTCTGCTGTTTATGCTCCCCATGGGGGGGGTTTATTGTATATCTATCTCCCTGCTCTTAATGTTTTATGTTGTTGCTTAATCGTGCCGAGCAGGGAGAAATCCAGCAGAGACGAACTCCAAGTCAAATACCATATGCACACTCGTTGCTCATTCTGTAATAAATATTGGTAAATCTACCCGTGAGTTGTCTGACTGAACTTACATAATCGTATAACTTCATACGAATAGTGGAAATAGCACGAGACGCGTGCTTGTAGATTGGCTATTTCCACTAAATATATATTCACAAACTACATTTTGTAGTTCTCTGTTATTTGGACATTTTGTCAAATATTAAGAATATGTTTTAACACGATTGAGATTATGTAATATCTGTGACTGTGCATGTGGCAGGTGGCAAAGGAATGCACACTACTCATTGCATGGAGCACATTCCTGTGCTGTTCTAGGTGTGGTGGCATGGCTCTACCTTCCACCCACGCTGAGAAGGCAGAAACTCCTCTGAAGTGGCGGACCTTGTTGCTTTAGTGCCGACCGGAGAATGCAAACAGAGACGGCCGGGGAACACTATAGTGCATGTACGAACCTACACATCACTGTCTGAGACATGCAGAGGCCTCTGTGGTGGTGGTGCTGTTGTTGTCCTGTGTGTGTGTGTGTGTGTGTGAGCATGCATGCAAACACACAGGGAAATGGTATATGTTCAATCTATATCGGAGGGTATGTATTACAAGAAGGTCTGTCTGTCCATGTCTCTCCCCCTTCATTCTCTCTCTCTCTCTCTCTCTCTCTCTCTCTCTCTCTCTCTCTCTCTCTCTCTCTCTCTCTCCTCTCTCTCTCTCTCTCTCTCACATTCAATTCAATTCAAATCAGCTTTATTGGCATGAGAAAACATGCGTTTACATTGCCAAAGCAAAGTCGTGTTACATTTGCAATTTACAGACTATAAGAAGAAACTATAGGGCTGTCAACATAACTGAGTTATACCGAGTTAATTTATTTGTGAAATGTGGCACTTTTGAGGTGTTAAGCTTTAAACTAATTTGTATTGTTGACTCTGGTGTCTTCTAGACACCTTCCTCTTGACAATGTAACTTAGAATATCCATTCTTGGATCACCCATCCCATAATCCCGGGCATCATCCACTCTCTGCACTATCTAGCCCTATCTGGAAGAGGAAAAAACACAATAACAGTCTGTTATTGCTATAAAAGGCTGCACAATTTACAGGCAGGAGCTGGCATATTTTGGAAATATGTCGAATGGTGATTAATCACGATTCATTCATTTTTTAAGCTGTGATGAATCTGATTAAATTCACGTAGGAAAGGTTAGCTTGGTATAAACTTTTGAAACAGTTGACAGCAATATTTCAATGTTTTGCATTCACTCTGTATATATAAAACCTTTGTGACAAACGGCAGCAATTTATTCAAATGTAGCCTAATTAAAGGTTAAAGGGGTAGTTCTCTCTCTCTCTCTCTCTCTCTCTCTGTCTGTCTGGGTGTGTTCCACCTCCGTGTTGAACCACACATGTATACTGTAGTGTGCACCTCATCAAAGTACAGAGCAGAATAAACAAGCATGTTTATCCCAAGGCCTCCTACAGCCTGTGTGGACCATGAGCCTACGTCAGCGACATTGATTTCACTTTAATAAATGGGCCACGCCGCCAAAAAAAAAACGATCCACTTGTGGTCTGGTCAGAAATGCAGCGCTACCTGCTTATTATCAAGTGGTAACGATGCATGCTCTGTGTGTGTGTGTGTGTGTGTGTGTGTGTGTGTGTGTGTGTGTGTGTGTGTGTGTGTGTGTGTGTGTGTGTGTGTGTGTGCGTGCGTGCGTGCGTGCGTGCGTGCGTGCGTGCGTGCGTGTGCGTGTGCGTGCAATTGCGAGTGAGGACAAGTCGAAATGCTGACATTTACAATACGTTCAATGATATTTGTTTTCATTCCTCTGGAAGGGCAGCTTAGGTTACAGTTAAGCAGCCATAGATAGACTAGCTAGATTCTGATTGATTCCCCAGCATGCTTAACCTAGCATCCCT
The DNA here is from genome assembly GCF_963924005.1 of Protomyctophum bolini. Taxonomy (NCBI): domain Eukaryota; kingdom Metazoa; phylum Chordata; class Actinopteri; order Myctophiformes; family Myctophidae; genus Protomyctophum; species Protomyctophum bolini. Next base: position 54,002,828 of record NC_137862.1, on the reverse strand, counting down.
ATATGTTTTGGGGTGGTGGTGCAAACAATTCAGTGAAAGCAACACAGTCCTATATACAAGCTCAAAGCATCCCTTAAGGGGGTTACTTTGAGAAACTCTGGCCTATATGGCTTGAGCCGTTATATTTAAAAGCAGCAGTGTCATCTCATTATGCATGCGATCTGACTCTGTTATAAGCTTCTGTTAACTGCCCCATTGACACATTGTAAACATCTCTGCTCTTGCCTCACAGCACACATAAAAAGGTGTGGAGTGCTCTGTCAGGGGATATAGCCAACCAAAATGACCAAAAACCCTGGGGGTGACTTCACTGTCCCATTACTGACTCCCCATTGACACTCCCCCGCATGCTCAGGGACGGATTAACCCCCACGAGGGTCCCTTGGGCCGGTACATGTTTTCATCATCTTTTTGACCTAAATTTAACTAAATCAATGGCTAATGGAGAGCCTTTTTCAGGGCGTCAAACCTAGTACCGCGGCGTCCAATTTATCTGAAGTGCCCCTGGGCCACAGCCCCAGTGGCCCCAATGGCTAATTTGTCCACATTCTGCTCATGCTATAGCAGGGGTTTTCAACTGATTTTGACCCAGGGAGGGACGGACCACCATCCTGAGAGCAACCTGGGGTTATACACCACTACTGAGAATTTGATCTATTGAAGATTCTGACCTTCAAATGTACATAATTTTGTATTGCTGTATAGTGTTGTATTGTTCTTTCTGCTTTGGCAATGTAAACGTATGTTTTCTCATGCCAATAAAGCCCTTTGAATTGAATTGAATTGAATTGAGTCGAGCAAATCATAGACCTACATGAGACAATAGTGGAGGTTTGGTTGACACGATATAGTCTCAGCCATTGCTCAGCTTTCTGTTAGTCCAAAATGCTGCGGAACTCGCACGCTTGACCACATTACACCAAGCCCACCGGACGGGCTGTCCAACGTTGAAGCGCTCGGCCCTACTGGTCAGAGCTGGGACTGCGGGTGGGCCCGTGCATTTAGCACGATCAAACCTTGAGCAAACATTGAGCACTACGGCATTTTAGTATACCAAATTTTGGTGCCCGAATCAGGGGAAAAAAGTTGAGCGTTCTTCCAGGTGCTTCAAAAACGCAAGAATAACACCCATTCTGGGTTCACTTCACTGGCTTCCTGTTCGCTTCAGAATTGATTTCAAGATTGTATTATATGTCTGTTTTATAAATGAATGTGAATGGGTTGGCACCACAGTATCTCTCCGAACGTATTGAGGTTTATTTAACTCCCAAGGTCACTCGCGGGGTGCGGGCCAGTTCAATCTCAAGGTCACAAAGAAGACCAGAGCCTTTTCTGCCGCATAGCTAGCCCCCCACATTATGGAATGTGCTCCCCTCCCACGTCAAACTGGCCCCTTCCATCCAGACTTTTAAATCTCGCCGTAAGACCCACCTTTCCACCTTGGCCTTTAACCCTGGTTGAGAGTTTCTATGATCCATGTTTTGTGTCTTTACTGTACTTGTTGTATTCTTCAATGTCATATAATTGCATTATATTACATGTTACTTTTCCACCCGCAACAGAGCACAATCTGTTTAGCCAGCTCCTTTTAGAGCTGAATCCGATTCAATTGGAATAACAAGAGTCTCCAATCAGCCAAATGACCAATTGCAAGGATATAAAACAAAATAGTCAACAGTCTCTCGTCAGTCTTTTTCTGCTGCATATTCCACATTTGGAATCCAACAACAATCTGAAATGCACACACTGGCTGCAGCTTCTCCAAAAGGACAGTATATGTATTGTACACATAAACAACAAAAAACAATAAATAAAAAAATATATATTTTTCTCTTCTTCCTTGTTACTTTACTCACTAATCACACGATCACAGGCTACATTCATGGACAACAATAAATCTACCGTATATAGTTTTCAAAGGCACAACATTTTGTTGGATACTTGGAGACACATTTGAAAGCATCAACTAGGCCTATTTATGCATTTACTGGACCAAACGGGACACCCAGCTTGTCGCAGGTTCGAGTCCCGATCCCGACGACCTTTGCTGCGTGTCTCCCCCCCCCCCCCCCCTCCATCTGACCCCCTTTCCTGTCAAACTACTGTAAAAATAAATCTATCAATAAAAGGCAAAAAGCCCCAAAAAAAGAAAAAAAATTGATGACATCAATTACCGGTAATTACCACTAGCTGCTGCCTTATATCCCATGGGCTGAGAGGTCGGCTAGAGGCAAAGATTGTGTGGTTGCCTAGAGACGAGGCAGCCAATCAGGGCGATATATAGGTTGTCAGTACAGCCACTGAGAAACATAGGTCTTGTGAAAGCGCCGCAGAGAGAACATTGACCAGCTGTGATTGACCAGTTGTGCTTACACAGCAGCTGGTAGAAAGAAATAAAGAAATAAAGAAATAAAGAAATAAAGAAATAAAGAAATAAAGAATGAAAGAATGAAAGAATGAAAGAAAGAATGAAAGAAAGAAAGAAGAATATGCCTACATAGATAGTATAGACACATTCTTTGCCACCATGCCAGTAATGAACCACAGCCACCCTGTCACAACAACTCGAACGTCAGCAACCATAAGAACACACATATAAACTACTGTTTGTCAGTCTACAATTGAAAAATTAAATTTGGTATTGTTGGCTCTTATCTCAAGGCCCAAAAACCTCTAGCTCGAACCAAAAGCAAATTCACTCATCGTAGGATTATTGAGCCACATACACATACACATACAGTGTTCCCTGCACAACTCGCATACCTTCAACGGGCAGATACAACACGACATACAAACTAGTGACAGTGGATTCAAAGCAGCATTCAATTTCAATCCCAGAGCCAGAAACAGTTACTGAACATGTTTCATTTGCTATATTGGGTCCCAAAATGACAGCAATAGTATAGCCTACACCAGCTTGAATCACACTAGTATACACACACAGCAGCATACAACTCAAGCAGCAGCAGTATAGCAGAGAAGCCAAAAAAACAAAGTTCCTACCTTGAACCTTCTACTTCACTTCATCAGTTGTGTATATGTGATGCCAAACCAGCCTCATTCTCCTGGCTGCCATCTTCTCACTCAGCCGTGGATGTTTAGTACTGCACGTAGCATTCTGGTGGTCAGGGACTTGGGGCAGGTCCAGCATTCACAGCATGTCATGCCACAGGAGAATGGACTCAGGGCTGAGAAGAAGCTGAGCTTGGGGGGGGTCTGGGGTCATCACCCTGGCTTGTGTACCTGGTTGACAGAGACACCATAAGCTTTGAGAGTAAGTATAAGTAAGTAATTAAGTACAGTAAGGTAGAAGAGCCACATACTGTACAGTAACACAGCCTAGTATGTCACCCATTCTTGAGATAAGGGACAAAACTTTTTTCAAACTGGATTTTTTTTTTTTTTAAGATACATTCAAATCAAATAGATGTATTTGTAGACACAGGTCTCAACTACCAATCTTGAGAAGGAACAGGTTTTTCGCATAACATTTCTTTCTAAAATGGGACATTTATGCACTTAATACCTGATTCATGTCAACTCCGTCAGACACACTAAAATCCCTTTTAATTGAATTTTATCATTTCAACAATAATATAAAGTCCTCAGTTATCTTATAATGGCTTTCAGTAATCAAGTTAAGTAATACAAATCTTTTAATATTATTTTGTTCCAATATCACACTATTATGAAATATCCAATTTCTCAAAACTGTCATTTCAACCTTTATTTTCAATATTATAACATGAAAACCATGTAAAAAAAAAAAAAAATCATCATTACGTATCATTTCAGTTGGTGTTTCAATACATAAGCACAAAAGATTTGACAGCGAATTTTCTATTTCTTTGGAAATTAACAAAAACATCACGGGACGAACGTCTGACGGAGTTGACGAACATCTGACGGAGTTGACAAGTTTAACTGATTTAGGTTCTAGACCACCTAGGATCTTGATTCTGGTGACTAATCCCACATTTTCAAGGATGAGGAATACAGTGGTAATATTTAGATTTGCCCTGTGAACATGGCAGCCATTTTTCAAAATGGCCGCCAACTTTCTGTTATTTCCCAATAACTCAAGTTCTACACCACCTAGGATCTTGATTCTGGTGACTAATCATACATTTTCAAGGATGTGGGATACATTGGTACTATTTAGATTTGTCCTGTGACCATGGTAGACATTTTTCAAAATGGCCGCCAACTTTCTGTTATTTCCCAATAACTCAAGTTCTACACCACCTAGGATCTTGATTCTGGTGACTAATCATACATTTTCAAGGGTGAGGAATACAGTTGTACTATTTAGATTTATCCTGTGACCATGGATGGTAGACATTTTAAAAAATGGTGGACCTGCTATTATTTTACCAATTTACTCAGGGAATATTATCAGAATAATATAAAATCTGTGAATACATTTCTTACCAAGAATTTTCTTCACCAATGTTTGTAAAGGTGTCTACTAACATATCCCACATTGGTTTCTATTTGACCACCCTAGGGGCATGTTTGACAGCTGCTGAAAGTTGGGTACCATCAACAACCAATATAAGGCTAAATGTTCTAAATTTCATTATGCTTTAAGTAGCATGTGGCATGTCAAACTAGGGGCTTTTCATGATTCTGGATCCATTCCAAGCATTAGTTTTGCACAAAAAACACTACGTTGGCTAAAAACGGCCATAGCCATCATCACAGATGTGATGAGGTCAGCACATGTCGGCACATTTGGGCAAGTGGCTATGGCCAAACTAGGGGGTCTATGGCCAAACTAGGGGTCAAACTCCTTGGGCTAAATTCGGTGAGGTGAACAGTGAGCAGTGAACAGTGAGCGAAAGACTGAAGACAGAATATTTGGCTTCAGGACCATCAGGCAGGATGTGCAGACACTGAAGGCATCAGTGTCTTTCTCTGTGTCCCCAGCATGTCAACCAAAGCAATGTTACCAAATCATAGGAGCCTTCACCTCATGTCACCTGGGGCTGGGTGAGCAATCGTATCCTGTATCTAAACTCACAACTAAATACAGACACTTGGCCAGACTGCCGTTTGAAAGGGTCAAACCCCTCATCCTGATTGGGGAAGACCACCCCACCTAATCACACCAACCGAACAAGTGAGGTTGGGGCCTCCAGGTGGGCCAGCAGCCATCTGGACAAGACTGGGCTGGACCCTGCAGGAAAGCAATCTCCAGCCAAGACAATGTAAGTTGACTATAACAGAGCCCCAGAACACAGAGCTCAGGAGAAGGATGGAGAAACACTGGCAGGAGGCCACCAAGATACAATGCCCTAGAGACCTAGAGTGTGCCACCACTGGCAGTAAGGAGATCAACTGCTGCAGCAAAGATGTCATGAAAGGCAAGTCTCCACCAAAAAAAACCCTGAACCTAATAGGGGTGTCAAGAGACCAAAGTTTCTCCCCCACAGTTCCCTGCAGTGGCCAGTGAAGTCAAACTGTGCATCTGTACCTGAAAGGGGCAAGTCAAAGGCCAGAAAGCCCACCTCCTTTTAATGTCCTGTCAGTAGAAACTCAACCTGCACCTGAAATAAGCCCTTACCTCTCCCAGAGAAAGTTCATCCTTGAAAATGTAATGATTAGTCGCCAGAATCAAGATCCTTGGTGGTCTAAAACTTGAGTTATTGGTAAAATAACAGCAGGTTGGTGGTCATTTTGAAAAACAATGGCTGCTATGGTCACAGGACAAATCTAAATATTACCAATGTACCCCACATCCTTGAAAATGTATAATTAGTCACCAGAATCAAGATCCTAGGTGGTGTAGAACTTGAGTTATTGTAAAATAACAGCAGGTGGCGGCCATTTTGAAAAATGGCTGCCATGGTCACAGGGAAAGTCTAAATTGTACCACTGTATCCCTCATCCTTGAAAATGAGGTCTTAGTCACCAGAATCAAGATCCTAGGTGGTGTAGAACTTGAGTTATTGTAAAATAACATCAGGTGGCGGCTCTTTTGTAATATGGCTGCCATGGTCACCACGAGACAAATCTGTGATGGCCCCATAGCCAAAAATGTTCCTTAAGGCATGCTCTAACTGTGTGCCAAATTAGAATACTGCCCATTATTCAAAAACAATAATTTTATTGTTTTAGGAACACTTTTGTCAACTCCGTCAGATACACGTCAACTCCGTCAGACACCAAATCTGACGGAGTTGACGTCTGACGGAGTTGACAAAATGGCATTTGTTTTCATCTTAACCCTCTTTAGTACAATGTAGCCATTTTGTTTTTGCTTAATTTTGTTAGCTAAACCTAACCCCTAAACTAAAATAATAAACATTATTTTGGAATTCTTAACAAAGATCATAGAAATGTGCAGACGGAGTTGACATGTAAAAGCTGTGACCACATTGTTATCAACATTGTTTGTTTAAAATATCAAACAATTGAATGCTTGTCAGACCAGGTACTCCACTGTTGCAACAAATATAAATGGGACTTGGAAAAGGAGTCTTCAGGCTAAATCTGTCGACAATATTTTCTGATTAATTTAAGACTTTTAAAAAAACCTGACGGAGTTAGAATTAACTGTGTATATTATTTGCTATGTTGTTGACAATCTACTTTAATTTAGTATGTATATTTATGTGATTGTGACAGTATTAGACACTTTTTTGGCAGTTTGAAATTGTGGCCACTTGCTGGGGACAGGCTAAATACAGGCCTTTTTGGGTACAGGGCCTGCTTTTAACTAATTCAGATGGAATATGAAAACAATTATAATGAAATTAAGGGCATAATAATACACAACTGTATTACACTTAACTTTGCAAGTGCTTTTATTTTTATGAATTAATTTATTTTTTACATAAAATAAGGCTCTTATGTGTGGGACATGTTTTTTCCACTTTTGTCCCTCATCTCAAGAATGAGTGATATACGTACTAGGTGTACTGTACGTATACGTAATGTTAATTTTATCTGATAAATAATACATTTTAGGAATTTTTGGACATATTGGCCTTGAAATGAGAGACAGAAATGTAGATGTGCAATTCAGGTTGTAATTAATTAACACTTAATTAGTTCAATATCACTTTAAATTATAAACCAACTAAACTAAGCATGCAGTTAAGAATTAAGTTTCATACAAGGATTTGGTGCTGTAGTGTACGTGACAGCCAAAACATTGTGTCTGTATATTTATTCTATAAAAGTATATAGGACCCTGCATGCACACAGCACCTTTGTTTGTTCAAAGCCCTCTCTCACACACTTCATGTCTGCAGCCTGCAGACGCTTCTCTCTCACACACACACACACACACGCAAACGCACACACACACACACACACACACACACACACACACACACACACACACACACACACACACACACACACACAATGCTAATATGCTTAGCATAGATTAGGTAGCTAACTCACCTTCCACAGAATCAAAACAAATGGACCAAGCGGTTTGTTATGAAGATGAATTAACTTCTCTTTCAAACTGTCACACACTTGCGAGTTGTGACTGAGCAGTTTTCATACTTCCTATAACAACCCAGACTACTCCACTCAACTTCCACGAGGTGTAAAGTTACATTATAAGTTATTTATTTCACTCTTTTTTTACTACCAAACAAATTATACCCAAGGAGCTCGTGCCGTAGCTGTGTTGTGTGATTGTGGACTGGGGGGAGGGGGCGTGGCTACCGGGGGAGCGCACTTGAAGCATGCTGTGTCTACTTAATAGGGCAGTGGTTCCCAAAGTGGGGTCCGGGGACCCCCAGGGGTCCTTGAGGGAGTTCCAGAGGGTCCCCAGCTAAATGATAGTTTGGAACCAAATGGACCCTGCATGACCCTTATGGGTCTGTAACTCTGAGAGTGTACACATGTAACCAAAATGGACCTGTGTAACCAAATGGACCCTAACCCTAGAACGGGTCCATTTGGTTCCATGTGTACATACTCTCAGAGTTAATGGGGTCCCAGAGATAGAAATGCCATTATGGCCACTAATGCAGGTCAAACTGGGGGTCCTTGCAATTGAAATGGTTGAGAATCACTGTAGTGTAGAGCCATAAAAATCTTGGCATATCTTTTCAAATGGGGGTCCGTGGGCTAGTTTTTTTTTCCAACAATGTATTTATTTTCCTTTTTTACACACAACTGACAATACAAACATACAAAAAACAACAATGAACATTACAAGACAATTACTGGTATAAAGAAAGCAAAACAACAATAACCAAAAAACAAGACAAAAAAAAACAACAACAACAGCACTACTCCTCTTCAGCTCCACCCATTAAATGTGACAAATTATTGTTCTTTATGTAACTTATAAAACGTCCCCCCCACACCTCCTGAAACTTCTCTTGTTTGTCCTTAAGAATGTACCGGTATGCAATCTTTTCCAAAGGTATAAACATAAAGACAATTCCCTGAACCACTGTGTAATACTTGTCTGGCCTCTTCCAGGTCAATGCTATATCATTCTCTTAGCTTGTAAAAGACATATATCTGTTTTTGTTCATTATACGCTTTATCTTGTGTCCCGCTGGATATAGACCGAGCAGGAAGAACTTTGGTTCTGGTACAAT
>NC_137862.1:53941752-53989252 GCF_963924005.1 Protomyctophum bolini | reverse complement strand
ATAGGTCCCACAGCCAAAAACGAAACCTAAGGTTTTTTGAGTGAAATCACTTACTCTACCTTTAATTAATTCTGTGTGGAGGTTGCATGTTCTCCCCACGTCCCCCAACTGGTACCGCAGGACACGTATACACCATGTGCGTCCAGGATTTCAGTTTCCGGCTGTAAATATAATCTCACCAAAAAGCATGCATTAATCCTATATATAGTCTCTATTCTGCCACCCCCTCATGGTCAGCCGGTGGGCGCCTGATGGAGGAGGAAAGATAAGGAACTGGTCGGAATTACGTGTTTTCCTTCCACCTTCTACTACGACGTCCTAACGGGGAGGTCGACCATGCTCACTCCTTCCTCGGGCATTGACGGGATGGACGCATGCATGAGCTCAGTTCGGGGCTCTCCCCAGGTTAGTAGAGGGAGAGTATATATATATATAGCGCCCAGGATTTGCAGCTCAGGCAATTGCCACTGGGTGTATAAGAAAAATAAACGGCCTCAGGGCTTATAGGGCTGGTAGATCAATACGACAAAAGTTTATCTTCAATCTCTTATCTTATTATAGGAGAAATGGGCTCTTGTCATTCCTGTGTTTGTTTTTTGTCACAGTGTGTGTGTGATCGTGCCGCGTGTGTGTATGTGTGTGTGTGTGTGTGTGTGTGTGTGTGTGTGTGTGTGTGTGTGTGTGTGTGTTTATTCTGCCTCTTTAGTGCACGCCTTGGCCCCCAGGAGCAGTTGGTTAAATAATAATTCATAATGAGCAGGCAGGTTCACATACATACATACATACACCTTCACATCCCCACAGCTCTGTGTGGACAGTTGAAGGGAGGAGGGAGAGAAAAAAACGGAAGTAATTCATACTTCAGCCGTACAAACGTCCGGCGCAGCCTGGAGCATATAGCCGATCTGCAAGACCGTGGGCGTGCCGCGCGAGCAACGCGCCGTGAGCTTGCAGATCGACTATGTCCGAGGCCACGCGGCACCGCCGTACGAGCGAAGCATGAATCATGGCCCTATTAGTCACTGAGCAAACATGTGTGTCTTATCTTGCAGGTCTAACTGTGTGACAAATGAGTCACGCTATTTAAAGCATTAAAGGGCAAACACAACAGTTGTGGAAGGTGCGGTCTGTGTTCTCTAAAAGGCAACATGGTGACAGTTTAAAGAGCTGGTGGAAATTAACCGAGCACGTTCATTCACCACCCCGGTTGATATTTGCTTACGTAACTTTTTGAATCAATTGTACTTTTATAAGAGTAGTTTATAATGCAACTATGCTTTTCACTTTTACTCAAGGATATGTGTCTTTTAGGCCAGTAAAGAAATAAGTAAATAAATAAATACATATTTTGCTACATAATGATTTTGTTACATTCCACTTTTACACATTTTGTTTATTTCTATTGGAACAAGCATGCACATTTTTTATATATATAGGACATTTCATGCATTCTGATTATTTTAGACAATAAATCAGATTATATAAAGTAATCCAGTAGCCTATACTTGCAGCAGTCTTAGCACTAGAAACTGTCTCACCTTTAGTACTCAAGTAGGCCTAATGGCTTGTGTACTTGACTCATGATGATTCTAAACTTTAGAATTAGTTCTCAAAATACACGTGTCCCCAGCAAAAGCTGTTAATGTATATAATCATCATTTGAACCACTTTTTCTATTCAAAAATAGCAGATCTGCATGCTCCATGTGCGTCACTTTGTGCAACAAGTTTGAGAAATATCAATATATAATAATTATGTTTTACATTTCTTTAACAGAGATCTTCTCTTCTGGGGGTCCCAGGACACAAAACCTGTTCAGATGGTGGTCGCAGCTGCGGCCAATAACATATCAATTCGTGGGTTCTTCCTTAATTGGCCATGTTTTGTTTTATATATATTTTTTATCCCACGATTTTGTAACCCATTTTTCACCCCTGTGTCAATCATCTAATGTGATCCTGGGCTCTATACACACCCTCCGCCAACCTGGGGAGAGCAACGGACTTAACTCATGCAGCTTCCTTCATGCCTGAGTGTCCAAGTTGCTCCTTTACACCTGACAGGTGGGGGAGTTTCCCTGGTTGGAACGTAGCGCGTGGAAGGAACACGTTATTCCAACCAGTTCCTTTCCCCTCCATCAGGCGCCCCGGCTGGCCATGGGGGGAGGCAGTTTAGAGACCAGGCCATGTTTTGGCTATTATACTCTGACCACATCTCATTATCTCAACTGGCAGAGAGGGGCAAAAAAACAATCTGACTCTCACCTTCGGTGAACCACACGGTTGATTAGAAGAACACGGTTTGTTGATCATGGACACCAAATCTGCAGACACTCCTCTGTTTAAGTGTAATTAACGTTCCACCGCATTATCATCAAAGTGAGACACTTTGATACGAGGGCCTACGTTATTTAATTTAGCTCTGGCATGTCATTGCGGCGCTTGCCAAAGACAAAATAAAAAAAAGACTGTACCCAGTCATGCAAGTCACGTCACGTCAAATGTATTTAGAAAGGACATTTCACGCTCCGTAAATGTCAATGTGGCTTATACTGTAATTGACTACCATGTGTGTGTGTGTGTGTGTGTGTGTGTGTGTGTGTGTCACAGTGTGGGTCACAGTGTGTGTCACCGTGTGTGCGTGCGTGCGTGTGTTTGTGCGTGCACACACCCTCTAATCAACACATTCACAAGATACACAAGTACAATTACATATAAGTATTTATAACCCCCCTCCCCCCATTGCATGGTTCCAATCTCTTGAGTAAAAGTACAAAGGTATTGGCATCAAAATGTACTTAATGTAAAAGTACTCATTATGCAGAATGTTCCTTTTCAAGTTTTCAAATGTCTAAAAATCTTTAGAAAATTGCCGATCTACAAGCTCACAATGCGTGCGTCGCTCTCTGCGAAACATTGTGCGCTTGTAGATCGGCTATTTTCAAATGGCCGGAATGTATAGGGCTGAAGTGGTTAAAGGAACACTTCACTCTTTTTGCAAAAAAAATATGACATTTCGAACACTTTCCTGGAGGTCTTTATGTGTGTAATAAGTGGTTTTAGATATTTTAGATTTGAGCAGTGAGCCCATGTGTCTCTGATACCATGGACCTTCCTTCCTGGACTACAATTCCCATAATGCTTTGGTGCACTGCTCCTCCTTGTGGATAGGGGGAGGGCTGTCCTACTGAGACAACTTAGTAGTAGTCCAAGGACTGTCTAAAGAGGACAAGAAGCGAAGACCGCAAGGGCGCCGCCATGTTGATCACATGGTGCTCCATGGAAGGAAAGGAACATGCGCAGTTGCAGACCAAGGCTGCATAAAGCCCAGTGCGCATGTTTCTGTGATCAACATGGCGGCGCCCTTACGGTCTTCGCTTCTTGTCCTCTTTAGACAGTCCTTGTAGTAGTCCAGGAAGTAAGTGAGACCAGTGTCCATGACATCAGAGACACTGGGCTCACTGCTAAAATCTAAAATATCTAAAACCACACGTTACACACATAAAGACCCCCCAGGAAAGTGTTCTAAATCTTCTAAGCGTCATTAACATAACATACATGTGTTTTGCAAAAAGGGTGAAGTTTCCCTTTGACGTTTATTTTGTAATAATAATCAAAATGTACAAAGTAACTATAGTAGGTTGTATAGGGGAGTATACAACACTTGCCTCTGAAATGTAGACAGTGAACTAAAACAGTTAATAATAATCTTTATTGTCCCGAAGGATATTCATCTTCACAGGTCTGTTCAACACCAACAACAAAAGCAGCACATAGTTCCCCACTGTGTACAGAAACCATCCTATCGGCGGGGCAGTTTGTTTAATGCCGCGATGGCTGAGGGGACAAAACTCCTACTGAAACGGCCCTTTTTCCAGGGTAAGGTTCTGTATCTTTGTCCTGATGGCATGAGCTTTGAAGAAGCGATACTGTCTATACAGTCCAACCTGGGACAGACACGTCCCAGGTGGATGCACCTGGGAGACGTATCCTCATTAATGTACATCCCAAGGTCACCGGATCTTCAGGTCTCGCTACATCATCATACCCCTCACACAGGTGATCCAGCCGGGGTGATCAAATCCCGACTTACGTCCCAGTATAGCTATACCCACGATCAGTCCCATTATAGGGAAAGACATGCAGGGTCACACAGCCCGCCGCTCCCAAACTATACTCTGCCAGGACTGGGGGGACGGAGGTCTGGCGGCATGGAAGGACTATATATAGGGTCTGTGGGTTGACTCCTGTCCGGGGCCCTCCTATATACGTCTCACCAGGTCCACTCCTGCTCTCACCAGGTGCAGCGCAGGACTCCCAGCACCATGAGACACTTCATTCAGGAATGGCAGATTATTGAGCCGCAATGGTTCCGCATGAGGCTCCACCCCGGCAGGGAAATGGTGTTGTTGCATGAGGCTCCGGCTTGCGGCTTGAATGGCCCTCCTATAAAGGCCTTTATAGGAGGGCCTGTTGGGCCTCCTCAACACGGAGGACACAGTCTGGGGAGCCAACCCATATACTGCTCCCATGAGTTGCCGTCTACATTCCGGCTGCCAACCAACCATCTCTCGGGTAAAAAAACATTGCATGGATGCACCTGGGACGTATCCTCAGTGATGTATCCCAATGTAGTAGACGAGGGGTCTAAAAGGCACAATTAAGCTATTGCATCCAGCTATAGCACAGATCATTGGATGATCTAATGAACATGTTGACTTTGGACTCTCTCTCTCATACTGACGTCACGTGCACTCAGTGCATGTAAGTGGAGGAGCCGGACAGTTGCCTTCAGAGGAGTCTTCTGACCTATTGACCCTCAAGAATGGCCAGTATGGTACTGACTGAGTGATCCAATCCTGCCTATGTGGCAGAATAGTGTGCACCAAATGTACACCCTCTTACTGGGAACTGTCCAATAACAGGCGCCACTGGCCCGCATGTTCATATACAAGGAAGAACACATAGATGAACACATTCTATTGACTTGTTTCCCTACAGACTCAGAGACTCAGTCCCATGGTATACTGACTGAGTCTGATCTGCCCATGTTGGCAGAATTGTGTGCCCACATGTACATACTCTTATTGGAAACTGTCCAATTCCAGGCACCACTGGCCTTCATGTTCATATACAGTACAAGGGCCGGACAGTTATAGCCTGCAGAGGGGTCTGCTGACCTTTTGACCCTCAAGAATGTTCAGTATGGTACTTTCTAACGGAGAACAGCAGTCACAGCATCAAGTGATACACACACACTGTCAATGCTGACAGAATCTTTACTGGGAACTGTCCAATTCCAGAATATTGGCCTTCACGTTCACAGGAAATATACATTCTATTGACTCTCCTTGTACCATAAAGACTAGATTCCATTTCAGCTGGATTAAGTGTCATCGTCACATCAGCTGGATTAAGTGTCATCGTCACAGACAACACCCTGACTTTGGATATGTCATAATAATTGAATGTTCCACTCAGTCATAAAAGCATTCATTCACAATTCCTTGACTTCACTTGGAAATATGACATTCACTGTACATTAAATGTAATTATTGCAGATTGTGTGTTATGTGAAATCTAAAGCCATGATAAGTGCATGCGTACACTTTTCCCAAAATGAACTTCAAAGGAACTTTGCCTCACAACATGTTGACAACGTCTGGGAATGTCACAAGACATCTCAATGTCTCCATCTTGCAAAGAGAGTGACATACATGGTAACTGAGCCATGCATTGCACAACAAAGAGAGCTATATATTGAGGAGGCAGAGAGAAGCCAATCTAGTTCTACATCGGGGACGGAGGGGACGAAGGAGGATACCCCAGGATAACGGATGAAGGGAGAGGAGAGAAACCAGAAGGATGTCTGATGAGAGGGTCTTGGCCACATCGCTACACAGACCAGCTCCCGACGCTCTGACCTGAGCGTCCCAGGCGATCCCAGGCAATACAAGGCACTACAACGAGAAGCTCAGGGGTTACCCGGACCAGCGATCCAACCCCTGCCGCTTGTTGCCTGCCACGCGACCTCTCTCCCTCAGAAGACAAACGACCCCAGACCTCTCTCAAAGCTCTCACCAAACCAACTCTCAGGAAAGTGATGCAATATTTCAAGTTTCTAAGTTCATGGCAAAGAACATTATCTATCATATAGATATTTCATTATCATTTGATTTGTTTCTTATATTCTATTTGAACCTGCATTAACCCTTGTTTAATAATTCATTTGAATATTGTTCTTTTGAGTTTGTCTATAAGCTTAGGTGTGGAAATAAATTGATTCATTTAAAAACAAGTCTATTATTTGCTCAAGAGTTGAACTTACTGGTTTTTGACACATGCAAAGTAGGAAAGGCTATGTAATGGAAAAGATCTCTTACCTTCAGATACCATAGATTTATTAAGATAAAATAATAGATTATTTTATAATCTTTTTAATTATCTTATTAGTGGTTTAATTTAAGGGTTAAATACAAATCAATCTTGTGCTTATTCCTAAGCTCATTTCACTGGTGCCCCTTCTAAAATTCAGATTGATTTTGACTCTTGATTCTTAAACTTATAATTCATATTTAATATGAATTACACTGATATAAAATCTACAGGATTAAATATATAACTTCTTACATATTGGTGCCCCCTGTGAGGCCTACCTATTGTTGATTCAACATTCAACAATAGGATTTCAACCTTAAACCCTTGTTAAATCGGCTCCACACTATGACATGGAGGGAGGCCAATTTAACATCCTTGCTTTGCGGATGTGTCATCAACAAGTTGTTTTTCTTTTAGTAAGTTCTATGAGCAATTAAACCTTGTTAAGGTACATATTGGAACTTGACGTCTTATCCAATTAGGACCTTAACAGCCTAAAAGATAATTGATCATTCAACAGGCAGTTGAAAGTCTTGCCTGACTGTCTTAGCCTGTGAAACTTAATACCTGTGCAGCTCCAGTTATTTTTGAGCCAAACTGAGTGCACAGATCCCTGCATGATACATATAGTGTAGACTCTACACTATCTTGAGAGCTTATGAGCCATTCATCATCCGACTCTATCCGAGTCTAACCGTCATCAATTTTGCGCAAAATCGAGTCAACGTGTGTTAAGTCCACTGACAGAGAAACGCAAACATAAGCTACTGTATGCTTAATGTTAAAATTCACATTATCGTGTGTTTAATCCACAATGTGTTTACATTAAAAACAGTCTAATTGCTTAATGTGCAAAGCCACCGTTAATCGTGTGTTAAAATCCACTTAACGTCGTGTAAAGACGCAAAATAAGCAATGTGTTCATATTGTAATCCTTCAATATGATCCAATCTGGCTAAAGGATCTAATAAACCACTGTAAATTAATAAATATAGGCACAGCTAACCTATTTATTATATGTTGGTTTATTTTGTATAAGTGAAGATAAGACAGATAGCCACTGCGCTCCTTGTACAATTTGTTCATATTGTAATCCTTCAATATGATCCAATCTTCTTAAAAGAGACAGTACCACTGTAAATTAATAAATATAGGCATAGCTAAACCTATTTATTATATGTTGGTATATTTATATAAGTGAAGATAAGACAGATAGCAACTGCACTCCTTGTATTTAAAATTTTAAAGATCGCTTCCCTTGCTCCTATAGTCTAAATTGCAAGTCAACGAAAGCTGATTTTAAAAATTAACCCTCTGATTCTCAGAGAAGAGGATGGACAGAATTTATGTGACAGCCACGGTCAACTAGCTATAAACACCCAAGTGTGCTTACATTCTTTCTAGTCACGTGACTCACTCTCCAGACGGCAAACCAACGACGCCATCTTGAGTGTACCACGCGTCCCTCTCAAGACTGCCATATTTGTGGCTGTCCCATTGTGTACGTGAGTGTTCTCCCCCTCCAGAGGAGGAGAGGTCTATTTTTGTCTGGGACACCGAACCCCATAGACACACTCACCTACCACACGCACACGCACACACACACACTGCAAGAGACTTCCCTTTTTCTCTGCGGTGTCTGTGTTAGTCGGTGTGTTATTCTTAAAAATTATCAAAGTAATTGATTAGATCAATCTAACTCTTGCTTGATGACCCTTCCAAATAATATTGCATTAGTGCAATTCTTTAACTAAAGGCCTATCATTTTTGTTGTGGTTAAATTACTTTTATCCTTGCTTAATTCTCTAATCAATCTCCCTGTGTTACAGAGACAAAAATGGCTGACGCCTTATCCCGGAATAACAATGTCATGGAATTGGTACAGTCTCTGTCACCTCTAGTGATGATGATTTTTATCACCGGATCATCATATCCTAAGGTCTTTCTTATAAAAGTACTTCATGTGCTAAGATTAGTCACAGAATTTGTACTTACAACACTTGATTCAAAACCATTAGAGAAAGCAACGCAGAATTACATTAATGATAATCCTAAAGATTTGAACCAATTTCCCTCTCCAGCTCTCAAATATAAATGTGATTTCACGTGCCCTTTGACACCAGAGAAGGAATGTCTAAAGCAGCCACATTTTGAAGTGGATGAGGTACAAAGTAACCAGACTACCAATGCCAGATTTATTTCTGCATTAAATATGGTACTGAACACGAACAAAAACCTTAAGGTCCAAATGGAAGATATACAAAAATCAATTACCTATTTTAATGTCGTCACTAAAGAGACAGTAGCTCAAATAGCTAAATTAAAACAAAGTATTGATTTAATTAAAAGTCAAAAGCATGAAAATGAACAACTTACGATTAAGAGTAATCAACAACAAGAATATATTATTTTACTTAAGGGACAGATTCCTAAACAGCCATTAAAACTTCCCAGGCTTGAAACTGAATCTGATCAAACTGATATTGAGTTGTTTGAGTTGTTAAAAGATATTGACCTCTTTCGTAAAGGTATTTCAAAAGGAACCACAGGACAACAGATTCCTAAAAAGCCATTAAAACTCCCAGCTGTCAATTCTGAGATTCAGACAGGCCAGGCCCCCAAAACAGTCCTTGAGGCCTTGGAAGTTTTACCCGACATACCAGATGTTTTACCTGACATCACAGTGTCTCTTCAAAGTGTCCCTTTTGAAAAAGTGACTACCGGCTTATTAGACAAAATAGCACATCATATTCCCAGGTTTGAAACAGCATCTGACAATTGCGATATCGTTGGGTATTTAAGAGATATTGACTACTTTCTTAAAGGTTATCCAGATGTAACCACAGAACACAAAATCCAACTGATCGGCATGACCTCTGGCTCTGAGGTACGACGATTCATTGAACGTCAACCGTCCGATGCTGTTGAAAACTATGATGCTCTGTCTCAGAGTCTCATTGGGGAATATGAAGTCCACAAGTCTGAGGGAATATCTGCCGCTTTTTCCTTAAAACAAAAGAAAGGTGAACGTCCTAGCACTTTCTATGGTCGTTTGCGGAAAGCTTGGTTCTCGGACCAGAACACTATTTATATGGAGGAAGATCAATCATTTAAATCATTCTTTCTCGAACAACTTGATACAAGCATCAGACCTAGTGTCCGAGACAACACGGACAGAAATATGTCCAGCAGTCAATTAAGAGCGGTCGCTGACCGAATTTATAATAATGATCTTATTGAGATGGCTTTGGAAAAGAATACCAATCAGTCTCACCCACAGGGAGGTCACAGCGATCCTGCAGTTGTGAGCTCACCTGTCCTATCCAGACGGAAAAGGAAAGCTTTGCTAAATTCTGATAAACAGCATAGGCCCAACTGTACCCCTGCGGAAAAATCCGTGAACTGGCGACTAAAGTCTGATGCGTGAATAAAGTCTATCCTCCCATGCTAAATTACTAGTGATAGTTCATAAATTAAAAGTAACCAATGGAATAAAACTAAAACCTGTGTTATTATGCTAATCAATACTTGGACTATAACCTATGTTATTTTTACCCTGTCAAATTGATTCACTGACAAAACATTTTAACTTGCATAAACCTGCAAACTATTATGCATTCGGGCTCCCTACGGTATGTCCTCAGATATACCAGAACAGCTGCTGGTATATTATGGCAGGCATTCCAATAATTTTCATAATCAAGATATCATCAGTAACCTTTGACCTTTTTGATTATGAAAGGGGGGTCTTTGCATATGCCTTTGGGGTCTTTGCATATACCTTTGTATATCTCCTTCAAAGGAGATATGCTGCTTAGCCCTAATCAAGTTAAAAGAAATAGCACAGTACTTCCAAAAACCACTTTGTTACTCTGTCACTTAGAATTAATGCAAACTGAACGGAGTTAACTTTGTTTTGTTCTGTAACTCTGTTTTACAGACCGCGCGTCGAGACATCCACCATTGGGGGATGTAATTTTTATAAGTTGCTATTGGCTCTCAAGATATCTACCTATCGCCCAAAATATCAAATTTTTGCATATACCTTTGTGAATCTCCTTCAAAGGAAATATGCTGCTTTATTTTGATAAAATGAGTCCTTAAACTAGCACTAATCAATTTGCATATACCTTTGTGAATCTCCGTCAAAGGAGATATGCTGCTTTATTTTGTTAGAATCAGTCCTTAGACTAGCCCTAATCAAGAAAAAGAAAAAAAAGTAACACAGTATTTCCAAATACCACTTTGTTACTCTGT
Organism: Protomyctophum bolini; assembly: GCF_963924005.1. NCBI lineage: Eukaryota > Metazoa > Chordata > Actinopteri > Myctophiformes > Myctophidae > Protomyctophum > Protomyctophum bolini. The sequence goes on along the minus strand of NC_137862.1, from coordinate 53,978,618 downwards.
CACTTAGAATTAATGCAAACTGAACGGAGTTAACTTAGTTTTTCTGTAACTCTGTTTACAGACCGCGTGTCGAGACATCTGCCATTGGGGGATGTCAATTTTCTTTATAAGTTGCTATTGGCTCTCAAGATATCTACCTATCGCCTAAAATAGTCAACTTCATAGAGACCTTAATTGTTGTATGCACTGGTTAATAAGCTAGTAGCCTACAGGGTGGAAACTGATCAACCAGTCAATATTACACTCAATATTAAACTATTACCTCCTACACTATGCCCCATAGGTCTCAAGTACTGAAATAGCCACCGGCCTGCATGCTGCATGTCCCCGGCTTTATCTAGTGTAGGAACCCCAAGGAATGAGGCGACATCATTAGTCCCCTCCCTATAGAAGTTTTGGGAAGAATTCTCAGCTTTGACCCAACCAGTCAACATAATTCCTTCCCTTCTTTTATTTATTTTCATTCCTTTCTTTTCTTTCTTTTATTCGAACTTAGTATAGTCCTCCTATACTCCACTCTACACAACAACTGTGGAAATAGGAAATCACCATTTCCTTATAGGATAGACCAACACTCAGAATAAAACCCCAGTATTGTTCATAATATACTGCATGCCTGGTTTTACTCTTTTAAAGAATGAAAGCCTATGTCTACTATAATCTCAGGAAGTTTTCATTAATGAAATTAAATTATGGATCAGTAGCATTAACATACTATAGGCGTAGCATAGAGATATGTTCTTATGCCATGAATTTGCTAACATGATCTATTGCTTCCCTGAGTTCATTGATTGTGCTTTTGTCAACTTAAGTTTCATAATCAAAACATCACCAGTAACCTTTGACCTTTTCATTATGAAATGGGGGATTTGTAGTAGACGAGGGGTCTAAAAGGCACAATTAAGCTATTGCATCCAGCTATAGCACAGATCATTGGATGATCTAATGAACATGTTGACTTTGGACTCTCTCTCTCATACTGACGTCACGTGCACTCAGTGCATGTAAGTGGAGGAGCCGGACAGTTGCCTTCAGAGGAGTCTTCTGACCTATTGACCCTCAAGAATGGCCAGTATGGTACTGACTGAGTGATCCAATCCTGCCTATGTGGCAGAATAGTGTGCACCAAATGTACACCCTCTTACTGGGAACTGTCCAATAACAGGCGCCACTGGCCCGCATGTTCATATACAAGGAAGAACACATAGATGAACACATTCTATTGACTTGTTTCCCTACAGACTCAGAGACTCAGTCCCATGGTATACTGACTGAGTCTGATCTGCCCATGTTGGCAGAATTGTGTGCCCACATGTACATACTCTTATTGGAAACTGTCCAATTCCAGGCACCACTGGCCTTCATGTTCATATACAGTACAAGGGCCGGACAGTTATAGCCTGCAGAGGGGTCTGCTGACCTTTTGACCCTCAAGAATGTTCAGTATGGTACTTTCTAACGGAGAACAGCAGTCACAGCATCAAGTGATACACACACACTGTCAATGCTGACAGAATCTTTACTGGGAACTGTCCAATTCCAGAATATTGGCCTTCACGTTCACAGGAAATATACATTCTATTGACTCTCCTTGTACCATAAAGACTAGATTCCATTTCAGCTGGATTAAGTGTCATCGTCACATCAGCTGGATTAAGTGTCATCGTCACAGACAACACCCTGACTTTGGATATGTCATAATAATTGAATGTTCCACTCAGTCATAAAAGCATTCATTCACAATTCCTTGACTTCACTTGGAAATATGACATTCACTGTACATTAAATGTAATTATTGCAGATTGTGTGTTATGTGAAATCTAAAGCCATGATAAGTGCATGCGTACACTTTTCCCAAAATGAACTTCAAAGGAACTTTGCCTCACAACATGTTGACAACGTCTGGGAATGTCACAAGACATCTCAATGTCTCCATCTTGCAAAGAGAGTGACATACATGGTAACTGAGCCATGCATTGCACAACAAAGAGAGCTATATATTGAGGAGGCAGAGAGAAGCCAATCTAGTTCTACATCGGGGACGGAGGGGACGAAGGAGGATACCCCAGGATAACGGATGAAGGGAGAGGAGAGGAACCAGAAGGATGTCTGATGAGAGGGTCTTGGCCACATCGCTACACAGACCAGCTCCTGACGCTCTGACCTGAGCGTCCCAGGCGATCCCAGGCAATACAAGGCACTACAACAAGAAGCTCAGGGGTTACCCGGACCAGCGATCCAACCCCTGCCGCTTGTTGCCTGCCACGCGACCTCTCTCCCTCAGAAGACAGACGACCCCAGACCTCTCTCAAAGCTCTCACCAAACCAACTCTCAGGAAAGTGATGCAATATTTCAAGTTTCTAAGTTCATGGCAAAGAACATTATCTATCATATAGATATTTCATTATCATTTGATTTGTTTCTTATATTCTATTTGAACCTGCATTAACCCTTGTTTAATAATTCATTTGAATATTGTTCTTTTGAGTTTGTCTATAAGCTTAGGTGTGGAAATAAATTGATTCATTTAAAAACAAGTCTATTATTTGCTCAAGAGTTGAACTTACTGGTTTTTGACACATGCAAAGTAGGAAAGGCTATGTAATGGAAAAGATCTCTTACCTTCAGATACCATAGATTTATTAAGATAAAATAATAGATTATTTTATAATCTTTTTAATTATCTTATTAGTGGTTTAATTTAAGGGTTAAATACAAATCAATCTTGTGCTTATTCCTAAGCTCATTTCACTGGTGCCCCTTCTAAAATTCAGATTGATTTTGACTCTTGATTCTTAAACTTATAATTCATATTTAATATGAATTACACTGATATAAAATCTACAGGATTAAATATATAACTTCTTACACCAAGGTCATCAGGGTTTCACCTGGGACGTATCCTCAGTGATGTATCCCAAGGTCATCGGGGTTTCACCTCAGGGACGTATCCTCAGTGATGTATCCCAAGGTCATCGGGGTTTCACCTCAGGGACGTATCCTCAGTGATGTATCCCAAGGTCATCGGGGTTTCACCTCAGGGACGTATCCTCAGTGATGTATCCCAAGGTCATCGGGGTTTCACCTCAGGGACGTATCCTCAGTGATGTATCCCAAGGTCATCGGGGTTTCACCTCAGGGACGTATCCTCAGTGATGTATCCCAAGGTCATCGGGGTTTCACCTCAGGGACGTATCCTCAGTGATGTATCCCAAGGTCATCGGGGTTTCACCTCAGGGACGTATCCTCAGTGATGTATCCCAAGGTCATCGGGGTTTCACCTGGGACGTATCCTCAGTGATGTATCCCAAGGTCATCGGGGTTTCACCTGGGACGTATCCTCAGTGATGTATCCCAAGGTCATCGGGGTTTCACCTGGGACGTATCCTCAGTGATGTATCCCAAGGTCATCGGGGTTTCACCTGGGACGTATCCTCAGTGATGTATCCCAAGGTCATCGGGGTTTCACCTGGGACGTATCCTCAGTGATGTATCCCAAGGTCATCGGGGTTTCACCTGGGACGTATCCTCAGTGATGTATCCCAAGGTCATCGGGGTTTCACCTGGGACGTATCCTCAGTGATGTATCCCAAGGTCATCGGGGTTTCACCTGGGACGTATCCTCAGTGATGTATCCCAAGGTCATCGGGGTTTCACCTGGGACGTATCCTCAGTGATGTATACCAAGGTCATCGGGGTTTCACCTGGGACGTATCCTCAGTGATGTATCCCAAGGTCATCGGGGTTTCACCTGGGACGTATCCTCAGTGATGTATCCCAAGGTCATCGGGGTTTCCGGTCTATATAGTGGAATAGTAGTAATAGAAGTAAAATAATAGAAGTAAAATAACTGAAAATTTGACATACTCAAGTAAAGTACAAATACCTCAAAATAAGTACAGTACTTAAGTAAATGTACTTAAATATTTTCCACCACTGGAAAAGTCTGTAACCCTTTAAAGCCCATTATAAGTCCCTCAGGGCTCTATACAGGTGTCTTTTATGTTTTCTGTTATTGTCGGGAGATCTTGTCGATCTAAATGAAAGTATATTAACAGCCAAAGCTTTCTATACACAATACAGATGCCGGGGTCTATAAATAGTTAATGTGTAAATTGACGCTGTCATTTTGATGGCATCACATGCATATAACATCGCAAGATATATATACAAGCTCGCAATGCATCTCACCCCATAATGCCTTGTGGATCTAATGCGATTATCTCCATGTGTGTTGCCAACATAACACACGCGTGGGAGCGCACGCACGCACGCACGCACGCACGCACGCACGCACGCACGCACACACACACACACACACACACACACACACACACACACACACACACACACACACACATGATTGAAGCTATAACTACTCATGTTAATCCTGACATCATTCACGAGGTGCAGAGCTGTTTTGCTCAGGTCGAAAGGTGCACATGCAAACCTATGCAAATTCATGCAAATGTGTGTCGGTGGGTGAATTCCAGGCTGTCTGTGGCTGACGATAAGCTGCTCGAGAACGACCTGAAAGCAGTGTAATAAATACAGACATGGCAAGACTCATCAAGTCCTCCTCTCACTGTGTTTTGTCAATGACAGGAAAGGGGTTGGACCTGTGGCTGTGACTTTTTGCATATCACCTGCACAGTGGTGGAAAAGTTAACTATCTGCATTCAGTTGCTGTCGGAACGGAAACCTTTTATCTCCTTACTCCATAGTTTTTCGTTTAGTACAGTGGTTTTCAACCAGTGGTCCTTGAGGGGCTTCCAGGTGGTCCCCGCATGCAGCTAAATGATGGAGTTGGTAACCAAATGAACCCTTATTCTTTAACTCTTGAGAGCGTGAAATGAAACCAAATGGACCTGTGTACGGTCCATCTGGTACAAGTTTGAGGTACTTTGACTTTACTTGAGTTATTTCAATTTTTTATGCTACACGAATACTCCACTAAATCTTTAGAGGCAAATATTGCACTTTTTCACAACTTTAGCAGATTTAAATAATTATTATTACAAAACGTATACATCAACCATTTAAGCCCTATACATACCTTTTGGGCAAAAATAGGTGATCTGTAAACCTCACAGCGGATTGCACTGTGACGTGTTGAGGTTGTGTAGATCTGCTGTTTTTTTTGTTTTTTTTGGTCACATACTATTTCGAATTAACCAACAAAAACAGGTAGGCCTATTTCATGAAATGTGACATTCGGAAGTATAGATTTTTGTGCTCAATAAAACAAAATGATTTTAACTCAAGAAAACGAAAGTATTTCTTCCACCACTGGACCCGCCCGCATTAATTTCTCTAAATAATGGAACTTATGATAGGAAACATCAATGACAAAAGGAGACAATGTAAAGAGGATTTCCTGCCAGAGCATTTAGGCCGGTGGGGAGAGGGGGGTGGGTCTGCTCTCCTTGACAGTTTCAGATGGTAATTGTAAGCTAGGTGCAATCTGACAAGTGCCCCTCGGGTCAATAAGATGTTTGCTAACACGTCCGCGCTGCCTCGAGACCCAATGTCTAAAAAGCGCTGCAGTGCTGGCACGAGAACAAGAGGGGGAGAAAAAAACAAGAAGCATGCCGTTTATTAAAGATGAGGGTGATGTGATAAGAATCTATGATGATGTGGCGAACGTGACATTGTGGGGGGAAGATTTGCGATGCCATACCTGTGCGAGAGTGCCGACTGGGCCCTCGCAGACTCGCTATAGACATAGCCTCCTGTCTATATAGCGTCATCTGCATGTCTCTGCTGTCATGATGTCGCAGTGTGACTTATATAGCTAGTGGTTCTCAAACCTGTTCGTGTCAAGGACGGGTCAAATGATTATAGCTTAATGTGCAACTTTGTTTTCTCTCACTCAAAAGTAAACAAACCGACATATATACAGACGTTATTACGGGGTATCTATCTTCACATTACTTAAGTAACAATTTAAGTTCTTGGACAATTCCAAGTACTTATCAGCGTGTGGGGGGGGGGGGGGGGGGGAGATTCCGTCTACACATAACAACCCTTCAGATCATTCTATATGAAGGCCTTAATAAGTATGCAGCAGAAATTAATTTCTATGAATGTAACATTTCCTTGCTAAATTAACGACCACCGTGCAATGTGACATGAATACAACCATGAGGATGTCTGGAAATTCCGTCTACACATAACAATCCTTCAGATCATGATGATCTATGATCATCTTAAAGGACCACTTCACCACTTTTCAACCTATCTTCATTATAATAGGTCCTCACTAATAATCGCGAAACAAATGGCGCGATTTTGTTCTACTCGGTCTGGTCTGTGTCTCATAGGAGGGCTGTGGGCAGTTCAGAAACCGTCCTCCAGTGACATCATCGATGGGGAATATACAAGCTAATAGAAACTGCAGGCTTTCTAGTCCTGAAAAGTTGCAATGCGAAAATGGAAGCCATCGTTCTCACGATAATGAAAGTCAAATTTATTTTGTAAAAAGATCTTTAAAAAAAAAAGATCTGCCTAATGATGATGTCACTGGAGGACGGTTTCTAAACTGCCCACAGCCCTCCTATGAGACACAGACTGAGTAGGAAAAGATTGTTGCCATTTTATCATGATTAGTGAGGACCTATTATATGAAGATAGGTTGAAAAGTGGTGAAGTGGTCCTTTAATAATTAATGCAGCAGAAATGTATTTCTATGAATGTAACTTTTCCTTGCTAAATTAACGACCACCGTGCAACGTGACTACTATGAATGCTTTGGCCGAACGAATCAATTAATGATGAAACGTGTGTGAATGAATGAACGCATATCGACAGCATAGTATAATATTCACCAAGAATGTACAGTAAATATTGGAACGCTCTAGCAAGAATGCTCTGCAAATTGAACGCCCATTCACTCTTTTTTATTAACGATTAATGAATGGATTCTTTACACACATTCCAATAAAGTACACACAGTAAAGTCTAAGAGTTTAAAATTAACACTGAGGATCAAATTGTCTCATTAACACTCACTATAAAATAGTGTTGACCCTGACTGCTATACAGTGAGTGACCTTTCTATTCTATATTCCGTTTAGAAATTGTTTATAAACCAAATGGGATGTCCCAAAGAGTTATACTTTTCAGGATTCAAATCCTATAAAAACAGCAAATAGCTGATCAACAAGCTCCAAGCATGTCGCTTTTTGGCTTTTAGCGGCGCGTTTCAAGCTTGCGGATTTGCTACTTTTGTGTGACACTGTATGATGAAGTATAGGGCGTTAATTTACGACAAAATACGCAAATAAAACATGGAGATTTCCGCCTGACAGCAACGATAAATAAACACACAAACAATCAGGATATATTGTTATTGATAGCACGGGCGGTGGAGAATGTCGACCGCTTGTACTCGTATGAATGACAAACAAACCCTCCTGAATGTTGAACGTTAGTGTTAGCTTGTTAGCTTAGTGCTAGCGGCTAGCGGTGGGAAGCAGCCTTGAACCTCTGACCATCATGCTGGCAGGATGGGGCTTGTTCACACACACATGTGAGAACAGCAGCCAATAGAATAATGATTGTGTGCGTGTGTGTGCGTGTGCATGCGTGCGTGTAGTAGAACATGCATGCACCCCGGTCACCCTAACCGCTGGTTCCAAAGCACTGGGTCGGGACCCCTTTTTGGATCCGGCACCCGTTGCAATTTGGGGATGTGCGTGCACCTCTTGAACATGGCACTTGGAGAGCCAAATATTTTCTGAGGTGGGTACTTCAGTATAAAAAGGTTGGGAACCAATGCCCTAGTAAAAAAACTACCCCATTGTGACTTGTGGTGTTTGCCTTCATCGTGTCCTTGGCACTAAACCAGTGAATGTCAAATGTTTTAGCTCAAGAGACCCAAAAGAGAAATTAGACGTTTGCAAGGGAACGCAACGTGAAAATACCAGATCTACAAACATAACAATCCTTCAGATCATCTATGAAGGCCTTAATAATTATGCAGCAGGAATTAATTTCTATCAATGTAACATTTCCTTGATAAATTAACGACCACCATGCAATGTGACATGCAATACTTTGGCTGAACAAATCGGCTTGCTGCGAGCTTGTAGATGTGCTAATTTCACTACTTCTTAAATGTTTTTGTTTTGTTTAGTACATTTATTTGTGGATTTCTATTTCATTTTAATTAATGAAATATTTTTAATTGATGGAAAGTTGTGATTATTTTTCAAATCTTTTGAAAAAACATACAACATATACCTGCATGGATATTTTCTCGTGACCCTGCAATTAAGAATTGTCCCACGATTCAAGCATGGGTCCCGACCAATGAAGCACTCAGCCCTACTGGTTAGAGCGTGAACTGCAGGACGGACCCGTGGATTTATGACGAGGAAACCCCGTGCATAGCTGGGGTTTAACATTCGGCCCTCCCTCTATCCTTTTATAGCTCTATGGTCCCGACCCACTGCTTGGGAAACAGTGCCCTGCACGCACACACACACACACACACACACACACACACACACACACACACACACACACACACACACACACACACACACACACACACACACACACACACACACACGAGGATGACTCCACAGAGGTCAGAGGTCATTGTTGTGGAAGCGCTCACAGCTGAGAAAGAAGCTCCTTTCACTGGCTTACTTCAGGGTGAGAGCATGGCCCAACGAATACAACGAAGGGTTAAAAAGAGAGAGAGAGTGTGTGTGTGTGTGTGTGTGTGTGTGTGTGTGTGTGTGAGCGTGCGTGCGTGCATGGGTGTGCATGTGATGTCAAAGGCCTTCAGATTATGAAAAGACACTTCAAAGTTAAAAAGATAGACTGAGGATAGACACACACACACACACACACACACACACGCACACGCACACGCACACACACACACACACACACACACACACACACACACACACACACACACACACACACACACTCACACAGCACATGGAACTTAAAGTTAATTTCCTTGAACATTTCATGAATTATCTCATCGTAGTCTTTATTCGCCCTGGGTGAGGGGAATCATAAAATAAGGATAAACTTGCACTGGTTGGTCAGATATTGTATAGGGGTATTGAGGGGTTATACATGCAGCAGCTGACCCAATCAGCATGGCTAAATTTCCACTGCGCACTGAACTGGCGACCTCGCTAATTAAGGAACACTCAAATCTTATTATAATTTATTATTATTATGTTATTATTTAATTCTCCGTATAGTTATGAAGCTCGTTTTAAAACAAATGTCATTGGTTCAATATTTATAAAACTAGACCTATAGAAGCACTTGGTTTTTTTGCCAGGTTTATACCTGGCAAAAGAAAACCCACAGACAAACTTCAAACTGACCTCCCTATTATATTATTCATCATTAAGGCGAACATTTTCGAAAAAATATTAAAAGTATAGCGGAAATGTTGCTTTTTGGTTACTTTTACATGACCCATGTCATCTCTCTTATCTCCATATTTTTTACTTTTGATGTTTATGCGTTAATTAATCTGCTACTTTTGCCTGTTTCTTCCATGAGGACTGGCACCACAGGCCACCAGAGGATCTGCGGAGCCCAGGTTGGGGAACCCCTGCTTTATCTAATATCTAAATGACCAATCAATGAGTGAGAATCAGTGAGATCATAATTAGCAATGATAGTGCGTGTTTAAGTCACTATACATTGCAACGCCATTAAAGTCAGTATTTCGGCGCCGAAACTGCAAACTCAAAACAGAAAATGACGCAACACGCTTACCGGTCAGCAAGTGTCACTATCTATATAGCTAATCTCACGTTGCCACAGACTGTTGCCTCACGCCGCGCGCAGAAGGTAGATCGCGATCTACCAGTAGATCACACAGGCTTTGCAGGTAGACCACATGACATGACATGCCCCAAAACATATATCATTAAAAAAAAACTACTTGAATTAAGATGACTGATTGATTAAAAGAGCCTTTCAGCTCAAACGCACAATACAAATGCAATGCAAATACAAAGTCATATACAAATAACTATATACAAATCATTGTCATTGTGAAAGTAGCTCTCAAGTCAAAGAAGTGTGGGCTCACGCGTATGTGTCATACAACGGAAGCATACAACGGAAGCTCTAATCACGAGTAAAATATAAAGCGGAAGTTGTCAGCCTCGATCCTCCCCCACTTCCGTTTCGTCTTTACAGTCGCGCAAATGTATCCTATAATGTAAATAGAAATAATCTAAGAATATATAGTTTGCTGCATGCTTAGCAGAAATGGAAATTTAAAGAAAATAAGCTCTATAAAGACATTTCTTTAATATATCTTTTGCGAACGGAAATGACAAACAGATTACTCGTACTTCGAGTGTAGCGTAGTTCCAGACTCTATAGAGCGGCGCAGTCCCTCCCCCTTTTCAGAACAACGAACGGCCCAGGAAATGAAAACGCAATGCATTTCCCCATAGGCAGTTTTTAATTTATTTAAAGACCTTTTAAGCGTCGTACGAAGCCAACTCTTGTCGTGACAAATCATGACAACACACACAATATTTCGGGCCAAACAAAGAATTACAAAGAAGAAAAACAACAAAGAAAGTGTTGTAACCTGCCGTTTTTTTCTACTTTCTGATTCTTTGTTTGGCCCGAAATATTGTGTGTGTTGTCATGATTTGTCACGACAAGAGTTGGCTTCGTACGACGCTTAAAAGGTCTTTAAATAAATTAAATATAAACTGCCTATGGGGAAATGCATTGCGTTTTCATTTCCTGGGCCGTTCGTTGTTCTGAGTGTACAAATGGAAAGAAAATGGACCTGTTCATTAAAGACCTGTAAGGGTCCATCTGAAACCCCTGAGACCTGTAAGGGTCCATCTGAAAACCCTGAGACCTGTAAGGGTCCATCTGAAAACCCTGAGACCTGTAAGGGTCCATCTGAAAACCCTGAGACCTGTAAGGGTCCATCTGAAAACCCCCAAAGGGTCCCTGAGGGTCCCTGAGAACCAGCGCTCTATAGCCTGTGCGGTCACATCTGTGAAGTTATTTGTGTCGTTTTGCTGATCTTTAAAACATCTGCTGGAGTTTCTTATATACATTAGGGGTGTTGTATAAAGATCAAATAATCTGCACACACATATATCGCTGTATTTTGTTTTGTTGTTTCAAACAGCATTTTATACATTTAATAGTTCTATTCGAACTATTAAAAAATGTGCCTATATCGCTGAGGAATATATAGCTATCACATTCTTCAGCAACACCAGGAATGTGCCAATGACGCTGCACCTGAAGTGTGTGTGTGCGCGTGTGCGTGTGCGTGTGCCTGTGCCTGTGTGTGTGTGTGTGTGTGTGTGTGTGTGTGTGTGTGTGTGTGTGTGTGTGTGTGTGTGTGTGTGTGTGTGTGTGTGTGTGTGCGTGTGCGTGCGTGCGTGTCTATCTGAGATACAACCCCACTTTCCTTTGGGGATCACTTAAGTTTGATCTGATCTGGGACCCCTGATAACGTCTCACCCTGATAACGTCTCACCCTATACACATTAACAACTATTAGTCATGGCATCACTGAGAGCAGCTTTAGTGGTGGCTTTCCATCACTGCTAAAAAGTCAATTTACTCTAGGTATACTTTTGAGGAAGGAATATTTCCAGCATTTTTCAATTCATAGCATATACTTCTAATCTACTCCACTCCACTCTCAGAGGAAAACACAGAACTTTCTTTTCTTCATTCCACTATATCCGTAGTTACTACTGTGGTTACATTGCAGACTTAGATTATTACATTACATACGTTAAAACATGCTTACTTTCTTTACAAACTTTGAAAAATCTTGCTACTTTTATCTGAGTATAGTTATTCCAGTACGTCTCTGACATCAGGACAGTGGAGGCCTGGTCCCATGATACCATCTAGCAGTATAAAACACTTAACCGCTATTAGTCATGGCATCAGTGAGAGCCCCCAGTCTGGGTCTATATACATTTATATCTAAGTACATTTACTTAAGTACAATTGTGAGGTATTTGTACTTACCAATTCCCAGAACATTTACTTGTACTCCGCTACATTTCAGAGGCAAATATTGTATTTTTTACTTACATTTTGATTAGAAAACATACATTAACCACTTCAACGCTATATACATTTCGGCCCATTTGAAAATAGGCGATCTACAAGGCGTCGCGATGCGTCGCATTGTGAGCTTGTAGATATTACAATTATTTTCTATACGGGACTCCTTTTATTTGTATATTAAAGGATGGTTGCATTAACAATTTAGTAATTGTAATACATTACAGATCATATAATCATACTATTGTCAACAACAGAATGTGGAGGGGTTGTTGTCCATTTGGGGTAGTTTTTGACTGCTAGTTGTTGTTTTGTTTTGTTTGTTTGTTTGTTTGTTTGTTTTTTCTTGTCTTTTTCTTTTGTGTAAGCCATGTGTATTTTACTATGTTGTATGCTTTATTGTAAAATCATTAAAAAAAAACTTTGATGACAAAAAAAAAGATTTTGTATACATTTTGAACTTGTGAAATGGGACATTCTGCAATAATGAGTACTTTAACGTTTAGTATAGGCTACTTTAAGTACATTTTGATGCCAATACTATTATACTTTTACTCAAGTACATTTTAAATTCCGGACTTTTACTTGTAACGGAGTAGTAATTGCAGCATTGATACTTGGTATTTAAGTAAAACAATGCTTTTGGGGTTTGTATCCCTGGTGCTCTGCTCTCACTTCAGAGTCAGTGGGCTTTGACTCCTCGGCTGTCCCTTTAAACACTTCCAACTTCCTTCCAGCAGTTACCGTAATGATGCTACAATTTGCCCACAGCAAAAGTCACATGCTCCCAAGTCCCTTTGTTTCCACAAACCAGTGCTGTGCATGTGAGAAAGTGTTGGAGCACGAGAAACAGCTCGCACAGGACAGGACAGCTGTGCGATTTTTCACTGTATTGTGTTCTATAGTTGGTGATTGAATATGTTCACAACATGTTTACAAGAGTTGTCGATCTAGTAGGGCCTATCGATATGAATGCAACGTTTCATAATCACATTGTGATATTAGTGTTATCAAACTTTCATGAACCAAATGTATAATTTGTATACATCTCTAAATGTTCTGATGAATTGAAAACGGTGGACCCGGTTGTTGCAAACAAGTGTAATGCTTTATCCCAGTATCATCCACACAGTAATAGTTTTTGAGCTTTCATTTGAAATGTACCTATTCTGCAAACTGTTAATGAATCAATGAATCAATCTATGATCGATCATCCAATATATTTTTCTAATCATATGTGTTGTAGAAAAGTCCGGAGGGAGTAGGTATATAGGTACACACGTAACTGATTTGCATGGACTTGGAAACACATAAACGGCATGCAGAGCTAAGCTTTTTATAACCTTAATAATAAAACTCTAGTGAAATAACTGTAAATGTTGTGTACTCACTCAACTACATGGCATTCCATAACAGCATTGGCTCTCAAAGTGGGGTCTCGGGGTATACCCAAATGCTTCCACGTGCAGGTCCCTGCAAATTGAGGAACATGAGCTTAAACATTTTCACCTATTTTCACCAGTGCCTTTAAATCCCGAAACTTTTTTGTCTTTTTTTCCCCCTTTTTCTATTTTGAAAACTTTTACAATTGTTAAACTAGCCGATCTACATCGACACGTTGTGAGCTTGTAGATCGGCTATTTAAAAAATAATTGCCAAAAAAGTAAAAAGAAATAATTTAAAAATAAATGGGGGGCAAATAAGTTTAGGGATACGCGAAAACAGGGCTCTTATAAGCTCTATTCCGGCTATTCAGAAATAGCTCGTCTACAAGCTCACAATGCGTTGCATGATCGCATCATGGTGAGCTTATATAGATCACATTTTTTGGACAAATCTTCTCTAATGGGGTATATATATCTATACCCATCGCATCTCTGCCACAGAACCTTTTCAAATGTGGTGCTGCAGGGACCAATTTGGGGGCCGTCTTTGACGTTAAAATGCTTAAGAATCACTGACATGCACATCATGTATATGGGACAGTGCATGGTGAAATATGAGGCTGTGATATAGCAGGGGGCCCTGTCCTCAGTGTCCTGACAATAAGCAGCAGCCACACACACACACACACACTCCTATACACCGAGCATTACGGTATAGCTACTCAATAGCTCCAGAGAGGAATTCCAGGAATGTGAAAAGCTCCAATTCATATTGAAACTAGATTAAAATGTGTACAATTTACACACACACACACTAAAGTGGTGTCGTCTGCTTTTTTTTAACTCCGCCGGAGGAGAGCAGAAGACGGTGTAGTAGTGGGTGTTACTTTGAGGCGACATCGAGGTCGTTTCCTGCCGAGTTGTGAGTTTTTTTTTTCTTTTCTCTCTCACATTGTTTGATGGGACTGACTTGTTGATGGTTTCACTGGTTCTGGTGGCTGTGTGTGTGCGTGTGTGCGCGCGCGTGCGTGTGTGTGTGTGTGTGTGTGTGTGTGTGTGTGTGTGTGTGTGTGTGTGTGTGTGTGCGTGTGTGTGCGCGTGCGTGCGTGTGTGTGTGCGTGTGTGCGTGTGCATGTGTGTATGTGTGTGTGTGCTCCTTCACACAGGGAACATTGGTTTTGTAACTTCTGTCTGTGGGCCCATGTGCGGACGGGATCAACGTGACACGGATCAATTGTACACAGAGGGGGTGTTCTGGATCGATCCGCTGCAACAGGACTTTGATAGGGTTATCAATAAACAACATCCAGAGCTACTCCAGGGAACTGAACTTTTCCCCACATGAAAAGTTTATGCCGACATCTGCCTAGTAACAGCAATTCCTCCCATTGGTGCAACCCCAGTCTCCTCCTGCTTCTCGTGCGTGCGTGCGTGTGTGTGTGTGTGTGTGTGTGTGTGTGTGTGTGTGTGTGTGTTAAAGGGAAAGACTTTAAACATTTACAAGGTAGTCTACTTTCTCAAAAGTTATTTTCATAAGCATTTTGTGTTCCAATAGCCTATACATATATAACTTATACACACTCATCAAACCCCCCACACACAAATTCAATCCACACAACACCACTGTAAACAAACCTAAAACATGCAAGCACGTCCGATTCAAAAATGAGCTGAAACTGTAAAAGTATTTATTATGTTCTCGTTGTAACAGGTTGTGTGTGTATAGTTGTAATGTGTTTTTTTGCCTATAGGTATATTGTACTATCAAGTGAGTGTATAATGTCACAGTCAGTCACAACAAAGTCACATTATTAACGTGACATTGTTGTGGACTGTGACAGAAAAGCTCTCAGACCCGTCCGTCCACAAGTCTTTTTTTTTCTTCTTTTTTTTTTCTTGAAAACATGGAAGTGGAATATTGTGTCATTCGGGGTCGGAATAAACCAGCATTCATTGTGTGAATAAAGAGGCTGGTCTTTATAATGGTCCATGTGCTCACCTCATGTCTGCATGGGAGGGAAGAGAGGAGGGGAGGGGAGGAGGGGGGTCCCTGTGTGCTGCTGCTGCTGCTGCTGCTGGCACAGTACACACTGCCCCCTAGTAGCCGCTTGAGTCCACACACACACACACACACACACACACACACACACACACACACACACACACACACACTGAGTGAGCTCCCCCTGCCTCCCCTGGGCAGATCGAGCAGCAGACCACCGGCCCAGAATCCTGATGCAGACGCTGGGCCGGCAGCCAGAAAATAGACTCCCCCCCCACCCTCCCCCCACCACACCAAGCTCCTCGGTACCCCCGCCCCCCCCCTCTCACAACCCCCCCACACCGACCGTCCGCCACCACGGAATCCAGGGACCTTCCATTACCATACCTATAGGATATAAGGAGAGGGAGGAGGGGGAGACTTTTTTTTTCCCCTTCTTCTTCAGGAGAAGCGAGGTGGGGGAGGGGGGGGGGAGAGACGGGGGGTGCTTCTAGAGTTTATCCTCCTCTCTCTCTCTCTCTCTCTCTCTCTATAGACTCTCCTTCCTAGCAGCGCGCTCCCTCGCAGACTGCCCGTCGCTTTGATCTCCCCCCGCCGGTCCCCCTGCATGCACTCCCCTCCTCTCTCTCTCTCTCTCTCTCTCTCTCTCTCTCTCTCCCCCGCCCACCCCCCTCCGTTAACAACAGCTGACGTCACCGCGCAGAACGCTCGCCCCCGCGTTCCTCTCTCTCTCTCTCTCTCTCTCTCTCTCTCTCTCTCTCTCTCTCTCTCTCTCGCCCTGAAAGCGAGGTTTTGTGTGTGCGGGCTGTGCGGGTCGGCGCTCAGAGGACTGTAGGACACCGGAGGAGACGCAAGCAAAGCAAGCAGAGCAGAGGCAGAGCATCCAGAGACACTATAAAACAAAACCAGGAACAAAAGTCATAATACCTCTCCTCTCCTGCTCTCTACTCACACAAACTTTAGACCACTGCACCTCCTCCTCCTCCTCCTTGATCAGAGCTAAAAGGGAACAGAGAAGAACAACAAAGAAGAACAACAATAATAATAAACTAATAATAATAATAATAATAATAACTATGGAACACCAGCTGCTGTGTTGCGAAGTGGATACGATCCGGAGGGCTTACCAGGACGTGAACCTTCTCAATGACCGGGTGCTGCACACTCTGCTGCGGGCAGAGGAGAGCTACCTGCCCGCTCCCAACTACTTCAAGTGTGTTCAGAAAGAGATCGTTCCCAAGATGAGGAAAATAGTTGCGACGTGGATGCTGGAGGTTTGTTTTTTTTATTAGACCCATACATTTTTTAAAAAAAAAGAAAGAAAAAAAAGGCTTGGTCCTTTTCTATTTGTTACCCCCCTTCTTCCTGATTGCGGAGTGCTGCTTTTTGTGTGTGTGTGTTTTGGTAATGTGGAGACTTGTTGTGAGCATTGATGCACTTCGGACCTTAGATGGTGTTGGAAGAACTAATAGAAAAGTCTTGTTTCGGGCTCATCGTGCGGTTTAATATCTTTATAATTGCACAGTGTGTCACTAGCATGCATGTTACATAAACGTTCCGAAAACTATGTCCTCGTGTGTGTGTGTGTGTGTGTGTGTGTGTGTGTGTGTGCTGCGCTGGGTGGTCCCTAACCAGACATATGACTTATTAGCAACAGGACATGTTACAATTTAGATCACGATCACGACGCCTTTTATCACTCGTCAAATCCTCTGCATTTCTCGGAATCTCGTGAAAATGTAATTACGTGGGAAGGGGGAGAAAGGGAAAAAAAATATTCCAAATTAACAGCAATGTACACGTATGCAGTCTGGCCCGTGCCAGTATTACGCGCCATCTTTGTTGTCGTACGAGAAGCATTTTAATATCATTAAAAATCCCTAACACTGCCAGAAATGACAATAAGCCAGTCCACTGACCGACAACCGTGTCTATATCATAAGCCGTGTGTGTGCCCGCACCTGTGGCGTGTTCTGCGTGTACGAACTTGTAAAGTTTTGTTTTGGTTTATGCGAATCGTGTTCGTGTCTTCGGCGCTCAGGTCGCGAAAAAAGGCACTTTTCCTCCAGAAACGCCGAAATCAGAGCGGTTTAAACAGTCGGCTTTGATAGTTCAGCCCTTTGTCAACATTTACATGCCGTTTTGGACGGATTCCGTCGTGGGCTTCTATTTTTTATTAATTTCCGAAAGTGTGCGCTCCGCGACCCGGACGGAGATGTCGCACGGTACACGTGAAGGCACCACGTCGTAGAAATTAAATTGTTTTAATGTTTTCCTGCGCGACAATTCGACACATCTCGGTCCCACCCGATAAAGCATGCCACAAGGAACATTTACATGCCAATTACGTGCACCGGGGCAATTTTTAAATATTTATAATTATTTTTTGAAAAGATGACGAAGTTGAAAATGGAGAGTGAAACTTGCGTTGACGCCACCTTTGTGTGTGAGACAGAACTGACTGGAAACTAATTTCCCCCGACTGTTATGATAAGTGCGTTATTATTATACAGTAATGCCATCGATTTGTACGATTCTGCATGGGCTTTCGGTGCTATAGGCCTGTGGATGCCTGTGAATTAGGCTACATCAGTGGATTATGCAGTTAAATCACGCGTCACATACATACATTATTCCAAAGAAGGATTGCACGCACTTTTAATGTTTCTCGCCTCTTCACATTGAACTATTTCGTTTGGGGCTCGGCCACATTCAAGGCTTACACACGTCTCTGTTGATCACCTATATGCAGTTTTGCACGTGTGCACACACAGTGAACCGCAGTGGCAGTGTGACTCCTCGTGGGTGTCAAATGGACCCTCGGCAGAGCCCATTTGACCCATTTCTGTGTGTCGCAGTTAACATCGAGACTGTGGCTTTGACAGGGCTGAGCGTGCACGCTTGTTATTCCTGTCTTAATTGCCCTTGCACCGCTCCTCCAACAGGTCTGCGAGGAGCAGAAATGCGAGGAGGAGGTTTTTCCCTTGGCTATGAACTACTTGGACAGATTTTTATCGGTGGAGCCCACGAGGAAAACCAGGCTCCAGCTGCTGGGAGCTACGTGTATGTTTCTGGCCTCCAAGATGAAAGAGACTGTGCCCTTAACGGCGGAGAAGCTGTGCATCTACACGGACAACTCGGTCCGGCCAGGAGAACTCTTGGTAAATTGAGCTGCTTTGCTGCCCCTAAAAAAACTGCTCTCTTCCTAAAACATGCATGGGGGATGTTGCATAACACACAGGGCCCACATGGGGCAGACATGATGCACTCACAGACAGACAGACAGGGGTCAAGAAGAAAGCACACGACGTCGTATATAGGCAATACATATACGAATACTTCACGTCACGTGGTGATGATGATGATAATTATGAAGCTTAATATAGCGGTGGGATATGTAGGCCTATAAACAATAAAAGCGTCTGGTTCATAATTTATGTGAGCCATTTAGGAAGTTGTTAAAGTCGAGGCTGAGATAGCAGCCTCTCTCTGAATGGCTGCCTGTTAACTTTCCCATGGTGACTGGCTGGGAAGGAAGGCCTCTCTCGTTTCATGAATGGTCTCTGTCTGTGAGCCATGCCCTGCGACTCTAGTCTGCTGCTGTCCAGGAATCAACCCGGGCTTATAGCGACCCCCAGTGGCCTGGAAAACACATGGCATGAGATAGCGTGCGCGCGCGTGCGTGTGTGTGACTGCGTGAGTGTGTGTGTGTGTGTGTGTGTGTGTGTGTGTGTGTGTGTGTGTGTGTGTGTGTGTGTGTGTGTGTGTGTGTGTGTGTGTGTGAAAGAGAGAGATGTGATGGAGTTGCATATGTTCCATTGTATATTAGTCTATTAGAGCAATGGTATACCCGAACCTTTCAGCCCATGACACCCCCAAAT
Organism: Protomyctophum bolini; assembly: GCF_963924005.1. Classification (NCBI taxonomy): domain Eukaryota; kingdom Metazoa; phylum Chordata; class Actinopteri; order Myctophiformes; family Myctophidae; genus Protomyctophum; species Protomyctophum bolini. Next base: position 53,959,295 of record NC_137862.1, on the reverse strand, counting down.
AATCATATTTTAATGTATTTATAGGAGCCCACCCCCCACCCTGACAAGCGCTTGGAATTGTATAGGAACTATACAATTAGTTTGACTCGGTTCCACAGATATAAATATTGTGGGGGAAGATATAGCCATACTATACAAGCTCACACAACACCTCGCAACTCTTGGATCGGCTATAATATCTTCACAATGTTTGCCTCTTTCTTACGTATATAATATTGGGACAATTTTGTATTAAAAAGGTCTTACAAGACACGGAAGTCATTAAATATTCACTTTAGAAATGTGCAGATATACCCCTGTAAACACTTACAGGCCCATTGGTGTGTGGGTGTGTGTGTGTGTGTGTGTGTGTGTGTGTGTGTGTGTGTGTGTGTGTGTGTGTGTGTGCGTGTGTGTGTGCGTGCGTGTGTCTTATCTCGGTGTCATGCGTCCCTCGCTGCCATGTGGTGTCTGGTCAGCGGTCATCGCCATGTTGGCTTGTGGTGGACATTTTTGTCAACGTTCCATTTTTGCCACTGACATACGAAAAGGAGTGTGTATACAATACACATATTATACCAGAAAGAAACATTATAAATAGATGGCCATAACAAGGTCTGTAACTATGGAACCAAATGGACCCTTATACGGTTCCAGCCGGTTCCATTTGAACACTCTCAGAGTTATAAGGGGGGGCCGTCTTTGCAAAATAACACAGTGGACTCCTAATGTGCCATTAGTAAATAACTGCCATACATATTCTGAAGAAAACCTGGAGATTGACATTCATTGAGTGGGTTTGTTATGATCGACATTATAATGGCGTGTAAAACAGAAAGTCTATAAACATTTTGCCACGGACAAGACCATGAAGTCTTTGCCAACCCACGGACACATTTTGTCCCGTGTGTGCGGACATGTTGGTGACCCCTGTGTCTTGGTTGTGTTCCTCCTCCTCCCTCCTCCTCCTCCTCCCCTCCGTGTGTAGCATATGGAGCTGCTGGTTCTAAACAAGCTGAAGTGGGACCTGGCGTCGGTCACGCCTCACGACTTCATCGAGCACTTCCTGTCAAAGCTGAACATCCACTCTAGCACCAAGGCGATCCTCAGGAAGCACGCCCAGACGTTTGTGGCCCTCTGCGCTACAGGTACGACACGCACGCAACGCAAGGCAGGCGGGCGGGCGGGCGGGCCCACAAAGTCACTTGTTTCTCCACATTGTACGTGGTGTCAGGAATGAGTTACGAAGTATAGGACCCAAAAAGCAGGCAACCAGATGCAGAGTAGATATCTTCAAGGTGTTTGTGTTTATCGAGCCAAAAGATAGGCAACAACAACAGACACAAAACTCACTTGACATAGCTTTACGAACCAACAAGGACACATTGCAAACAAAGGGCTTAATTAAATAGACACAGGGATCACAATGCACAGGTGAACAGAACAAACAATCAACATTGGGATTGGCTGGGAGACTTAACAGGACACAGGTGGAGAAAACTATAGTAATCACATGGGGGAGGTGAGACAAGACAGGCTAACACAACTGTAGGCAGAACAGGTAACACTAGGGCAACACTACATAATAAAAGTGTGCGACAGACTGATATCGTGACAGTCTGCGGCGGCGTGTCATATGGACGAAGCGTAGATTAAACGAGGCATTGAAGTTGAAACACGAAATGTATTTGCATGTCGAGGGTTAACGTGTCTGCTTTTGTTTTTCCCCCTGTGGATGAAAAACAACAGTAAGAACAATAAAATAACTGTCAACAAGCATGATGATAATTGGAATTGCTACATAGACTTGGATACAGGTGCACCAAGCTGCTATAAAAAAAAAGGCTTGATATTTTGGTCTCAAACATTGAATGTGTAATTTCTTCCGCATAGCTGTTTCAGAATAGTTAGTGTTGCTCGTGCTCCTGCAGTAAACTTTAAACGAGTCACAGAGGTATGTGACTCGTTTGTGGGAGAGAGAGAGAGCGCTGATTGGTCATGTTTTCCCTTTGATCTGCGGGAGATGCTATTTTCTTTTACGACAGGATTATTCATTGGTCGCGGGGTGTGTTTATGCAGTGAAAATGGTTTGTTTTCTGCCGTGCCGGGCAATCGGTTGGTCTCAGCAGCACGTGTGTGTGTCTCTTAACTTAAGCACTTCAATCCCTGTGTAGTCCCAGAGAACTTGGACTGGAATGTCTTTGCCAAACACAGACAGATCTAGAAGCTCCTTGTAGATCTGCTATTTTTGGCGAATGATTCCTCCAGAATATGGAGGCCCGGAGTCGCCCAGGGCTCTGTACTAGGCCCCCCCCCTCCTGTTTGTCTTTTAGATCCGCTATAGTTTGGCCGAATGTTCACCCCCAGAATAGGGACTGCTGGCCTCAAGTGGTAATGATGATGGCTCTCGCGCTGCATTATGATTCACCCCTATAACTACCCATAACTACTGTATTTAATATTGGAACTATACCCACAACTACTGTATTTAATATTGGAACTATACCCACCACTACTGTTATTTAACACAATCCACGAGATATCTCGAGGAAAGCTATTATTACCATCTGGGGCCCATCCACGAGATACATGAGATTTGATTAAAAAATATTATTGGTACCTTTTTTTCCCCCCCGCTTCTGTTAGCTTCCGTTGCTAGCCTAGCCTCCACAGGCCTCCCGTTATAGAAACAGCCTACATGATCCACGGTACACGTCGTTCACACAGTACACACACACACACAGGGTTATTTAGTGTTTTGTTCTGCTCAAAATGGGACAAAGTACCATGTTTGGGACCTTATAATAAAACATTAATCCGTGCTCACGCTGAGAAAACTATAATCCACCACGACTACAGACCATACAGATACGGAGGCTATATCACTTCCGGGTCGGGCGGACGCGGCTCTTCTTCTTCTATGCTTATGTGTCACGCATTTCACTGGCGATTTCGCCTCACGATCTCGCCTATATGGTAAAACGGCATTGGAATCGGTTAATGTCGGTCGGTCAGGTCCAGGTGACACAATGTGTCACGACATCCCAGCTTGACGGTGTTATAACAGTTAACTGATCCCTTTTTACCTGTCCTTGTTGTTCACTATAGAATCATTTGTCATTGGCGTTTGAGTTTATTTTTCATATCAATTTTGGTTGTGGTTTGGGGGTTTTTTGTGTCCACCGACATGCGTTGCGTCGTGCTCGCGGTTAGGTCAGGGTAGGGTGTCGGTCTAAGGACCAATAGTATGTCAGAACTAAAGCGTGTACGCAACCCAACATGGCCACAACAGGGACGACAGGGTAAAAAAGCAGCTAATGCATTTTCACACACACACCTCACACCTCCTCTGTAGCGTTCTGTGTTGGTTTTTAAACCCCTCTCCTCCTCTCCCCTCTCTCGGTGTGTGTTCGTGCAGACGTGAACTTCATCGCCAGTCCTCCGTCCATGGTGGCAGCGGGCAGCGTGGTGGCAGCCGTACAGGGTCTCTACCTGAAGAGCCAGGACGCCTCGCTCTCCTCCCAGAACCTCACCAACTTCCTGTCACAGGTCATACGCAGCGACCCGGTACGTCTGGGAGAGACGCACGCACACGCATGTACACACGCTCGCACGCACGCACAAGCTTGTAGATTGGCTATTTCCCCCACAATATTTATCTGTGGAACCGAGCCAAACACAATTGAATGCCTCAATTTTGGAGGGGGGGGTCTCCAGTTCAAATATGATTATTTTGGGAGGGTCCCCACTCTCCAGTTCAAATATGATTATTTTGGGAGTGTCCCCACTCTCCAGTTCAAATATGATTATTTTGGGAGGGTCCCCACTCTCCAGTTCAAATATGATTATTTTGGGGGGGTCCCCACTCTCCAGTTCAAATATGATTATTTTGGGGGGGGGGTCACGGTCTGAGAAGGTTGAGAACCACTGACTTTAGTTGACTGGGGTCCCCCGAGGCTCTATGCAAGGGTCGCTATTATCTTCCGTGTACACGAAAACTCTCTCGATAATAATAACCAACGTAAAAGTATAATGGAGCTTAAGTAAGAAGCATGTATTTATGTGCATGTCTACTTGTTTTCCACGGAGCGGCTCAGCCTGTTGTTGGTTCACCAGGGTTCATGTCACAGACCTCGGACCTTGCACTTTGTTAGACCGCACTGGATAAGAGTGTCTGCTAAATGCCTAAATTGCAAAATGGAGACAAACACATGCACACACGCACGCGGCACGCACGCACACACATTAGACGCAAGCGTTCGTTTTTCTGGGCATGTCATTATAGGAGAGATCAACACATTTTCAACAACTTCATAAAGTTCCAAAGAACGTCAAAACATTTCTTATACAAGACCTGTAAGACCTGTATACTATCGTACGATTAATACTATACTGGGAAAGTAGCCAATCTACAAGCTCTCACACTGCGTCTCAGCACTCATTTATTTATTTGACGGGGACAAAGCTCATTAATCAACATGTCAACAGTTTTCACATCAATGTAAATGGGCCAGAGTTAGCCAAAGCTAAATTTCATTCTGTAGTCCCTCCCGTTGTCATCTTGTACATTGCCCATTTTTTTGCCAGAGAGACTTGATGCTGAGGGGAAAATAGGAGGCGACCCAAGTACACACAGTACAATGCATGACAGATGTACACATGGAGAAATTGAGCAAAAGGGAAACGTTGACAAAAACATCCAAACCATGAAATACCACATGTGAAAACAGAAACACAAGAGTGTCACACTGGGTCATGTTCCCATGGATTATTCTTTTTTACTACCAAATGAGTCTTGCCTGGCCCAGACGATCAGTGATCTCTGGCCACGGCTACTGAGGTGATGTCTGGAAACGTCTAAATTAAACGTAGACGTATGACCAGTGTCGTTTAGATGAGAGAGTCGTGACAACTCAGTTCACTTCACGGGGTCAGTCCAATGGCGTCTCTTCTACATTGTACTTCTATTGGCGAAGAGCATGGCGAAGAGTGACAAAGTCCTGGACCGGAAGTTGGCAGAATGCACTGGACTCCGGCAACGGCCCAGCTTTAATGATCTTAAATCCCTTTATTTTAAATAGTTTTTTTTAGTTATAGTACAAGATAAACATTACAGAGACTTTAGTTTGTTACTGTGCAATACTTTAAAACAGTTGTCATGTTGCACACATGCTTAGAATTGCTGATATCTGCGCCGCCCTCGTTGAAAACAATGCATTTCAAACTCCAGCTTATGTCACACTCACAGGGCTGCGTGAACAGCGCTCGAGCGCTGTTTTCTGCCCCCTCAATGGCGCCACTCTCCTATAGTCTATACTACACCACTTTGGTTATAACCAGCTCCGCCAACAAACCTACACCCTTTGAGAACAATCATATCACCGTCCCAATATGAAGTAAACAACTGTTATTTTTCAGGTAATAGGTTTCTGCCATGTTTTGTTTAACGGGGTCCACCAGAGCTCTATATTCCACCCTCTAAGTAGTATTTCCCAAAATGGCATCTGTGAACTTTGATGTTAAAACCATTGTACTTTTACTAAAGTAAAATGTTGAGTGAACCGAGTAGCTATCTATATATCGTGGTACCTAGGCATTTGGCATGCCTTTAAACATGGTAAATCATATAGATTCACATTTTTTCTAGTCTCTTAAATTAGTAAATATAAATTTAAATGCAAACTCTAAACAAATTGAGGCTCTATACTGTTCCAAACTGAACTTAATCTAACACATATAGCCCATTAAGGCCAGATTTTTTAACCACATTAAGCAGTAAGCAGTAAAGTAGAAGTAGAATAAACAGTAGAATAAGTTGAATAAACATAACAGACCATTGGCGTCTTTGGGGGGTATAGAGCTCTTGGGTAGACCTTCAGCTTGCTTGTTTGTTAGTCGTGTGAGTGTCCGCCACCACCAGCCTCTAACAGGTGTTCAATCAGCCAAACGAGCACCACCAGCAGCCATCTTGCAGCTGATGATGCACTCTGGGAGATGTAGTTGTCTCATGAGGTCTGAGCCGGTGTCTTGTCGAAGATCCATGCTCCGTTCATGAGTTTTAACTCAACAACAATTGGTATATGCTTGCTAAAACGAGTTCTAGTGTTTTCCGTGTTCTGACCATGTGACCTCCTCCTCCTCCAATCAGGACTGCCTGCGGTCGTGTCAGGAGCAGATCGAGTCTCTGCTGGAGTCCAGCCTGCGCGCGGCGCAGCAGCAGCAGCAGCATCACGCCGTCTCCACGGAAACCAAGCGCGTGGACGAGGACGTGGACCTGTCGAGCACGCCCACCGACGTCAGAGACATCAACATCTGATTGGCCGGCCCGGCGGCGATCTGCAGCCCCACACACCAACCCCCACACCACCCCCTCCCGCGCCCCCCCCCCGGGGGGGCGGCGATGTTACATTTTGTGCGATCACTTTGCAGACCTCACCTGTAAAAATGGCCAGTCGGAGAGAGAGAAAGAGAAAGAGAGAGAGAGAAAGGCCTTCTGGGTATATAAAGAGACGGTGGGAGGAGGAGCCTGGGAGAATGACTCCCCCCCCCCCCCCCCCCCCCTATATGAATATGGATGCCCCGCCTATTTTGTAACCCGGCCTTGTTCCTCGTTGGCCAATGACGGCCCGGCATCTTTGCCCCACGCCCACTGCGCCCTGTCTCGACACCTCAACGTTATATACCTGCCTGTTTTAGGTTTGCCCACGAGACGGGACCCATATTAAGCAGTCTCTGGTCTTTCAAGACAATACCGCCACGGGAAAACCTCCCTCCCCACCACCCCCTCACACACAGACGCACGCACGCACGCACACGGACACACACACACACACACACACACACACACACACACACACACACACACCTCCTACCCCGGCTGGGGCGAAAAACTAAGAAAGAAAGAGAGACGGTGGCGTAAACGTCTAAGAAGCCCCATAAAAAAGACATTGTTTTCTTATATATATATATGCCCTGATATATTAAACTTAGGATTTTTAAATTACCAGACTTCGCTCTCGCCCTACTACTAAAAACCATCTCGAGTATAGGACCACGTAGTCTGTTTTTAGCTTTTTAATTTTATTTTCCTCCTCTTCTTTCCATTTTTTTTTTTTTTTTTTTTTTTAATCTGACATCTTATTAAAGAGAAGAGGCTTTATCGTTTGTTTATATGTTTAGTGTCCAAGTTTGCCTAATTTATGCTCTGAAAAAACACTAGTTCTGCAAACTCACGCGCCGCCCGCGCGGTGAGCTTATGGGCCTTGTAGTTCTTTTCGGCGGAGTGTTTGAGAGAGGTGCTCGAAGCCTATAATACCCCGTGGTGTGTCCTCCTTGTTGTTGTGCCGACACTCATCATGTATCCAACTTGCTTGCTTGTGTGTTCGTTTTAGTCACTTTATTATGTTATCACGTTTTAGAACTCGTTTCAGAATTATTCCTGCCTCTTCTCTTCTTAAAAGCTGGGCTGGGGCTTCTCGTCGTGGGGGCTAACAAGTGTGTCGTGTGTTAACCGTGACGCCGCGCGTTCGGCGCTCTGTTTGGCGCTCTGTTTGGCGCTTTAACGAAGGTGACTGTGCGGGGGGCCGCCGGTCGGTGTCAGGTTTTTGGACGACTTGAAACCGCTCATAGCTACAGACAAATGAGTATACTGCCTACAAACCTTATATATATAGTCCAAGTTTGTGTATGATTATTACTCATTCAGCTAGCTATGATTACTAAGCTTAAAAATCCATCATGTATACACACACATTCCTGGCGGAGCAAACCCCTACAGGCCACAGTTTTTTTCCTTTCTTCCTTTTGTTTGATGTAGTTATATATTATATATATAATAGATATATTATATATATACATATATATATATATATCTTACCTTCTAATACCATTCCAATTTTGTTTTCTTAAAAAAAAAAAGAAAGAAAAAAAGCACTTTTTGGTCAGCTTTGGCTGGCTCATGTAAAAAAAAAAAAGAACAGAAAAGAAAATCACATTGAGTTGGTAAGGCAACAAAACATGGAATGGAATGGGGGACGGAGCGGGTGTCTTAGCTACGGTGGGACTGCTTTGAAGAGGAGAACAGATGCCCCGCAACAAAAACGGAAAAAAAAACCCCAACTAAAAACAATGGTTCTCCCTCCGATTGTACGTGATCCATGTTAAAGGGACACGCTAGTGTGGTTCTGACAGGATCCACTCTGGAAACCTCACCCCCCCCCCCCCCCCCGCCACTCTAATGAACATGAGGGGTTTTTTTTACCTCCCAGGAGGGCTGGGAAATGTATAGATGTGGTGATATGAGAACTAGATTGTGTCTGGGGGGGATATTTGGGATATCGTTAATGATGTGTTATATGACCTAAGTGTTGTTCTTTTTCCTGGTTGTAATCACGCAAAGCCTTATAGCAGATCGGTCGCAGATCTTACAAGCTCTCGACGAAACGCGTATACGTTTTGGATTGGTTTGTAAAGAATGGCTTATTTTTGGACGATATATATATTTTTTGAAAAAATTGTCGCATAACACGACATTATCGGCCAAACACAATATACGATATTATTGTCACGATATCGATATTGAGGTGTATTTTTGGTCATACAATGTTGTCCATATCGCCCCCGGGGGCCCGTATACTTCCGGAAGGGATCAGTATACAGCTTCTACCCCACACACCGCTGTTATAAAAGACCCTGCCCATGTGTTTTGGGGAAAAGGGGATTGGGGGGGGTGGGATGGGTTTATGGGAGTGTTTAAGACTACGGAAACGATTTTGCACAAACCTAAAGACATGGGCTGTGTTTTTTTTTCGCGGCTTGCCTAAGAGAGCGAGGACGGGCAAGAATGAGAGACAGAGGAGGAGGAGGAGAGAGAGACGGAGGAGGTATTAAAGACGTTGAAAGTGACAAAGAGAGGCAAAAAAAAGAATAATGTTTTTTTTTAATGGCTCGAAAGCGTTTCTTAATGCTGGCGCCGGAGCTCAATTAGGTCTCTGATTGTATAATAAAAAAAGGACACAGAGTAGGAGAGAAACACTCCTTGTTATTCAGCTGCTATGGAAACGAAATCCCAGCTACGTGTAAAAAGAAAAAAAACAAACATAAAGAAAACTAATGACGAAAAAAAAAAGAAACAATGCTTTTCTCCTATTGTGTTGCTGCTACATTTTTTTTGTTTTGTTTTTATACATATAAATGTCAATATACTGCTATGCTAGTTTGAATTTTCTCATAGAAAATTATGTTATTGACATCCTTTGCTTGTTGTTTTTATGTAGATTTTTATGTGATCAGTTGTGTATAATTACTTAATATTGATTTTCTGTGCTATTCCAAAAAAGAAAAAAAGAGGAAAATTGTAGATAAAAAAAAAAGGTTTTGATCCACAATACCTCATATGACAGTCAAGATTTATCTCTAATTTCTAGTCAGTTTTTTCTTTTTGTTTTTGTTTTGTTAGTTATTATTCTGTTTGTACGTGTGTTGGTTCAGTGCATACTAGCTCTGTTGAAACTGCTTGTTTGATGGAAAGCCAACCAGACGCGGCTGTGGTTTGATACTGGTGCCATAACAACAAAAAAAAGTGGGATTATGTATAGAACTCTTGTTGAGTGTTATGCCTGATTTATACTCGGTCGCACGCCGCGGGCGCGCCTACCGGAAATAGGCGCCTATTCACAGGCTCACGCCGCGTCTCTGTGCGGCGCTCCGTGAGCTAATAAACAGGCTATACTTCCGGGTCGTCGTCCCCCCCCCCCCCGACACTGGCGCGCAAGTAAAAGAAATCAAGCTTTTAAGCTGTCTCCGTGATAGAGACTCGATCCCTTCCTTATAGGCCCATTGCGGCCTTATATCCCTTCCCCTTTTTTCTATTTATGAAAACGTTTTTCTTTTCTTTTTCTTTTTTCTTTTTTTCTTTTTTTTGCTCCAGTTTTCAAACCGTCAACGAGTGGATATGTCGTTTGTATGTAAATAGACAGATAGGTTTGTCATGCTTGGTATTAAAAAAGCCATAATAGACCTTATACAAAATCATTCCACAAGTTGACTCTACTTCATGCCAGTTGTCATGTCTTGCAACCCGGGAGGCACAGTGTGTATTCATATTTGTGTTGACTGCACAATAAAACAAACAAAAACAAGTTACAAGCAATCTTGAAAAACCCTGCCGTCTTGTCTGCATGTTGTCCGACCTGTCCGCGCGCCTTTAACACCATAAACCATTACAAACACGTCATTGTCTCCACCAGGCCGAATGGCGCGGCACACTCCGTCATGTCCGAGTTTCCGTACGTCCGTCCATCTGAAACATATACGCACACTCCCCTGAAACCCAGAGCAGAACCTCTGTCCCTTTTTCATAAATAACATCTATACACTGACACGAAAACGCGTATTCAGGGTAAGTTGTGATTTGCTCTCGTTCACTGCAATGCAATTTGAGGCATTTCCAAAACAATATTGCGCAGAGTACAGCGATTATCAAACGTATTTGCAATGCCATATACGTTGAAAGATCTGTTGCCCGGCGTGGACAAGGCACGTTACCTCCGCAAGTTAGATATTGTCGGCATATAGATGTTTGTCCGTATGTGATTAAGGATTGGAAAAAGTTGCATTGGCAGCCATAGAAAATTCTGCCCAGGGTAAAAATCGTCGGGCGTTCCTGTCTTGTTTCGTGTCAGTGTATAGCACACTATAATGGATTCTCAAATGCCTTTGATGTGTGCAGTGAGGGACAGAGGACCGTCTTAGCAACTGGAATAGGTTTGAAACCAGTCTACCAGAAGGTGTATTTACTTATGGATTACCGTAGAAAACACAACATGGACATGGGACAAGAATACCACATGTATAGCTCTTCACCCTCGACAGACCTCTGTCCATATAGGGCCGTATTCACACGGTATGGCCATTTTGCATTGAAAATCACACCCGTGTGAAGTGAGGGGCGCTCTTATCATTATACATCGTCATACATCATCTGCATGAACAACTGAATTCATGTGATTGGTTAGCCGATTTGCTCGTCTACATATGACGTACATTTTCCCTTCATTGTCAATGGCATTTAAAGCTTGTTTTGTCACAAACTTACGTCATATTTGAAGCACATATGACCTAATTTCTCCTTTCATTGTCAATGGCAAATATGAGACATGTGGGGGAAAAAGCTATTATACTGTATATACAGTAGGAGGCCCTCAAAAAGCAGGGTGGCATTTCATTAACCTAATGGCAAGATGGTGAATTATCAAGTGGCAGCATTTTATACTCAACGGAGCTAATGAGCTATCCTGGACTAAAAGTTAAAATGTGGAGATAAGAGGTTTCTACCGATAAGCAACATATACAGTAAGTACTGTTAGGATTTAGAAGGTAAGTCCACACCAATGATTCGCAACACAACTCCTTGCAACTGCATGTAGTTGCGACTCCTTGCGTCCCCAAAAATGGCACCGGTATATGGTCCTGGAACTGGTCAGTCCAGACTGCTGCAACTCCTTGCAACTGGTTGAGCGTTGCCACTATAGTTGCATTGGTGTGGACTGGCCTTATTCCTTCCGGGGGCGAGGGTGATAATAACATCTTACAGGCATTAAAGTGTGCCTTTCCACGCCGTGAGACCCACGCTCGAACCTCAGGCGTTATACAAAATCAAGCAGCCACCCTGGGCGTCGTCCAGCTAGAGTATACTGAGCCCAGAAGCAGTTATGGAAGTTCTTTTTCCTTCTCAAAAAGGAGCAGTGGAAATGCTGACACGATGCCACTGGCCTGGGGGTGGAAATGGAATACAAGGGGTGCAAAATGTTGCTGCATTTTCCCACTAGGTTCCACCAGGTTATAATGCTTGAGACACGTTGGCCGTCCCTATAGAGCGCCGCAGTCCCGCCCCCTTTCAGAAAAGCGAGTGGCCCAGGAAGTGGAAACCCCATGCATTCTCCCATCGGCACTTTTAATATAATTTATTTAAAGACGGTTACGCCGCGGACAAAGCCAATTCGGATCGTGACGAATCATGACAATGAACACAATATTTTGGGCCGATCAAATAATTTATAAGACGAAAAATAAAACAAATAGTGTTGTCTCCTGACTTTCTTTTCTTCTTTCTAATGATTTGATCGGCCCAAAACATTGTGTTCATTGTCATGATTCGTCACGATCCGAATTGGCTTTGTCCGCGGCGTAACCGTCTTTAAATAAATTATATTAAAAGTGCCGATGGGAGAATGCATGGGGCTTCCACTTCCTGGGCCACTCGCTTTTCTGAAAGGGGGCGGGGACTGCGGCGCTCTATAAGACGAAAGCAACATGGCCTCTGGCCACCACCTGATCCTGTCCTTCATTGTTTGTTTCTGAGATTAGTTTTTCTTGACCACACATGTTAAGAATGTGATTTAGACAGACGCAAGGCTCACTGTTTGCCTCGTTCAATGTACATAACGTTATTTATTAGATAGCATGACTTGTTTAGACAGATGCTATTGTTTACCGTCCTAACTAATGCCCTATATAGGGCTCTATTTGCTTACTTTTTGTAAGAGCCAAAGTATAGTTACAATGTGTAATTCCTATTTTTGAGGGGCGCTATATAGCCTCTCCTACAGGTTTAATGTTTGTTTTTAGTTCAATTTAAAAACGCCATTGACAACGAAGGGGGAATTAACGTCATGTTGTCCCTCATTACGTCATATTGTCTCTTTATTGTTAATGGCTTTTAATGTTTGCGTTGGCAGTGCCAACGCAAACATTAAAAGTTGGCACCGTTTGTTTTACATCACCATTACATCACCAAATCAACATGTGTTAGAGTGTCAGACTTTAATATATTAGCGCCCCTCACTTCACACGGGTGTGATTTTTTTTTTAAATCTTCAAGTCCATTCTGGCTAATCACTTGTGGCGTCCTCAATTTCCTGTCCTCACTTTTTATCCTCAATACGTATACATTGCTCAGCCAATCAAATCATCGCTATTGGGTGCTCAGCCAATTAAATCATCGCTATGGGGGTGCTCAGCCAATCAAATCATCGTTATGGGGGTGCTCAGCCAATCAAATCATTGCATTATGGGGTATACACACAACCTCTCCTCAAAACCAAAATCCTGGGTTAACGCATCAGGAAATGTGCAGAGGGGGTGTCGCTCCAAATTTGGCGAGGTCAGTTGTGTTCTACATGGGAGGTCGAGAGGGGAGGGAGGAACGGGGGAGAATAGAGGCGGGTACATAGGTTGGTGAACCAATAGGGAGCCGGCATCCGTTTACAGCGCTAGTTTGATCCGCCTCTCTATGCCAAGAAAAGGGAGCGTTCTTTCAGGCTATATAGGTCCGCGTTGACTTCCAAATTGTTGACATCATGACATGACACGTGAACATGCTGGCATGAGCAGTCCAGTCACTGGTTCAAGATTCGATCTCTGCACCATGTCTTCAGTATATGTGTCGAAGGGACCTTCCTTACTAATTTTTACTTTGTTTTCAAATATGATGCTTAGTATGGTCCCATTCATATATTAACCTTGCAGCAATATTCTTTTAAAAGATGCATCATTAGTCCTATGTGTCGAAGTGGCAAGACAATCCATTTCCGTCACCGCTAAACTCCTTATCCCTAAACTTCTTTTTTTTTAAACTATTTAGCAAAACATTTTTTAATACCGGTAGTTAAAATGACAAGCTAACGACGTGTCAATGTAAATTGGCTAGTTGAACTATTAACTATAACTAAAGAAGTTTAGGGATAAGGGGTTTAGTGGTCACGGAAATGGAGCCCTTAGGGCAATATTTGCCCCTTATCCCTAAACTACTTTGCCTTCATCATTTTCGAATATTCAACTATAGCCAATCTACATCGACACGTTGTGAGCTTGTAGATTGGCTATTTTAACTAATATTTACTTTTCAAAATAGTATAGAGTGCTCATCATGACAGCAGCCATCACCAGCTGCAGGTGAAGCTGAAATTGAATTTCCCCTGTGTGCCGATCGATGCATTTCCGTCTTCCGGTGGTTTGAGTTGAAAACCTTCCGTCTCCTAGTCAGGGGTGTATATGCGTGGCCAGTAGAATATCTGACCGCATATAGCTGTATAGCTCAGGACGTCTTTCCAGTAGGTCTGAGGCTCATATAGTCAGAGGCTTGGTACAGAAGTGGTGAAAGAGTGTCCACTTATATAGCCTCCCACACCTGTGCAATGGCCAGGGAACCACCTGCCATTCAATCAGGCTTGATTGGATTGATGAGCCTCTCCATGAGCCTTTTGACAAGTGGGATCAACCTCCAAGACAAACAGCCAGGGAATGACAGAATTGTGCTACATGGTGGATGTTTGTGGTTACATCAAAGATGTATAATGAGTGAGAAATGTTGGATATCCATAGTTACGTATATTAAAATTGCTTAGGGGGGGACATGTTTGATCAAACTTGGCACAAACACAATCCAGGGGTCCTGCACGACGTGTGGCCTGGGGGGACAACAGCGCACCACCGTCGCTCTAATCAACACCAAAGTTGGGACAGCTTGTAACGCAGCTATGCCAGAGGCCCCACAGGGGCCAAAAAAAACAACATTTAGTCGTCCACAAATGCTCATGGTTGTGATACTCACCGTAATGTGTTGGAAAATAAGCATCTTTGTTGTTATTAGTCAAGCGGACACCATATTTCTTTGTGTTTCTGAGGATGATATGGGTCATATTTATATATATAGGTTGGTATAGCAACCTCCCAAATCCTGTTCTGCTATACTTACATACTCCATGACCAATTTCAGACTACCATTGTCTATTTATGAAATTTTAGTGAATTAATATTTGCCTTTACACACAATTTTGCCAGAGCCATGCATATACCAAAAAGGGGGTTTTGAGGTAGGTGGGACATTTTGACAACTTTTTTATCATAGCTCATCATTTTCAGCACATTTGTTTCCAATAAGAAAACACTGATTAGAAGTGTATTTCAGGGGGGTGCATGACTGTACTATTGGGCATGTACAGTAGGACTGAAATGCACAAGGGTTTATTCTCCCAAACTCAGGAACACAAGTAAGAGTAGAGTATAGCCTTATATATACGGAGAACATTGGTAAAAACAGAACACCATATCAACACCCATTTTTGACGGGAACGAACCCCTTTTGGAGTTATAGCATTATGTTACGCTTTTAGCTATTGAAAAATAGCAGATCTACAAGCTCATAGCGCGCCACCGAGCGGTGCGCTATACGAGCTTGTAGGTCTGCTATTTTGTTAAGAATCGTGAAAAGTGACATGAAAGTGTTTGAGAACCACTGACGTAGAAAAACATCAGCTTTTTCAAGGAAACAGTCGGGTTTTAAAAGACATTTTGCAGAATCGTTCCCAGGTCAAAATTGGTTAAGACCTCGCTGTGGAGACTATAGGGCTAGTGATTCAGTGGCCAGATGGAGAACCGCGAGGTTCCCGGTTCAATTCCCGGGGCTCCCCCAGAGTTATAGTGTCCATGTGTCCTTGAGCAAAGACTCTGGCTTTGGTGTATACTCAACATGTCCGTGTTCAGTGAACACAATGGGGCTCTCTATAAGGGCTGGCAAGTATAGACTATTAGTGGCCGTGGTTTTCTGGTTCCACTGAAAAATCGTCCATTCATTTTTTTTCCCATAGAGATTTACAAAGATATTTCAATCAGTTTTAATATTTAATTATAGGCCTATACTACATTTAATAAATATGCTTTGTTAGCAAAGCATATTTGCCATGCACTTATCTGTAGGCAAAGTTTGTTATCTGTTATTGTTTTTTATTTAATTTATGGACCATATTCTGTTGCTCTTTCTGGAGGGGCAAGCCGGTAATTCAAACTATGCCCCTATAAAAAAAAAGAAATACAGGCTATATTCGTTCATCTTATGACATCTCTCTGGCTCGAATAAATAGGGACTGTCGTCGTATTCGAATGCTAATTCCTCATATTATAGCCTATACTGTATGCTCCCTGCAGTTCAGTGGAATACATCAGGATTCAGGAAATAAGCCTATACCAATATTGAGAAGGAATTTGTGTTAGTGAAGACCAAACTCACAACACAAACCATAAAACAACCATTTATCTTTTGAGGACCAGGAAAATTGTCTTCACAATGTAAAATCTACTATACTTTCTCTTTATCTCTCTCTCTCTCTCTCTCTCTCTCTCTCTCGCACAGGAAATATAATATAGCCTATTGTAAATTGTGTCTGAATAATCCCGTAAAGTAAGGGATGGGCTGTGAAAGGCAGTCATTCATTCATTCATTCATTCATACAGGGACATTTGGTCCTCACAAGAGTAGTGATACAAGGCACGCACGCACGCACGCACGCACGCACGCACACGCACGCACGCACGCACGCACGCACGCACGCACACACACACACACACACACACACACACACACACACACCACAGCCACACACGTTCGTCCAGTCATTTTGTTAATGAGCAACAGCTCGTATACTTGTCATGTCATGCTTCATAAACGCTGTGCTGAAACGCATCATGTATTATAATTATTATTATTATTATGGCATGAATGAAATAGAACGTTGTTCTTCGCTATAGATTACCCTATATCATAATAAACCCTTTATAAACTATAGATCACTCCAAATTATTAAGTGGATATAAGGGATTCTATACAGCTAAAGATTAACAGAAGCCTGTGACTGTGCGTGTGCAAGTGTGTGTGTGTGTGTGTGTGTGTGTGTGTGTGTGTGTGTATGTGTGACGTGTGTGTGTGTGTGTGTGTGTGTGTGTGTGTGTGTGTGTGTGACGTGTGCGTGTGTGTGTGTGTCTTTGTGCGCTTGTGTGTGCATGTGTGCGTGTGTGCGTGTGTGTGTGGGTGTGTGTGTGTGTGTGTGTGTGTGTGTGTGTGTGCGTAACAGTACTCATTGATTTGTTATGCAAGGAATGTCTTTGATGGGAGCTCGCTGTGGAGGAAAAGGCGTGAAAGTCTAATCCTTTCCCACAGGCCTGCCAGCAGCAGCTACACAAAACCCCTCTGCACGCACGCACGCACGCACGCACACACGCACACACACACACACACACACACACACACACACACACACACACACACACACACACACACACACACACACACACACACACACACACTGGTGTGCACATGCATACAGACATACACTAGACAAGCATGCTGCTGACTGAGATGTCATATGATGCGTTTTGTGTCCTGTAACGTTGCTTTTGTTTATTGCAGAACAGGACACGCACGCACGCACAATTTTACAAATATTTGCCATTGTTAACCGTACTACTAAAGTCTGAGTTATAGTGGCACCAGTAAGTTGAACACGTATAAGGCAACAGCACACAACTAAGTATAAAATCAGCCATAACGTCTAACACTATAGCCCCTAAACCTGAGCTCTGAATGCGCCCCTAAACACAAAGCCTCCTTTGGACAGCGTGTATACTTTTAATTGTTCAGTATAGGCTATACATTTGTATTCCTTCTTTGGCCCATATGTTGCCTCAGTAAGCCATACACATCGCCACCGGGAAGGGGAAACAGCTATAGC
>NC_137862.1:53904252-53936752 GCF_963924005.1 Protomyctophum bolini | reverse complement strand
TCATCGTGATGTCATCAATGTCACCCTACTTTGTATAATTCCTCCTCTTCTTCAGTCTTCAGTTCCAAATTTGCATTTCCACTTTGTTTACAATGTCCACCATTGTTGATTTTCCATGCTGGCATGTAATGGAAACAAGCCTGGTTTTTATCTAGCATCAGTATTATAATGACTCAAATATTTAATAATCTGCATATCAGCACCCCCCGCCACCTCAGGACATTGTGGTACTGCAGCTAAAACTGCTTTCAGAGTCCAGAAAGAAATGGACTGGTTATATCAGAGTGGTGATTGAGGCTCAAACCATTAGAAATAACTTTGAGGGACATAGACAATATGATATTAAATATCAAAAGCAGTTTTAAAATCCATGTTATGTTGGCTGTTGTTGTTGTTAGCCGGGTTTTATTTTGCAAGCAGCCATTCATTCATTTCATTGTGTGCCTTATTGCTGTTGCCTTGCATTTCAATAAAGTAAAATAACTGAAAGAAACAGTTG
The DNA here is from genome assembly GCF_963924005.1 of Protomyctophum bolini. Classification (NCBI taxonomy): domain Eukaryota; kingdom Metazoa; phylum Chordata; class Actinopteri; order Myctophiformes; family Myctophidae; genus Protomyctophum; species Protomyctophum bolini. The sequence goes on along the minus strand of NC_137862.1, from coordinate 53,936,253 downwards.
AAACAGTGTGTGTATATAGTGTGTGTATATGTGTAGGCTATACACACACACACACTGAAATTTGAGGAAACAAACCCCACCCGTCATAACAATATCTTTCTCTTCTTGCATGCTGAAATAGAAACCATTGTTCTTGCATTTATATATTAAAAAAGTTTTGAAACCTGCCTACTGATGATGTTAGGCATGTTTCTTGAAACTGTCTATAGAGCCCCTCCGCTGAGACAGTCTCCCGCATTAGGACATTCTAATGTGTGGGGGTGGGAGTGGGACTGTGATGTTGCCATTACTTTATAAATTAAAAATTATTATAACGGCCTATATATAAAAAAAATATCACACCCGTGTGAAGTTAGGGTTCGCTCTTATCATCTTACAACAGTTTAAGCAACCGGTGCTAATGTTTGTTTTAGTCCTCAAAACAAACATTACATTTCTCTTTATTGTCTATGGCGTTTTCTTAAATAAGAAGCGTTGAAAGACAAACATTAAAGCTGTATATAGGAGGGGCTAGCGCCCCCTAAAAAATATTTTTATTTTTATTTTAAGTGTATTTGAAGGTCCCTTTAATCACCTCAATACACAGTAAACCTGACTCTACGAGGTTTGCTCTTTTCGCCTCTACAGCGCACAAGCTTGTAGAGACATGAAAGACGTGTATCTCAACCACTGCGCTACCGTGTTTTGTAGTATGCCCATTGTCTTGTATAATGCTCTTCACTGAGAGATTAGAGCCATGCAGGTATGAACTTGGGCAAAAAGAAGAAAAGAAACAACCGCATCCTTTGGTTTTGAACCGAGAACCTTCTATATAGTTTACTGTAGTTAGTGTAACTTTTGTTTTGCAGTTGTTGCTGTGCCGTGGTGTTATTGGTCCCAGGGCAGGGGGGGGGGGGGGTAAAATCTATGCCACCGTTTAGTTAGGCTTGGTTTTCTTTCTTTCTCTGGCTGGCGGCTACATTTGTCACGTCTTCCTTTCATGTCACCACTCACCACCTGCTCCCAAATTCCTGAACATTCTCTAAAAAGCTTTCAGTCCCTCCCTCTCTCTCTCTCCCCGTCTCTCTCCCTCTCCCTCTCTCTCTCCCTCTCTCTCTACCCGTCTCTCTCTCCCCGTCTCTCTCCCTCTCTCTCTCTCTCTCTCTCTCTCTCTCTCTCTCTCTCTCTCTCTCTCTCTCTCTCCCTCTCTCTCTCTCTCTCTCTCTCTCTCTCTCTCTCTCTCTCTCTCTCTCTCTCTCCTCTCTCTGGCCTCAACATGCCACTCTCTCTGCCCATGGAGGACTGGAAGGAAAAACATTGCAGCCGTTTTCCATTGACTTAACTTTGCAAACATTCTCTCTCTCGATCCACCGTTCTGCTCTTCATTAGTTAATTGCTCATTTTGATACTGCATTATAGATTACCGTAAATTCAGATTTGAAGACGCACACCGTGTACTATATAAATCACCCATCCTGTCTTACCATTTTAATATTTTATTGGTTTAATGCGGCTTTCTCAAAAACAGTGATTCAACCTTTTCAATTCGGAGGAGCACCAGTTTGACACACTTATTATTTTCACCAGCTGAGTCCCAAAACTACAGTGTCCTCCGTATAATTTTATACTCTGAGACTGTATGGACCCGCAATGGACACATTTGGTTCCATTTGTAGCAGACCTGTAACTCCTCAAGGCCAGGTCCCTGGGGGTCCCCGGACCCCAAGTTAAGAACCACTGCCCCTCTCATGTGAGAGTGAGACACCACACACACACACACACACACACACACACACACACACACACACACACACACACACACACACACACACACACACACACACACACACACGTCTTCAGATGATGCCGACTGGGAGACAGCATTCACCTGCTGCCTGGCACTGCATAAGCCAGCTGCTACTGTACCCCTCCTCTCTCTCTCTCTCTCTCTCTCTCTCTTTGAGGGAGGGAGGGAGGGAGGGAAGGAGAGAGCGAGAGAGAGAGTGAGAGAGAGCTCCCATCTGGTTATTCTCTGTGTGCATTTTGATTTGTACATGGAATAGCTGAGGGGCCGCGCGCTAACAAAGCTGACAGGCGTCCTGTTACCCCTGGCCTTCTCTGGTGCCTCCTGATGGCATTGTTGTGTCCACACGCGCACACGCACACACACACACACACACGCGCACACACGCACACGCACACACACCAAGACCAGAGCAGAGGTTAGAGAGAGACACACACACACACAGGGGTTGGGGGGGGGGATGACAGAGGGAGGGAGGTGTGAGAGAGAGACAGACAGACAGACAGACACCAAGTAAAAGAGACAAAAGGAGACAAAAAAAAGGATAAAGAGAACCTGTGAGAAGTGAGAGAGAGAGATGAGTTGAACATTAACCACATGGTGGAATGAGGTTGTAAAGTCACAGGACCGCAGGCTTAATTGTTGCTGTAACTGTTGTCCCCTTGCATCCACTGTCTTACAGGTGTGTTGCTGTGACTGTTGTCCCCCTGCATCCTCTGTCTTACAGGCGTGTTGCTGTGACTGTTGTCCCCCTGCATCCACTGTCTTACAGGCGTGTTGCTGTGACTGTTGTCCCCCTGCATCCACTGTCTTATACAGGCGTGTTGCTGTGACTGTTGTCCCCTTGCATCCACTGTCTACAGGCGTGTTGCTGTGACTGTTGTCCCCCTGCATCCACTGTCTTACAGGCGTGTTGCTGTGACTGTTGTCCCCCTGCATCCACTGTCTTACAGGCGTGTTGCTGTGACTGTTGTCCCCCTGCATCCACTGTCTTATACAGGCGTGTTGCTGTGACTGTTGTCCCCTTACATCCACTGTCTACAGGCGTGTTGCTGTGACTGTTGTCCCCCTGCATCCTCTGTCTTACAGGCGTGTTGCTGTGACTGTTGTCCCCCTGCATCCACTGTCTTACAGGCGTGTTGCTGTGACTGTTGTCCCCCTGCATCCACTGTCTTATACAGGCGTGTTGCTGTGACTATTGTCCCCCTGCATCCACTGTCTTATACAGGCGTGTTGCTGTGACTGTTGTCCCCCTGCATCCACTGTCTTATACAGGCGTGTTGCTGTGACTGTTGTCCCCCTGCATCCACTGTCTTACAGGCGTGTTGCTGTGACTGTTGTCCCCCTGCATCCACTGTCTTACAGGCGTGTTGCTGTGACTGTTGTCCCCCTGCATCCACTGTCTTACAGGCGTGTTGCTGTGACTGTTGTCCCCTTGCATCCACTGTCTTACAGGCGTGTTGCTGTGACTGTTGTCCCCCTGCATCCTGTCTTACAGGCGTGTTGCTGTGACTGTTGTCCCGCTGCATCCACTGTCTTACAGGCGTGTTGCTGTGACTGTTGTCCCCCTGCATCCACTGTCTTACAGGCGTGTTGCTGTGACTGTTGTCCCCCTGCATCCACTGTCTTACAGGCGTGTTGCTGTGACTGTTGTCCCCCTGCATCCACTGTCTTATACAGGCGTGTTGCTGTGACTGTTGTCCCCCTGCATCCACTGTCTTATACAGGCGTGTTGCTGTGACTGTTGTCCCCCTGCATCCACTGTCTTACAGGCGTGTTGCTGTGACTGTTGTCCCCCTGCATCCACTGTCTTATACAGGCGTGTTGCTGTGACTGTTGTCCCCTTGCATCCACTGTCTACAGGCGTGTTGCTGTGACTGTTGTCCCCCTGCATCCACTGTCTTACAGGCGTGTTGCTGTGACTGTTGTCCCCCTGCATCCACTGTCTTACAGGCGTGTTGCTGTGACTGTTGTCCCCCTGCATCCACTGTCTTATACAGGCGTGTTGCTGTGACTGTTGTCCCCTTACATCCACTGTCTACAGGCGTGTTGCTGTGACTGTTGTCCCCCTGCATCCTCTGTCTTACAGGCGTGTTGCTGTGACTGTTGTCCCCCTGCATCCACTCACTGTGACTTGCTGTGACTGTTGTCCCCTTGCATCCACTGTCTACAGGCGTGTTGCTGTGACTGTTGTCCCCCTGCATCCACTGTCTTATACAGGCGTGTTGCTGTGACTGTTGTCCCCTTGCATCCACTGTCTACAGGCGTGTTGCTGTGACTGTTGTCCCCCTGCATCCACTGTCTTATACAGGCGTGTTGCTGTGACTGTTGTCCCCCTGCATCCACTGTCTACAGACGTGTTGCTGTGACTGTTGTCCCCCTGCATCCACTGTCTTATACAGGCGTGTTGCTGTGACTGTTGTCCCCCTGCATCCACTGTCTTACAGGCGTGTTGCTGTGACTGTTGTCCCCTTGCATCCACTGTCTACAGGCGTGTTGCTGTGACTGTTGTCCCCCTGCATCCACTGTCTACAGACGTGTTGCTGTGACTGTTGTCCCCCTGCATCCACTGTCTACAGGCGTGTTGCTGTGACTGTTGTCCCCCTGCATCCACTGTCTTACAGGCGTGTTGCTGTGACTGTTGTCCCCCTGCATCCACTGTCTTATACAGGCGTGTTGCTGTGACTGTTGTCCCCCTGCATCCACTGTCTTATACAGGCGTGTTGCTGTGACTGTTGTCCCCCTGCATCCACTGTCTACAGACGTGTTGCTGTGACTGTTGTCCCCCTGCATCCACTGTCTTATACAGGCGTGTTGCTGTGACTGTTGTCCCCCTGCATCCACTGTCTTACAGGCGTGTTGCTGTGACTGTTGTCCCCTTGCATCCACTGTCTACAGGCGTGTTGCTGTGACTGTTGTCCCCCTGCATCCACTGTCTACAGACGTGTTGCTGTGACTGTTGTCCCCCTGCATCCACTGTCTACAGGCGTGTTGCTGTGACTGTTGTCCCCCTGCATCCACTGTCTTACAGGCGTGTTGCTGTGACTGTTGTCCCCCTGCATCCTCTGTCTTACAGGCGTGTTGCTGTGACTGTTGTCCCCCTGCATCCACTGTCTTACAGGCGTGTTGCTGTGACTGTTGTCCCCCTGCATCCACTGCCTTACAGGCGTGTTGCTGTGACTGTTGTCCCCCTGCATCCACTGTCTTATACAGGCGTGTTGCTGTGACTGTTGTCCCCCTGCATCCACTGTCTTACAGGTGTGTTGCTGTGACTGTTGTCCCCCTGCATCCACTGTCTTACAGGTGTGTTGCTGTGACTGTTGTCCCCCTGCATCCACTGTCTTACAGGCGTGTTGCTGTGACTGTTGTCCCCCTGCATCCACTGTCTTACAGGTGTGTTGCTGTGACTGTTGTCCCCCTGCATCCACTGTCTTACAGGCGTGTTGCTGTGACTGTTGTCCCCCTGCATCCACTGTCTTACAGACGTGTTGCTGTGACTGTTGTCCCCCTGCATCCACTGTCTTATACAGGCGTGTTGCTGTGACTGTTGTCCCCCTGCATCCACTGTCTTACAGGCGTGTTGCTATAACTGTTGTCCCCTGCATCCACTGTCTATAGAGCGTCGCAGTCCCGCCCCCTCGAGAGAGACCCGGAAAATAAATCCCAGTTCATTTTCCTCATAGACTTTTCAGAAAGTATTTATTTAAAGACGTTTACGCCGCGGACAAAGCCAACTCTTGTCGTGACCAATCATGGCAACAATTTTTCGGCCCAAACAAAGAATTCGAAAGTAGAAAAAACAACCGACAAACATAGTGTTTCGGCCATCACTGGCCTTCATCCTATGGACAGAAATGTGTGTCCCTATGACCACTGGATGGCAGGCACTGTCGCACAGCGTCTCACACACACACACACACACACACACACAGGCCAGGGAGGAGAGCTTGTACAGTACAGTACAGTACAGTACAGTACAGTACAGTACAGTACAGTACAGTACAGTACAGTACAGTACCACTCAGTTCAGACGGTCTGATTTATTTGAAACACTAAGATTTTTTTAAACAAATCCAAAAAAGCATATGCCCAGCTTTGAGGGTCTGTGTAAACACAAACATTGAAGACAAAAGCGAGGATGCAAATTGTGATTGGCCAGAATGAGATGATGTATGATGATAAGAGCGTCCCTCATTTCATACATGTGTGATTTTCACATTTTACTTGCAGACATACAAATGCAAGTATATCAATTAGTTAACTACTTTAAACCCAGTGTTCCTGTTTTGGGCATAATCTTTACCATATATAACTTCATTAATATATTAATATTAATTCATTAAAATGGAATTTATCAAAAAGTAATCTCTCAAGACCGATTCAGTTCTGCAATAAGTGTTAGATTATACATTATTTGTATGATAATGTAATGGCCTTTTCCACCACATGGAGGCACCGTTCTGTTTTAAGGAGTGTTCTCACAGAATAGCATCAACAAGTAAGATTGTAAGTAAGTAAGTAAGAACAGTGTTGATTTTCACAGCAATGTGTGTCTTGTTTTAGCCAGTCTTTTAAAATTCCATTTAGGTTTAGTCTGTTTTAGTTGACTCAATGATTTTAGTCAACTAATTCTAAAAGGTCAAAGTGGAATCATGCCGTTTTAAATGCTTCACAAACATGCATTCATATTTTTTTTTTGTGTACATGAATTTCAGGATAGCGAAACATACTTTACATTCAATCAAATCAATCTTTTAATTTACGAAATAAGGCAAGCTATATTGGGTCTCACACTTCTCTAATCAATGCAGTTCAGTATAGTGGTTTCTTTAGCTTGCATTGAATTTCAAGTTTAGCATACAGTATGAGCACACCAGCTTACCGGATAAAGAACTTTGTGTGTGCTTACCTTTGAACGAAATTCAGAACGATTCTCTTTATTCTACTGGATCCCTTTACCACAATTCCTCCTTTTTGGGATCATATAGCTTTGTGATCATAGCTTAGGTTTTAGTTGGTCAGTTAAAAGGGTAGTCGAGACAAGGACTTTGCGTCAGATTGTCGACAAACTTAACACTGCTTGGAAGTGACTTAAGATTAAGAAAACCTTAGTAGACAATTTCTACTACCTTCCTATGTGGACCTATACTGATGTGTTGGCAGCTTTTCATGTACATTATATCTAAATTCATTTACAGAAACATTAGAATTACTGCTATAGATGCACATGGGCACTTTATTCAACTCTGGAATAACGGGGGCAGGCTATTACATTGAAGACAGAAGGAAGGCAGCTAGAACATCAACTCAACTTTATTTTTTATCAGTCAGTGTAAGTAGTAAGTATGAACAAAGCGCTTTCTTTCCATTTCAACAGTTGTTATATTCTCTGCTCACAAAACAATTCCCAATAATCAATCATCATGGTCAATAATATCATCAGTAGCTGGGGTTTTCTTGTGATTCCTTCTGGAAAATAATCAGTTCCGTTTGGTGGGAGGATGCGTTTTAAATGGTTACAGATCATCAATAAGGCAGTGGGAGCCTCATCTCCTCAGGCAGGTCATATACAAGCGATACATAAGTATAGGCTCCCCTAATTAGCCATGAAGGAAACATCATGAACCTTTCCAAACACTTTACTCCGACAAGCGCACAAATGGAGGTCCTTTGTCCCTACTAGCCTAGACCTCTTAAGCAAAAGAAATGTCCCGATAACTTGGAGGAAACGAGTTCCTACCACAGGAGACTTAAACTAGCGGCACATTATACGGACCAAGTGAGTGACCCCAAAAATATAAAACCCCCTTTATAGACCACATGGGAACCCACTAGGGACCTGGTACCCAAATAAATGAAATGCATTATTAAACAAAGACACCTATATATATGAAAAAAAAAAAAACGTTGGTCCCAGACCCTTCCCATCAACCTGTCCCAACAAGAAGTGCGTGCCATTTGCCTCCATCCGAAGGACCAGCAGATCATCATTAAACCAGTGGATAAAGGCGCGGTTACGGTCATCAAATCATGGATAGATCCCGATACATATCGGAAGCAGAAAGACAATTAAACATGCCCCAATACTACACGAAATTAGAGGACCCCATATACCTCCCAAAACGGGATGCCAAATTATCACCATCTTGGTCGACCTTCTCCAAAAGAAATACATCTCCCAAGAAGCAACACTCCCAACTTATCTTTCGTTAAACCGAAACAAAGACGCATTTATTTCCTCCGCCAAAATCCACAAGGATCCGGCCTTACATGGCCATTCCCCTTTGAAACACCAGCGGGTAGACACATAGTATATATCGCCCCGGAGCGGCATCACGATTAGCGTGGCTCCGATTCATGTTTTAATATATAGGCTCTCTATGGCTTTTAATGCCATTCTGAGCATAAATACCACTAATGACCCAGTGCACCGCAGATTATCATGTAGGCTTTATTTCTACAATGGGAGGCCTATGGATGCTAGCGGCGGAAGCTAACGGAGGCACAAAAATATATATATCGCTTGGTTGGCACGTAATGGGTTTTAAAGTGCGTACCACCTACGGAATAGCATGCAGTGGCCCTTTTAAGCCTAGAATCAAGCCATCCAGGATCCTGGTTGATTCATGGACCAGAAAACATTTGATTCTGTAAACAAAAAAACCTATTGAATAGTGATTGGAGGCCTATGTCACTGTTCATTGACAAAACGTACCCACTCCTGATATTGACACTCAGGCAAGGTGTGTGTTACACACACACACACACACGTCACAAGGGCAGGGTTTCCCCAAAGAGAACCCGCGCAGGGCGCTTACATGCAGTGTTTACGTGCGGTCTGCTACAAACGGTGCCTTACGTTACGGGTGTTTCTCTCAGTAAGCGCTTCTCTCGAAACAGGCTACGATGTACCTTAAAAGCAAGCACGCAAGCTCGGTGAATTAATCTTATCTCGCCAGCCAGCTTCAACTTGGATAATTTGTATTTATTATTATATTATTTCAAAATAAATGTACTCAATGCATTTCCATCTCTGCACAACAACACTTTCACGTCACATGGATGTAATTCCGACCTCCGACACTGATCTTCATAAGGGCCTTATGAAACTCAAGTCTCAATGAGTAGCAGTCACAGTAGAAACAACTTCCACTGTATAATCTTTACATTAGAGGTCCCCGCTCGTAGCGCAGCACCGAGTGCCGCGCTACGAGCTTGTAGAGCTGCTATTTTTGAAAAATCGTAAAAATGTGGCACAAATCTTTGAATATACATTCTTTCAGAGCAAATGTTTGCTTCTGGGTGGGGGGGGGGGGGGTCCCTGGAACAACATTTTTTCAGATCGGGTCGGCGGCCAATTACAAATAGTCTCGGGGGGTCCTTGACATAGTCCTTGACAATAGTGCGAGAGCCACTGACACAGAAACATGGGATTTTCTTGAAAACTGTAGAATCTTGTAGAATCGTCCTCAGGTCTAAATGGGTTAAACCGCACGACGAGTCCAAAACAAGACTTTATCAGTTCTTCCATCCAAGTTTACCGTTCTAGAATTTGAATCCTGAGAAGTAAGTGGACATGTACAGGTTTCCACCCAACAGACGATATGAATAGTTTTCGCCGGTGATTTTCATATTGAATTGTAATGCCACCATTGTGTATAAGGACCTATATTCTGGAGAGTAGATACCCCCGACAGACCAATTACACACTGGGGCTGGGTTATACGCCAATATTATATCCATATCCGGATAAGGGGAAATCTCACGCACTCTATTTTATACTTTTAACAACACGTTCAAAGATAATAGCTGGATCTTAAAAAAGGTAACAAAGCATTGCATCACGATGCGTTTAGACTAGAGCTTGAAGATCTGACATTTATCGTCACAATATCGACAAGAGGTATTAAGATCTTTTTTTTATCCACATTACCCAGCTCTATATACACACACACCCCAAAGCCATCAAATCACTCAACTGCAGAACAACTTCAGGCCACCTCTGGGTGACACAAGACGGCAGAGCTTCACGCCGGCCCGTGGCGAGGACTCGGAGGCATCTGGCACTTCCGAGTCGGCCATTTTTTTCCTTTCTTCTACCACACTGGAGGCGTCTCAGAAAGACGTGTCGCCGGCATCTTTCACGCAGTCGTTGAAGTCCGTAGGCACGTTCAGCATGGAGCACACCTGGGCCCGTCGGCACGTTCAGCATGGAGCACACCTGGGCGACACATGGGAAATTAAAACTAGCTATACTAAACTTAAGCTTAAAGGAGAATTCCATGCTAGAATGCTTTCTTACCTTTCTTTGTAGTTGTTACGTCCCCACTAAAGAGGTCCAGGTGTTTTTTTGTGCAAAAACTCCTTATTGGCTATTTTCCCTACCATAAGCCCTCAATGAATTGCATTGCATTGAATGGGAATTGAATGGGGCTATGGGGTGTTATGCTAGTTCGCTTATTTCCATCGAAATAAGTAGTAAAGTGTGCCGCTTGGGATATTATTTACATTATGAAGAGAGGATATATACAAAGAAATTATAATTTTGAGCGATGGAAATAAGCGAATTAGCACAACACCCCATAGCCCCATTCAATTCCCATTCAATTCAATGCAATTCATTTAGGGTTTATGGTAGGGGAAATAGCCAATAAGGAGCTTTTGCACAAAATAACACCTGGACCTCTTTGATGGGGACGTAACAACTACAAAGAAAGGTAAGAAAGCCTTTTAGTATGGAATTCTCCTTTAAAGGTTAAATCAAGGTGCACCGACCGTCTGAGCAATTAAATTGTTCTCGTTGCTCTAGATCAGCGGTACTCAAACCTGTGCCCACTGGTCGGTGACTGGTGAGCCATGAGGTTATTTGAAGTGGGCCCCCAAATAATTGACAAAACACTAAGATTGTAATAATCGAACATTAATAAAAAAAAAAGATAATACAATCTTAGTTCTATTGTTGACCAAACTGGAACATCGATCGATCACTTTTTTTTTTTGATCAAAGTTTTTTTATTACTTTTTCACACATGAAAATATTACATAAAACTTTTCGAACATTTTTTCCCCCTTTTTTCCCCCCCAGAATCTTGCACCATATGAAATAAAAGGCACATACAAATATACATAGACATAATAGAATAATAGAAGTATGCAAAGAAATAATAAAAAATAAAATAAAATATATAAAATAATAATAATAAAAAAATAAAAAAAAAATTACAGTAGGGTCAGTGTAACAAGTCAAGGATTGTTGATGTCAGCCGCGTTCATCCTCTCAATGTATGTTAAAAAAGGTTGCCAAATGGTGTGATCGATCATCACTTTGACTGTGAGGATTCAGAGTGCATGGGTGCCCTCAAATGACACGTCGTGGATGTGCTATAGAATCCAGATCCATACGCGACAATCCGTTTGAAAAAGCTATACACGCTCTGGTGTAGAACGAGCGCCGCGCGCAGTGGTCGCATATAGGAATACATTATGTGGTGTTTCTTTCCTATAGCCTCGGCCCCCAGGCTTACTCATCTGTGAAGAGAAAGGCCCCGGTCCTAACATAAGGCAGAGACGGTTCTTATTAATATCACGATTCTTATTTTGTCCATGAAAATATTTATTGTATTTTAGTCTGTGGATGATTACTACATTCAAAATGTGGCTCCTGGAGCCAACTACTTTACTGTGGCTAAAGTGCTTGACTTAAACCTCTCAGTCGCTCTTGGAGCAAAAACAGAACAGTAACTGAAATGAATTGGGACAGCCAAGTAGTGCTGCACGACTACAAATGTAGTAATAAGATCTCATAGGTGTCCGAATCTAGATTGCAATCTTTTTTCGATTAATTGTGCAACACTAAATGCAGTCATGTGTGGTAAAAAACAAAAAAAACAAAAACAAAATCAAGGCTGTGATTTTCACCTGTCTGAACTTGGCGCGGACCTTCCCCACGTTCTCCAACAAGTCCTCGGCCTGGGCATTGTCGTGAGGAAACTTATCCATCAGCCCGATCAGAGAGTCCATAGCCTTCGCACGCTTCCTGACCAATAAGACAAAGATAAAAACACTTCTCCATCAGCCCGATCAGAGAGTCCATAGCCTTTGCACGCTTCCTGACCAATAAGACAAAGATAAAAACACTTCTCCATCAGCCCGATCAGAGAGTCCATAGCCTTCGCACGCTTCCTGACCAATAAGACAAAGATAAAAACACTTCTCCATCAGCCCGATCAGAGAGTCCATAGCCTTTGCACGCTTCCTGACCAATAAGACAAAGATAAAAACACTTCTCCATCAGACCAATCAGAGAGTCCATAGCCTTCGCACGCTTCCTGAGTCCTGACCAATAAGACAAGATAAAAACACTTCTCCATCAGCCCGATCAGAGAGTCCATAGCCTTCGCACGCTTCCTGAACAATAAGACAAAGATAAAAACACTTCTCCGTCAGCCCAATCAGAGAGTCCATAGCCTCCGCACGCTTCCTGACCAATAAGACAAGATAAAAACACTTCTCCCTCAGCCCAATCAGAGAGTCCATAGCCTTCGCACGCTTCCTGAGTCCTGACCAATAAGACAAGATAAAAACACTTCTCCATCAGCCCGATCAGAGAGTCCATAGCCTTCGCACGCTTCCTGACCAATAAGACAAGATAAAAACACTTCTCCGTCAGCCCAATCAGAGAGTCCAGAGCTTTCGTACGCATTTCTCTGACCATAAGAAAAGCTCGGCAGATTGAAAGAGGATAATTCAAGCTTGGCCTACAGCTGCAATGTTGGTGAATTTAACGTCGTTTAATACAAGCAGATCGCAACCGCAAATTGGATGAGTGGGGAGTCAATGGAGGGTATTACAACTCTAGATTCATCCCATTATAAAAAAAAAAGAGTTGCAAATTGTGGCTAGACGTCACCGGGGTGTCTGACGGAAACCATGTATATCTTAAAAGCTATCAAACAAAAGGCGAATAAATCATATAGACAGAAGTCGGGAATAGCATGTTCCACAGGGAGAGACAATGGGGAAGAACGTCTGGAATAGTGTGGACCGCAGGGAATGTGTTAATACACTTTTCAGATGGTCGACATTTCTCAATTAAAATATCGGTTTTTTTTAGTGGTTTTTAGTGGTAAAATATTCTATGATTTTGAGATAGGGTTTTTTGATTTTCATGGCATAATCAAGATTTAAACAATGAATACAAATATGGAAACTATGGACACACCTGGACTTGGGATCCGTGTTGTCTTGAAGGAGACATTTCCAGGTGACTGCAAAGCCGTAGTAGAAAGAAAGCTGAAAGAGGCCACATGTGGAGACGTCACTAACTCAACCTCCTGTCCCAGACCAAGAGCTTTTAGGTAAAGCTATGTAAATAAGTCAAGGACATAAATGGCACTATCCCATGAATTACCATATTCACTTATGCTGCGTTCACACGGGCAAATGCACAAGATGCAAAGATCACAGCGAAATTTGTCGCATTGTCACTTTGTAAAATATGTTGCTCACATAATATGTTGGTCATGACATCATCGGAATTGTGTGCGTCAGTAGTGACGAGTGTCATTACAGCTACAGTTTTGCATCTGGAAGTTTAACCCAGCTCAGCTTCGATTTGTAGCTTTTGCAGCAGCTACAAACGTCGGATGCATCTTTGTATCTTCATGTTGATGGCTTCCATTGGCTTCTTTGCACATTTGGTATTTGTTTCGGTATCTTTGCATCTGCCTGTGTGAGCACAGCACAATGCTGCGTTCACACTGGCAGACGTAACGATGCAGTCTACCATTCATTGTCAATGGAAGCCAGCGACGTGAAGCTATGAAGCAAATCCGACACTTCCAAGCGTCGGATTTGCTTCGTAGCCGCTTCTGCAAAAGCTACCCGTGTGAACGCACCATTTAGCCTTGGGAGATGTTGTGCTTATTATGAGCTTCAGGCAGTACTACGTGCTGAAACAAGGCTACCCTAAATGTCTCAATGGAGGCATAGGGAGAACCTCCAACTACTGCCGGTGTAGTTTAGGAACCCATAAACTGACCTCAGTAGATACTTTGGCTCCATGTCGGGCTCCATGACGCCGGCCCTCCAGTGTCCACTGACGGATCCCCTTCTCGAAACCCTCATGGTACCCCTCCACATAACACCTGGAACCACAAAGTACACATTTTATTTTACCCTAATAAACTTTTTCTCCCCAATTTAGTAGATATGGCAATTTATTCCTCCCCACACATGTTGTCACTGCTGTCATGTGTTGCCCAAGCTAATAAGGTATCTGCCTCGCTTTCGGGTTCTTGGAAACGCCCCCCAGCCCTGCGTTAGTTTTACTGAGGTTTAGGTATGCTTTACTGAGGTTAAGTTTAGGTATAGTTTTACTGAGGTTAAGGTTAGGGTTAGGTTTAGGTATAGTTTTTACTGAGGTTAGGGTTAGGTTTAGGTGTAGGCTGTCAATCACAGCGACTGGCCAGTCACAGCGCACCCTCTACATCACTCTGTACCGAATGCGAGGCCGGAACCATATCAGCGTTGCCCAAATGTACTCATACATACATAATACATGTGCATCACATTTGTGATGAATTGACAACTTTCAAATGGATATTATTATTAAAACTAGCTAAGACCACTAAGGCTGAGCTGACCCCTATAGCCCCGGCCTTTCTGGCCCCTCATTTAACTAGGTAAACAAGGGTCCCACAAGGGGCTAAAGCAGCTAATCCAAAAATAACAGCAATCCATTATTGGTCGTGTACAGACGAGTACAGACCAGAGTAATCTAGTAAGAGTAATGACACTCCCGTTGACTCGCATTGCAACAATGGAATGCGGAAGTGCTCATTCTATATCAATGGAATAGTTCCAGCTATAGGAGCAATGTTTGGAACTATAGCCCATAGGCACCCGCTTTGCGGCGAGATCGAAGCGTGTCACCACTATCTTACTAGATTACTAAGTAGAATTCCGCCGAGGTTAACGTGCGTTGAGCGATGAATATGAGCCATTCTAAGGCTATGTGTGGCATAGTGGTTGGCACAGGTTTTTTGATTGATTTAAATATGTATTAACAGTTTGTAGAATTACAGTACATTTCAAGCACAAACTCAATACAGAGACAGAGGTGTCTCTCATTACATTAGGCAGCTATAAGCTTCGTTTGGAACCTCTACATCTACGCTGCTTCGCTTTAGCTCCGAAGCGTAGATAAATGTTTCAAACGGAGCTAGGCAGCTAGAAGGTTCACCTGTTATCTGCCATGATGATGCTGTCGAATAAATCTTCACTTCCAGTCCTGCCGTCAGTGCCGTCCATCTTGTATAGTGATGTGAGTCAACTGCTTTAATAGTTTCTCAACAAGCTTGCCGTTAAAATAAGAACAAATGACAAGAATAACCCGCTGTAACTTAAAAACGGTAAAGTCTGTCGCCAGTTGCTGAACTAACCAACCAGACACAAAACAAAATGCTGTGCAAGCAGCTTCCTTCTTCCGTCCGGCGTGTTACTGGAGCTTGGTATACTTCCTCTAAAACAGTTCCATTGCTCTAGAAGTGTTGCCATCTAGCGGTCGGGAGCCGTTCTACATCTTGCATGACTTAAAAACTGTCCATTTAATAACGCAGCTTATCGTGCTGTCATGCTGTGCAATTCAGCCAAAATGTAATTAAGTCCAATACAATCACTTTATAATGCTAATAAATACCTTTCTGAAACGTTATTGTCTTGTGCTATCCGATTCCTCGAGTATATTTTGTTATTTATTTATGCATGGCTGTTCGCAACAACGTTTTAAACGTATTTAATTGTGTTTGTATTAATTTCACTAATTTAACTGTCCATTTCATTTATTAAAATTTGTCATTTATCATTTAAAAAAATGTGGTTAAAAAAACGTCCATATATTAACCTATTATATTGTATTATTTGTTATTGATGTTATTGCTGCCACAACTAAAATAAATGTACTATCTTATAATCGTATATAAGATCCTGTAAATCCTGTAAAAATCATGCATTGCATGATTAGGGGAAAGAAAATATTGTTCTTCCTAAATTAAATTCGCTTACAGGGTTTTGACAGCAGAGGGGGCCATTAGACAGCCAATTGCGATGCCCAATCATGTACTATACTGTATACAGGAGGGTGATTCATGAATACTCTATTCTATGGAATCACCTGCATGTTCTGTGAATTAAGAAGAAGTAGTGTAGACTGCAATACTTCTTAGAAGAGCACAGGCGTAACCGTTACATTCTTGGTGGTGAAATGATGATCTCCATGCAGGCAGCTGCAGTGATTCGGATGGATGTGTGCGGCGGTTTTATCAGTTCCATTTAAAACCACATCAGCCCTGTCAGGTTCTGGGAAAGGCTGCCATCTAGTGGTGATGGTGGACAACATTGTGAATACAACGCCTGTTAGTGCAGGCCATAGAGGGTCTTCAAGGGTTTTCAGGCCAATAAGGAGGAGGGGTGAGGAGTGATAGGACCATAGGTGAGGACGAATGTGATTACAATTAATAATGATTATTGTATGTATTTATAGGCTACATGTATACAGAATAATACAAATTCTGCTTAAATACTAAATTAGACATGTATTATTGATCAACAATGAATGTACTAATAGGCCAAGCTGAGATGGACATGAAAACATAGGTAGCATAAAGTATACATAAATATTGTTGTTTTTTTTGCCTACTTTGGCTACTAAAATATGCCATGGGTGTTGTATTGCATATTTCTGTATTCTTGGTTTGTCTCATGCTAAAATCTGCTGATTTAAAATGTTGTCGAACTTAAGCTCTGGAAATACGATTTTGTTTGAACCTCAAGCACTTACAGCTGAGGGCAGCAGTTGGAATTGGGCCAATCTGTTCTCTCAGGAAGCGAGACTCCTCCTCCCCTCCTCAGGACTATGGGAACTGGTGCATTTATATAGATTTATATAGCTTTACATATAGTCCAGTCCCGGCAGAGTAGTTCCGGGGGCAAAGGATTGCGTGGCCTTGCTCATTCCCTGATGGACTGATTGAGGGAAGCTACTGCACGGGACGTGACGTAAGTCGGGATTTGCCTGAGTGAGGGGTATGATGTTGGTATAGACCCAAACCCCGGTGACCTCAGGATACATCACTGAGTGAGGATATGACTAACCAATCAGGAAGTAGACAGGCAAATCGACTAATGACAAAGCTTCTAGGAAAATCTTTGAATGCAGATTGTGGCCCCTAGATCATTTGTGCAATAAAATGAAGTATGGTTATATGTGTGTTCTTGTTGTATTAGTTTTTATATTCTTAGTTTTTTTTGATGCACTGATCAGTTGACACTTCATTTTGTTGTACTTGTTACAATGACAATAAAGATCTATCTATCTATCTATGACGTAGACATGCGCAGAGCAAGTTCAGTCAGGGAACCTCAGTCAGCGCGCCGGCCGTTAATTGGGCCACCGCAGCATCAGGCTCTCATCCACATGATTCACTCAGCCAAACACACGCTCACCCCATCTCATACCGGCTACTTTAACTGAAGGTTTTGCATTCATCCTCCTGCTTGCTTGCTTGCTGCTGCTTATTGTATACTGTGCGCTGCTGTATACAAAGTGCTCACCCACCTCCACCCCAGCTACCACCTGTAGCTGGGGTGGGTTTCGTAGTCCCTATGGTCGGGACTGGTGCGCTTGACCTGAGTACCTAAAAAGCAGATCCAATACATCGCCAAACCATAATAAATATATTGCATTGATTATCTTATATTCAATAAATATATTATTACATCCTCCTTGAGTTGTCTGACTGAACCTGCATTTCCTGTAATTTTGCCGGTCATGCCTCCGGTATGCCTCCATATGACAATTGTTCCATATAATTCAAATAAGGTTGCCAAATCTTCCAAAAAATTCAGAGTCAGACTTCCATGTTATTGCAATATATTTCCTAGCCACCCGAGTGCAACCTCTATAATTTGGATTTAAAATATATAAGTTTGCACTGAAGATTGCAGGGAAGTTTCCTTAAGTCGTAAGAGATGGGCTGTGTTGAGGCAACCAGGCAACAAAATTCATTCATTAATGAATTAATTCAGTAGTAGGTAGGTAGGTCGGCATGTAGGTAGGTAGGTACTAGGTAGGTACAGATAGATGTCAAACATGTTGTGCAACTGCCATTACAACATGCTTTATTTTCTATTTTGTCATTTCTTTCATCGTGACCATTTGTTCCGTTTTACTTTTATCATAAGCATTCATTATACACAATACAAGTGCTGTGAGTGTTATGCCATTCTTTATTCAATATTTCAAAATAAAATGCAATTGCATGACACTTCAACAACGTATATGTGCTCTGTGTCAAATGTTTTCAGATACATCTGAATATTATACATGTATGTCAATGTGAAGCTCAGCTGCATTTGTCATATTTAAGGCGTAAAAAAAGAGAGAAGAAACTGTATCACTGTACAAATACACATGGCAATAAACCAACTATAGATATTAACAAATGTATACAAAAAGACACACTTGGAACACTTAGCTGTTCCGAGTGTCATTTTAAATAACTAAATAAATACTTGATTTGCATTCAGTTCTTCTTTTAGCTTAATGGGAGTGGTGTAGTGCCATATTGGTCCATGACTTTTTATATTCCATATGAGTGGTATTCCTGCTCCATGAGTCCACTCCAATGTTGCTATCCCTTGTACTTTGTTCATTTAAAACCTCTTAACCCATTCTGAACGGGAACCCATCTTGGTGTCAGCATCATGTTATGCTTTAGCTATTTAAAAATAGCAGATCTACAAGCTCATAGCGCGCCACCGAGTGGCGTGCTACGAGCTTGTAGGTCTGCTATTTTTGAAAAATCGAAGAGCAACTGACATTTTTAGAATCTGATCTCAGGTCAGAATGGGTTCATCAGATCAGTGTGTGTCCAGTGGAAACCTCGTACGAATCTGATCTCAGGTCAGAATGGGTTAAACCCTATATACTTACTGGGGTCTCCCAGGGCTAGATCCTCTTATTTCCGTCGGCACGTAATCTCCTCACCAAAATAGCCAATCGGCAAGCTCACTTGCGTCACATGTGTAACATGACTTGTAGACTGGCTATTTTCACAGAATATTTGCCCCTCGAATAGGGACGCTATATGGGTTCACATGTGGTTAAATAGGACGGTAGATTCCATTCGGTATTCTGCAGGTTATGCTGCTCTCAGATCAGTTTGCTGGGAGTTATAAGCACAGGGACGGCTCCAGGCAAGGGCTTTAGCCCCCTCTGGTGGAGGCTTAGCCCCCCTAAGCCCACCTCCAAACAAGCCCAATTGACGGACTTCTATGTAAACCAAGATGCATTAAGGCCCATACATAGTCTGGACTTTCGGTGGTTAGGTGACCACCGAACTTACAACATGACGTCACTGAGGTGACCACCGAACTTACAACATGACGTCACTGAGGTGACCACCGAACTTACAACATGACGTCACTGAGGTGACCACCGAACTTACAACATGACGTCACGAGCCGCGGTGAAGAGCAAACCACCGCCACCGCTCCGGCCCTTCTCTCTGTTTTTACTCACCACCTGCTCAACGTTATTTCAGCTCCGGTGGTGGTCAGCTCACCACCGGAGCGGTGGTGGTCACCCCACCACCGAAAATCCAGACTATGAATAAGCCTTGAAATCCCCCCCTCGAAATAGCCAGCACCCCCCAGTCACTATTTTCTGGACCCATTGCTGGTTAAGCGGCTGTAGATTTGGCAGCAGTCCAACACTTCAACCAAACCGGGACATCATGGGCATTTGGAGTTATATGTTCCTTTGTGCAGTCAAAGTCCAAAGTTCTGGTGAAATCCACATTTCCACTGCACAATACTGTGAAAGGCAGGAAGGAGGAGTGCATGGATGCAGGTCTCACACGTACAGCATATAAACAAGGGTGAACAACATAACGTCCTCAGAGATCTCAAGTGTCTTAATGCTTCTGTATAACACCCCAAGATTCAAGCCCGCGGGCCAGGTCTCCCACATGCATTGGAACATCTTAACCACTGGTCTAAGAGGGCCCCGTCGAGGAGATATTAGGCTTTTGGTATTCAGGCTAGAGGCTCAGTCTGAGCCCACTCTGCTATACACTTCCAACCGAAGAATGAAACTCATCTGTCGTCGAAGCTGGGACTGTGAATCAACTGAGACAGCATCCCAAACGTGTCCATAGTCTGCTCGGGCATCTGCTGTGTCGGGTTCTGCTCTGGACGGTGGTGGGCCATCCGCTCCGGACCTCCTCCTCCTCCTCCTCCTCCTCCTCCCGCCAGCCCAAAGTCCCCGGCGCCGGTACCGATCCGGGGAAGGAACTGGGAGAGGGCCGGTAGACCCCGGTCCCGACCCTGAAGCCTCTGCCGCTGGTTCCCCAGACTGACCAGGGTGCCGTGCTTCTCTGAGGCGTAGACGGTGTAGCCGTCGGCCTGGATCTGCTCCCTGAACGTGCAGTCATCTCTGCTGTAGCTGTGCTGCATGCCGGGGGACAGAAGGAACAGGCAGTCAGAGTCAGTTCTGGAGAAAGTATAGGGACTGTTGGAGCCAGTTTTATGTTTTCTTTATTTGTTTTGGATTATTCGAAGCCTCCACCTCTAATTATAGAATCCCTGGTATATGTCATTGTCAATTTAGTGCACTTCCTGTATAATTTCTCCCCTTCAAAGTAAAAGCTCCCCTGCAGTGATTGTGGAACGGTTATTTGTAACTTTTATCACTTGACATGCATTTTGGGAACAATGATAAAATGTTTGGTGAGGCCAGGGAAGGCATACAGCTTTTGACCGCTTACTCACTTATTATTTCATGTTTTGTTTAGAGATATATTTGGAGAAAATAAAGAGTCTTCAGTTGAACTACAAATCCTCTCTGCACCTTTTTTCTGTTGGATGGAGTACGAGTCGAAACACCCCAGGGCCCTCACCACGTGGAGTTAGAGGTTTGGATGTCGAATGCCTCTACAGAGACTGATACTATTTGCTCATGTACTGGTATTTGCCTTTTATTTGTACGCAGAAAACCCCCTTTGGGGTAGTTGTCGCTGTACACTGTACTACAGCAACATATTGTTTTGTAATTTTTGTTACAGTTTTAGTTATAGGTCGTGATTTAGAAGGCATTTTTTACATTGAAGACAAACGTGAGGATTGCAAATTGTGATTGGCCCAGAATAAGAATGAGCTGTATGATGACAGGAGCGGCCCTCACTTCACACAAGTGTGATTTTTTCTTACTTCTGTATAGAAGTATTGTTAATCATTGACGGTGCTTTTTGTGATGTTATTCTTCTTCCTCTGACGCCTTACTATAGGGCTTGCTGTGTGTGGAAGAGAGGCCAAAGGCAGGTCAGGGGGTGGGGAGAGTACTGACTGTCCCTCCTATTTATCAGAGAAAGTGCATTGTTGACATTGGCCACAGAGAGACAGTCGGGGGCCAAGGTTGTTGCAGCATGCTTGTTGTAAGGTTTTCATTCACGCAAACACATCCTACCCTGCAACACTCTGGACAAAGGTTGGCGAACCGATTGACTGGCTGGCTGGCTGGCTGGCTGGCTGGCTGGCTGGCTGGCTGGCTGGCTGGCTGGCTGGCTGACTGACTGGCTGGCTGACTGGCTGGCTGACTGACTGGCTGACTGACTGACTGGCTGGCTGACTGACTGACTGGCTGGTTGGCTGGCTGGCTGGCTGGCTGGCTGACAATCTGATTATCAAAAAGGCATACATGTGCCATTTGCTGAAGGACTAACACGCACAAGCTCGCGCGCGCGCACACACACACACACACACACACACACACACACACACACACACACACACACACACACACACACAATTAATTTAAACGATTGAGCTGAAGATCAGCCTATATACACTTTTGGACAAGCGGCAGCAGAGCCCTCACCGATGAATATAGCCTCCCGTCGCCTTCCATGCAGAGGAACTGCGAGGTTTCTATTCCTTTCATGACGACACTGCCTGTATCCACTGAGCGGATCTCCAGGAGACCTGCAAATTAAGACAATGATAAAGACCATGAAGGCTATATATATATACTATTCCATTCTAATTTACACAAGTCATATTTTATTTCTATATCAAAGAACGTGCCCATGCAGCTAACATTCAGGGTAAAGGTCCTTATAGGACTACAGGTATTAATGTAAATAACAAACACTGATGCTGTATGATCATCTGAGACTGTATAGGCTACACACAAATGCAGCCTAAGCAGTCACGGAGTTAAAATATATCGACGATAACTGAGGACATTTTTAAATATAGGCTACACTGCGTGGTTCCATCTCCAAATTCAGTAAAGTATATAGCCTGGCTGCATGGCAGCCTTTTCTGTGCGCATGCATGTTGACCGCCTTACACTTATACATTCTGTGACCATGAGCTGATTTGTATTGATTGTATTGGAGTTATTTATGTATGTGTATTTTTTTCTTGCGTGTGCATGGTGTTTTGTATTTTTTTTGTTTTCGTTAGCCTCTGTCTATGTTTATTCTAAAATGAAATAAACTTTGAAATGTAATAAACAGAACGTTTATACTATACTATCCCCCCTGAGGATAGTATTAAGTATTAAATAGTCTTACTTACTATATTTAGTTTGATGAGGGGAGCCGTGTACCTGTCCGTCTCCACTGATCTGCAGGTGGAGTCCGGGTCTGGCTGCATACAGATGCCTGTGTCGCACCACCTGTCCCCAGCCGTTGGAGAGGTGTGGACCCTGGTCCCCTACTGGGAAACACGCCACTCCGACCGACACGACGATGTTAGCGATAACGAACAACACTGCCACACACACCAGTACCAACGGCATGTTTGCGTCAAACGATTTTTTTTTTCTTCTTTTTTTTTTTAACCGCGTGCTGCACGTGCGTAAAAGTGTTCGTATTTATCCAAAAGACGGTTGATCTCCCCGCGTGCTTTGCGCCTCCATGGGTTGGTCAATCTGTATCAATAAGTCAACGTCGTCCTGGTGACTTTTAAATGCCAGCTTATCAGTGAGAGCGATAAGCATCTTCCCAGCAGCCAGTTCTGAGAACGTCAACACCACACACACACACACACACACGCACACACGCGCGCGCGCGCGCACACACACACACACACACACACACACACACACACACACACACACACACACACACACCAAGCAACGCCACATGCGCAACCAACCGTATATATCCGCTATTTGCAGGCAGATAGGCCTACAGAAAAAAATAGGCCTAGTCCTACAGTACACAGCCATGACATATAGTTACAAAAATATAATGATAAAAAGCTTTAATTATTATAATATATATCTACTCTAATATAATTAGCTAATATATAAATATAGTAGCCTATAGGCTAATATAATAATAGCCTAATAGGTATAACAACAACAACAATTTTGCAAAAACACATTTTTGGAACAAAAGGCCTCAAATCATCCAATTGCCATCAAGGTGTACAGAAATGCCACCCTTTTCACATTGGCCTATTATAGCGCCACCAGGAGGCCACAGCCTGACCTGCCCTGGTGGAGACCTGTGCCCAGAGGGGCACTTTATCTAGTTATTATTATTCTTATTATTCTTATTATTCTTATTATTATTCTTATTATTATTATTATTATTATTATTATTATTATTAATAATAATTATTATTATTGGCCTATTGTTGATGTTGTTAACATTGTTATAATTGACATTTAGAACATGACAGTTTGTTTCTTTTGGCCACATTATTATTTGTTTGCACCATAAAGTACACACATTTGTATTTGAGCATTAAAGGTTAAAGTCCACTGATCAATGTAGGCCTCCTAGCTGATCTGGCACAGTCGCATCCCACCTGCAGACTCTGGGTCAACTAAATAACACGCTTTGTTCCGCTCTTATCGCTGTGTGATGACCGCGCGTTTCCGATCCTTGATTTCTGTCAATTGCTTAACTCTAATCTCTACGCACGATTCACCGTAGCATTTACATAGCAGTTAAAAAATAACGGAGAACAAATATCACCAACTCCACAATTCCAGGGCGCAATTTTATACACGGGGCAGTCCAGACTCATATAGGAGTTTAAAACACAAACGCCTTGAAAAAGCCCATAATCTAATATAGATTGTATAGGCTTCTTCTCATACAGGCTGAAATTGCAGATTGCAAGAATTGCGCTCATGCAGTGTGGTGTGCCGTGAATGTCACTAGATGGCGCTGCAAGAACATAAGTTTGTAGGGAATGTTAAGTACTTCATGTCCTTCACTAGAGCTGCCATAACTAAAGTCCAAGTGATGAGTGCTTCTAATCAGACGTGACCCTAATGATGCATGTCCTAAACAAGATGTCACACACAGGTTCTTCTTATAGCCCATGAGCCTATATAGTAGAACATCTTGCGTTGCGATCCATTTTCGGGGTCCAGACTCCCAGGCTTGTGCTTGTGAAATACTGAACTGATGATATGATGCAGGCTCAAGCTTGTTTTCTATTTTCTTAAAGGGCAACTTTGCTGAGTTTGAACCTGAATCCTCTGTGGTTGAAGACGTGTATAGAGATGTATATAGCTTGAGAGACTGCTCTGGAGACACAGAAGAAGTTGGCAAGTGTTTGCACGCAGCTTCGACACTCCAAAAATAGTAGCTCTACAAACTCACAGCGACATCACTGGCACAAAGTCTCTTCGAATGAGGGTGCATGCATGCAGCCAAATACATATAATATCAATTTGGGGGTTCTTTTTAGGACGGTCCATCCTTGTCTGTCCCGCATGCAGGCCATGAGGGACTTGACCGTGGTGTTGATGTATATGGTGGCCACGTCATTGGGCGGTGTTACAAGGAGATATGTTATACGTTTTGCATGATGAGCTGTGCTGTAATAGGCCATGCAGGGCAGAGGCTGTGTCTCAACAACAACATGATGAGCTGTGCTGTAATAGGCCATGCAGGGCAGAGGCTATACAGTCTCTACAACATGATGAGCTGTGCTGTATAGGCCATGCAGGGCAGAGGCTGTGTCTCTATACAACAACATGATGAAGGGAAAGGAAAGGTACTATGTTTACCCAGGGTATAACTGGACTAAGCTCAAGAACTTGTTTACAGCCAGGCCCTGCTCATAGAACATTTCATGGTAGGGGTTCAATCATGCCTTGTCCAAGGGCACTTCAGCGGTGGTTTTAACGTGCCGGTCCGGGGGATATACGAACTATAGCGACCTTCCGATATCAAGACCGCTCCGCAAACCGTTCGGCCACCCTGTGCTGTGTAGGCCATGCAGGGCAGAGGCTGTGTCTCTACATCATGATGAGCTGTGCTGTAATAGGCCATGCAGGGCAGAGGCTACAGTCTCTATACAACATGATGAGCTGTGCTGTAATCGGCCATGCAGGGCAGAGGCTACAGTCTCTATACAACATGATGAGCTGTGCTGTGTAGGCCATGCAGGGCAGAGGCTGTGTCTCAACAACAACATGATGAGCTGTGCTGTAATAGGCCATGCAGGGCAGAGGCTACAGTCTCTACAACATGATGAGCTGTGCTGTGTAGGCCATGCAGGGCAGAGGCTGTGTCTCAACAACAACATGATGAGCTGTGCTGTAATAGGCCATGCAGGGCAGAGGCTACAGTCTCTACAACATGATGAGCTGTGCTGTGTAGGCCATGCAGGGCAGAGGCTGTGTCTCTACAACATGATGAGCTGTGCTGTAATAGGCCATGCAGGGCAGAGGCTACAGTCTCTATACAACATGATGAGCTGTGCTGTAATAGGCCATGCAGGGCAGAGGCTACAGTCTCTACAACATGATGAGCTGTGCTGTAATAGGCCATGCAGGGCAGAGGCTACAGTCTCTATACAACATGATGAGCTGTGCTGTAATAGGCCATGCAGGGCAGAGGCTACAGTCTCTATACAACATGATGAGCTGTGCTGTGTAGGCCATGCAGGGCAGAGGCTGCTGTCGTGACTTGACCTGCCTGTGACATTTGAGAGGAGCGGCCCCTCACTCAGTGCTGCTGGAACACTGCAGTAATGTTGATGACACTGTTTGGGGTCTACACCCCCCCCCCCCTCCTCCTCCTAGCCTGGCTAATAAGCCAGACCGAATCAGCCGTTGGCAAGAAAAAAAAGATTGCCTGCCGGCGACAGTGTGATTTGAGTCTGGCTTATAGCCAGGCTACCGCTACACCCCCCCCCACCCCCCACTAGACCATTCTCAGTCCCAGGAATGGGTGCATGGACCAAAGGGGAGCTCCATTTTGTTCCGTTTAGTTTTTTTAGGAATATGTTAATAGTTAATATACCCACGTTTTTCACAGATTTTGCCCCCCCTAATATATGATGATATGAATGATATCTATTTTTCGTTTTTTTTTGTTTTTGTGAAGAGTCTTGATGAAAAAATATTAAAGAAGAGTACCTCAAGTTGCCATTTGCTATATACTTTGCTATAACAAAATATGTTTAGTGGTTCTAATACCAGAACTGCCACAAAAGGCCTCCATATATGGAGCTGTCCTGTTGTGACATCACAAGTATGTTCTGACATCTGTATAGGAAATTACGTAACAGGCTTACCGTCTGCCAGAGTAATGATAGTAAGAGAGTGGCGGCACTAGCGTTGACTCCCATTGTAACAACGGAATGCGGAAGTGCTCATTCTATATCTCAATGGGATAGTTCCAGCTATAGGAGCAATGTTTGGAACTATATATGTTTGGAACGTGCAGTGGCGTGAATAGGTCCTATACTGGAAACCACATTTGTTGATGCCTAGAAATACATATTAAAGATATTTTTAGGATTCTTAATAGGACTTGGTTGTTGAAGATCCCTAAATATTCAGCACGACAATTGAATGGATTGAAGATGACCTCTTCTTGGGTGGGGGTGGAATTGTCAATGATCCCGTGATCCCGTTAAATGTTATTTTATGAACGGAAATGACAGATGAAGAGATTACACAACATCCTGTCCCTCATAATACTTTTAGAACCACTGCTCTATTATAGTCCTTCATTCCTTTAACCCATTCTGAGCTGAGATCAGATTCATACGAGGTTTCCACATGGACACACACTGGTCTGATTAACCCATTCTGACCTGAGATCAGATTAAAAAAATGTCAGTCGTTCTTCGATTTTTCAAAAAAATAGCAGACCTACAAGCTCGTAGCGCGCCACTCGGTGGCGCGCTATGAGCTTGTAGATCTGCTATTTTTCAATAGCTAAAGCATAACATGATGCTAACACCAAAATGGGTTCCCGTTCAGAATGGGTTAATAATGCATCAGTATTTTGACGTTTGTGCATTGTTGTATATCCATGTGTGCACGTGCACGTGTGTGCATGTGTGCGCACACACTCGCACGCACAAGCACGCACGCACGCACGCATGTGCATTTGTGACTCAGCTGACCAACAGGTGCCAGCCTAACGACTGTTTGGATGGCAGTTCATTTGAATGTCTCCCCTAAGCAGCGTCTCATTTGCTTCACCACCACAGTGCACAGCCAGATGTTTCATTATTCACTGTACACAACCCCAGTGTTCATTTAAAGGTGCTGGTATATATATTATGCAGTATGTTTGTTCAAATTAAAATGAGTGATAATGTTAAATAGCTCTGAGTATGCCTTCTGATCATTGCCATGTATACAGTGTTTTTTTTTTTAGTAACAGGGGTCTCCCCATCTCTTCAGCTCTTGAATAAACAGAAAATGCATTTTCGGGTCAGGACACCAATTTTATCATTTAACTCCTACAGGATACAGTAAAAACAGGCAGTGGTGGAAAAATTACTCAAATGTAACTTAACTTAAGTAAAAGTATACATACTGCAATGTAGAAGACGTACTCCGTTACAAGTAAAAGTGCTATATTCAAAAAGGATTACAGTACAAAAGTATCTGCATTGAAATGTACTAAAAGTACTAAAAGTAAACGTATACTCGTATTGCAGAATGTCCCATTTCACAAGTTCAAAATGTGCACGAAATCTTTTGAAAATAGCCGATCTACAAGATCGAAGATCTGCTATTTTCAAATGGCTGAAATGTGTATGGGTTGAGGTGGTTAATGTATGTTTTCAAATCAAAATTAAAAACTCTGAAGTAACTTAAAGTTTTCAAATAATTGTAGTGGAGTAAAAGTACAAATCTTGGCGCTGAGATGTAGTGAAGTAAAAGTATTGGAAATTGGAAATACTCAAGTACAAATATACTTTAAAATTGTATTTAAGTATAGTACTTGAGTAAATGTACTAGTGAAATAAATGTGCAGACAAAATTGGAACTGGGACACTGGAAGTCAATGAGTGATCTTTGTGTGCATGGTTGTTTGTCCTGATTCGATATATAATCCACCCGAAAATGCATTTTCTTTATTATTGTTATTTATTTATTTTTATTTTCTATGCCTATGTATATTTTGTATTAAATGTACAGAAACCTTATAGGTACCTTATAGGTCTACAGAAACAAATGAAAGTGTTTAGTCTAACATGGGCCTATAACCTCTTTTTTCTCTTTTTCTTTTTTTAAATGTATTTGTGTTTTCTTGTGTTGAAATAGGTGAAGGGATGTAGTTGTCTGTATGTATGAATTAAAAGGGGGGAAAAGGGTCAAAGTCAGCTAACAACAGTGACATGAAACATGTAGAAACAAATGTGAAAAGAAAATGTGCTACAAGGAATTGTACATGTGCGATTGACTCAATAAAGTAAAAAAAAAAAAAACTTTTTCTAAAGAGCTGGAGAGACAGGGAGAAAAACAATCAATGATTACAATCAGAATACAGAGCTTTAAACCTTTTAACAAACTTTTAGTTTTAAGCAAAGAAATATCACTTATACAGCACCTTTATCTCTGAGAGTGTACAAATGGAACCGCATGCATCCGTAAGGGTCTATTTGGTTTTACACTCTCAGTGTCGGTCCATTTTGTTTCATTTGTATACACTCAGAGTCACATTAACATAGACTGCAAATCACACGTGGAAACAATATTCAGATTGCATTCAAGTTCCAAACGGTATATAACTTAATCTTTTCGAGGATCATTTTAAAATCCACAATCTGTTTATACATTTCAATAGCACCATGCAGATCTTTGCGAGATTTTGAAATGAATTCACGCTCCTCGTAATGATCTTGATCCAGAGCCAAAAAAGCAGATATTTTAGGAACAGCCGCACTGTGTGTGTGTGTGGGGGGGGGGGGGGGGGGGGGGGGGGACCACCACCACCACACTCCTCTCACCTGTCCCGTCCTGTCCTGCCCTGCCCTGCACCCCCCCCCCCTTCCCAACAGTTTGAGCCATCCCTGCTGGGTGTTAAAGACCCAGGCTTGGACTGAGTTAGTTGGCAGGATAAAGGCAGTAACACCCAATAAGCCTGGAGGCTTAGGAAGTGCCACAGCCCAGGCATCCGGGGACTGTGAGGGGCCAAATGATACTGGGCTCAGTGGGTCTGGGCTCGGAGCTAAGTGGCCCCCAAGGTGCACCCCCACCCACCCCACACCCCCCCCCCCCCCCCCCCGCCTCTTACAGCGAGATGAGAGATGAGAAGTGGGTGCTGAACGATGTTTGATCACTGGAGCCGAGACTGAAGCAGTGGTGGAGGAAGTACTATCAATACCTTACTTACATGTTATGTAAACAGCATAAGTGCATTGTATGTAGTCATAGTACATAATATATATCATAGTAGTAGATGTATAGCTTATATGTATAGTTTCATTATAGATATTCCACTGTTACTTTCTTAGCTTACACATGTTTCATGATAAATGTTTTTATGTGATGTATTCCCCATGCTTTTTGTTCTTGCTTAATGTAAGTCGCTCTGGATTAAGAGCGTCTGCTAAATGCCTAAATTGTAATTGTACTTACTTACTTACTTACTTACTTAATATACAAGCAAAAGTCTCGTATTAAAAATGAGCTTGAGTCGAAATATATATACTTAAAGTCTATACCAAAAGTGAAAGTAGTCGCCTAGTCGGTATGCATACTGTCACAATCTTTCGAATGTATGAATTGTATATATTTGTCAAAACTTATAGCTGAGCTTGTAGGTATTGTCAATAAGTCTAAGGGGGGGGATTCACGTTTTTAGATTTTTGGCATGATGTTTATAGCTATATGGTTATAAGGTTTTCAAAAACCATCGCAAACGAGTCATGCATGGGCTCGCCTCCTATATAGTGGTCTGTTTGCAATCGTTTTTAAATAATTGTCGTGGAGTAAAAGTAGAATATTTTGCCTCTGAGATGTAGTGGAGTATAGAAATACTTTACTTCCCATCCCTGGAAGTGGGTTCAATTCTATAAGATGTCTCACTGGTGTCACAGACAGAGGCATAGAGTCCTTCACCTCCTGAGGGAATGGAACTCAGTGTTACTACACAACCACTCACATGCATGTATAGATGGAATGAATACAGGATGAATGTACGATAATGATGATGTACAGTACATATACCTTATACTGCACATTTAAAGGTATATTCAGTGATTTCACTCAAAAAACCGTATAGGTTTCGTTTTTGGCTGGGACCTAAGCCTTTCAGGTTTGTTTGATCCCCAGGGGTTAACTGGGGTTGGGGAGGAACTCCTTATATGGTCAGCACACTCTATAATAGAGAGGATTATCACAACAAAACAAAAAAAGAAGTGATATTTGAATTAAGTGAAATCACTGAATATACCTTTAACCAGATCTCTATTGAGAATGAGGTCTCAATGAAATCACCTACTGTATGTCTTGTGGACACGTCACACAATTTCACTACTTGTACCTGTATGGGTGAAGGCCAAAAAAAACATGTTCATTCTTGATTCCTGATTCCTTGTGACTAAATAAAAATCACACCCGTGTGAACTGAGTGGTGCAACTCCCCCCCCCCCCCCCCTCCCTCTCTCTCTCTCTTTCTCTCTCATTAGCAGGCAACAGTGCAGCACTGTCTCTCTCTCTCTCTGTTTCTGGCACAACAGCGCCCCTACTGGTACTCAGATAATACTGGTGCTCATGAACGTCACATAATAGGTTAACGTCACATAGGTTAACGTCACATAGGCGGACACAGGGACACGGACATTGCTGTTCCTTGGAGTGGTTGCACCACTCAAAAATATGAATGTATTAGCAATTGGAGCACATGTGAGCCATGGGGATACATGCAGCCCCACCCCAACCACCGTAGCACTATTCTATAGTGCAGCTTGAATGGGACAGGCCTGTCCCCCCTTCCCTTCAACGGGACAACAGGAAATGTATTATTGAACTTAAACTCTCCTCACCTACCTGTGTGTGGACGCAAGGGCCATCAAATGGCTATTCAATGACCTCTCCCCGTTAGTGAACACATGGTTGTCACCCAGCCTTCTTTGCGTCCCATTCGACTTGAAAGGCTCTCTCGGAATGGACATGTAGCTCTCTAATTCCACACATATCTGCATGCGTACACGTGGCGGGGGTCGTTGGAAGCATCGTGTGAGCCATGTGTCGTATAGCAGCAGACACACAATGAGAGGCTGCATGGAGGCAGCCCTGATAGATGAGTGTGTCTATACTCTCTAAGCAGTGTGTCTCTAAGTTTAGGACTGGTTTACAGCCTCCAGACGGGCTGTCCTTGGGTTCCCAGTGGCAGAAAGCAGTCATTCTTTTCAGGGTATGACATGAAGGCCTCTTTTAGCCCAGGGTCCAGGCTTGAGTGGAGCACAGAAATGCGTACGTGGAGGGCAGCTATGTGTCCAAATCACACCTGTCCCCGTTACAGGCCAAGGCCACGCGGCTCTGAGAGGTTGCACGCGTAAAACTAGAAGCTATACTATAGAGAGAGAGCCGTGACTCTACCTGGCATTATGTATAGAAAGCATGACTTGACATTAAAGAAATGTGAATACCAACAGGCCTATGCAGACAACAGGCCTTTCCAATGCATTGAATATTTTTCCAATTTTCAATTTCCATGTGATTGTTGCTAATGTAAGCAACAACTTCTGGGCCAGACATTCTTTGAATGTGCCCCCGTGCGTGCGTGCGTGCGCATGTATGAATCAAAATGAAAAACAATTGCAATTCTCAAATTGCAGAGGCTGTAAATAACTGCATAACAGCGGCAAAATGGACCTCTAAACAAAGAAATGTACTGCTTTGCATAACATTTGGTCCATGAATCAAGTAT
>NC_137862.1:53894252-53899252 GCF_963924005.1 Protomyctophum bolini | reverse complement strand
GACACCATTGTACAATGGAGCATACATTAGGTCAAAGATTTCAACCTGACAGAGAATAGCAGCAGAATCTGATAAATTAGAAACAAAAAACAAATAAACATAAATTATAACTCCACATGGAAACGAGGACCTGTTTTTTTAAAAAAATACAAAATGTAGTAAATTATAAATAAGAAGGAAAACAAATATATAAAAATGATAAAAAGTAGGCTATGATACACTTAGACTTCTTGCATAAAGGCTGTAACTGAAAAGTGCATCACAGTTTAATATCCACTTGTCGACTTGTGCCTCCTTTCCTAGCCCCCTTCATCTCCTTCTCGTTAGAGTCCAACATGCCTCCTTCCCTAGCCTCCTTTGTCTCCCTGTAGAGTCTAATTATCCCTCCTTCCCTTACCATCCTTTGTCTCCTTGTTGTTAGAGTCCACTCGTCCACTCCTTTCCTATAGCCTTGTTCGTCTCCTTGTTGTTAGAGTCCACTCGGCCACTCCTTTCCTAGCCTCCTTGGACTCCTTGTTGGTTGAGATGACGTCTATTTGCCTGAAAACCGCCGTACGACGAAGTATAAATCTGGGCTCCTCAGATTCTTGGCAAGAAATGTGTCACAGTCGTGGCGGGTGACACTCTGTTCCCTCGCTTGGTTTTCCCGTTCTTGCTGAGACCGATGAACATCCTCGGGTAGACCACGGACTCGTAAGCGTTGTAGTTGTTGGCCAGAAGCTTCTCCCGGAACTTGCACTCACTGTTGTAGTGTGACTGAAATAGAGAGAGAGATGTGGATTATTTGAAATGTCACTTGTTTGATGGTAAAGAACTGTGTTTTTGAACCACTTTGGAAACCACTGCTATAGAGCGTCACAGTCCCCCCCCCCCCCCCCCCCCTCGAGAGACCCGGAAAATAAATCCCCGTTAATTTTCCTCATAGACTTTTCAGAAAGTATTTATTTAAAGACGTTTACGCCGCGGACAAAGTCAACTCTTGTCGTGACAAATCATGACAATAAACACAATGTTTTGGACCAAACAAAGAATTAGAAAGTATACAAATAAATGGCAGGTTACAATTTTTTTGTTGTTGTTTTACTTCTTTGTAATTATTTGTTTGGTCCAAAATATTGTGTTGGTTGTCATGATTTGTCACGACTCGAGTTGGCTTCGTACAACGCTTAAAAGGTCTTTAAATAAATACTTTATGAAATGTCTATGGGAAAAGTGCACTGGGATTCATTTCCTGGGCCTGGCGTCGTCATAAAAGGGGGCGGGACTGCGACGCTCTATACTGCACCTTTGATAAATGTATCAAAAATATGTATGAAAGCATGACATATTGTGAGCTTGTAGATCTGGTATTTTCTGTGTGCTTTAAATCTAGCATGTATATAAAATTACTGTGTTATGACTTATTATGTTAAATAGCCATATTGTTATGAGCAGGTGGATTGTTCGAAATATACAAGTGGTCATGAGCTCAGAAAAGTTTGTCTAGACAAAACAAAGACCCTGGAGGACTTATAATAGGATTTGAGCTCTGTTTTGTTGATAACTATCAAACAATTGTCATCGCCTACCATTGAACATTTCCTACATTCTTGACTTCACTAAAAAATGTGTTTAATTTATGGACTGCTTACTATGTGACGACTGAGCTGCTAACAATAGGAACATATGCCAATGACAATATTATCAGTGGGTTAATGGATCTAACAACATGTGTCTGCCTTACTGTACATTAATTTGTATTTTATTTTTGAGGGCCTCCTATGCCCAGCTTTGTATGTGTTTGTGTGTATACCAAACAGCGATGATTTGATTGGCTGAGCACGGAATGCGATGTATGATGATGTATGGCGAAAAGAGCGCCCCTCACTTCACACAAGTGTGAATGAATGAATATTTGCAATGAATGAATATTTACAATGAATGAATGAATGAATAAATAATTTAATTTATATATTTATATGTCAATGTGTGTGTGTGTGTGCGTGCGCGTGCGTGTGCGTGTGTGTGTTTGTGTTTGGCTCCCCCATATGTTTGGCTCCCCCATATCTTGCAAGTATGATTGAACCCTACAAACCCTCCCGCGCACTCAGATCAGCTAACGCAGGGAAGCTGGAAGTACCCTCACTAAAAACGCCGGGACAACGCTCCACACGTCCCAAACTCTTCTCCCTTCTGGCTCCAAAACTGTGGAATGCACTTCCCATGGCAGTCAGAACTGCAGCATCACTCCCAATCTTCCGCCGTAGTCTGAAAACCCACCTTTTCAGACTCCATCATGGCCCATAGCACTTACTCTACCCTAGATAGCACTTCTGTAGACTTAGATAGCATTTGAAACAGACTTATAGCATGTTATGTAGACAGCACTAGAATTGCATTGTATATAGTCATAGCACGCCATAGTACATATGTATAGCATAGTAGTATATATGTAAAGTTTATACGTATAAATTTCATTATATAGATATTCCACTGTTACTTTCTTAGCTTACGCATGTTTCACGATGAATGTTTTTTATGTGATGTATTCCCATGCTTTTGTTCTTGCTTAATGTAAGTCGCTCTGGATTAAGAGCGTCTGCTAAATGCCTAAATTGTAAATTGTAAATTGTGTGTGTGTGTGTGTGTGTGTCTGTAGGTAGGTGGGTGGTCTCCTCACGGCCAGCTCATCTTTTTGCTCGGGCAGAAGAACGGTACTGTAGGTGCCTGCGTTGGCTGGCAATGCTTGGAATGGAATGTTTGAGACTGGATGATGTACCGTCACCCGGTTCTGCCTTCATCCGGCCCACAGTGAAAACATGCCACAGCCTCTCTCTCTCTCTCTTGTTCACTTGTCGCCTACTGTCTTGTTTGTCTGTGCGTGTGCTATAGCCAGCCTGCTCAAGTGGTGACATGTCATGGAGAGGTCCGTCTCCAAGGACATAGCCCAGTGGTAGGCAACAGGCATGAGCCAATGGGCCAGAACTGGCCCCGCAAGCGATAATATCTATCGCGACAGATTATTCTGTAAATCATTTATACAATAGCTATGACTGACAGTCCTGGTAGGATCTGGACATGCAGCAATATAGCTTTGAATTTAATGAAATCAGGTATAGGACGAACAAAATAGTTACGTTTCCAATTCTTTGAATGTTATTGTCTTCAATCACGGCCAACTTTCCTCTTGACACTTTTGAATAAGTGTTCCACATGTGCCTTAAATGATAATTGTATAGGTGTCATGGTTCAAGAGACCTTGAACCATGAAAGAGCTCTTGTTCGAAAAGGAGTATATATGACTCTGTCTCCAGATAATGTGTTCTTTCAAGATTATTTTTTTTAAAGTAAAAACAATGTACAAGCTCCATGCTATATCTTTTTGAGTAGGACATAAGGAATAAAAATATGGATTCTGCGGTTAAAATGATTGTGATGGGGGGTGTCCCCAGCCAGGTCCCAGTATACTTTGCAAAAACACTGGCCTATATTACTCCAAGAACAGATCTACAAGCTATATCCAAAAAAACAACAGATCTATCAAGCTATATAACACATTCGTAGAATATAAATATACAGTACACTCACAGATCCGTAGAGCTTCCCCCTCCGGTTCATGGCCACAAACAGCCGACTGCGGACGCCAAAGATGGTCACCACACCCCTCTCTCCCACCGGAGAGATCTCCAGGAGACCTGAGAGAGAGAGAGAGAGAGAGAGGAATGGAAAGATAAAAGCTCCTTAAACCGTTGAAAATGTCCTCTTTCCTCCTCCTTCTGCAAAGATCCTTAAAGAAAACGTTTGGCCGGCCGCCAGGATTAATTAATTAATTCACAGTAATTCATGGCAGGATTTATACCCTCATTTTGAAGTGCCAAAAAAAAAACCCCACGACTGGATGTTACTTTTGTTATACTTATGCACTGTGTGTGTCGTGTCGGACCATATCCGGATGTATTGCTCGGCAATCAGAAAGGCCGACTATTACAGCGTTGGCTATCGGCCATGGAATAAACCTTGTTGTTATTATTTATTTTTTTACCAGAAATGCCGCCTGGGACAAGGAATTTAAGATACAAGCGAGCAAAAGAAACAGATACAGTGGGCGCGAGTGCGCACACAATTCAAGATGCTCCATTGCTGTTGACAACGTCACCTATAAGTGCTAATGTAACTGTATAAGTATAGCATCACGACTCGATCGATCATCAGCACTATCATACTATAATTCAGTCAATGTCTGTCTGTGTGTCTGTGTGTGTGTCTGTCTGTCAGAAACAGCGCGTTATCTCATCATTGCCTGCACCAATCACTCCCACTTTTCACACAGGCATTGACCATATGAATATGGAGGTCTTAACGGAGCCCTTTTTTCGATTTGACACATTAATGATTAATAATGAATTTATTAGTGAATTAAAAACGCACCGGTCGCAGTACCCCCTACGGCCACAAGGGGGGGGGGGGGGGCAAATATCTCACAACGGGTAAGGGCTAGTATATATAAAAGACCAATTGCCGTACATCTGCAGTAATGGCGCCAAGTGTGTTAAACCAACACGGTCCCTTGACCGCCTATATATACTTCAGCCCCAATATGACTTTTTGTCTATACCAGGTCGGTCCATCCGTCCATCAGTCCGTCTGTGTGCCCATGCGTGTGTGTGTGTGTGTGTGTGTGTGTGTGTGTGTGTGTGTGTGTGTGTGTGTGTGTGTGTGTGTGTGTGTGTGTGTGTGCCCGTCGGTCTGTGAGTGGCTAATGTCCGGCACCGCTGTGCAGATCGCAGTGAAACAAGCTGTGCATGCACACACACACTTCCTGGAGATTGATTAAACACATTTTTGTGAATATTACTTTGTCCCGAACATCACGCAAATCGGTACACTGCAGTGTCTCTATAGTCAATAAACCAAATGGGTCGTTCAGATTTCTCATATTCCATCCTGCATGCCTATAAGATTGGGCTTCCAAAGTTTGCAGTATAGTTCTCCGTTTTGAACAAAAAATGCCTCAAATAATG
>NC_137862.1:53866752-53889252 GCF_963924005.1 Protomyctophum bolini | reverse complement strand
AGGAGGTGCCATGTGTATCCTTAAGTGAACATGAACTGTCAACCCCGTTATATTTGTTTCCTTGTAAAATTAATTGTAATTTGTGGATTCAAATAAAGAAATCGAAATGTGCGTGTGACTGTGTGTGTGTGTGTGTGTGTGTGTGTGTGTGTGTGTGTGTGTGTGTGTGTGTGTGTGTGCGTGCGTGTGCGTGCGTGCGTGTGTGTGTGTGTGTGTGTGTGTGTGTGTGTGTGTGTGTGTGTGTGTGTGTGACATAGTGGAACGCCATCATGGTCACATGGCCTGCATGCACCACCATGCACCGATCTGTGTTTGCACTCTGCAGTGCCACCCTGGCACCCTGCAGTGCCACAGCAGTGCCACCCTACAGGCAAGTATATATACGTATAACAACATTACTCTAGTAGTGTCTTCTTAGTACTATTGACCAAGTCCAAAGTAAAATGAATTAACCACAAAATCACATAATCGAAATGAATAGGCTAATGATGATTGATGAATCAGTGTTCTTAATTGTTTATTCGCTGTTGAGTGTGTGCGTGTGCGTGTGCGTGTGTGTGTGTGTGTGTGTGTGTGTGTGTGTGTGTGTGTGTGTGTGTGTGTGCGCGCGCGCGCATATGATGTTGGAAAAGGGGTTTGTCTCATGGGATCTGATGGACTGTTATGACCACGATCAGTTCACGAACCTGTGAATTTGAAAGCCATGAATGTGTTACATTTAAACTTCTCTCATGACAAGACGCAATTAATCTGATGAATGGGAATATGTGTCCTAATGTTGTTGTCTCCACCAGGCCGAAGGCATGGGGAGAGATTATGTTTTGCAGTCCGTCCGTCCGTTCGTGTGTGTGTGTGTGTGTGTGTGTGTGTGTGTGTGTGTGTGTGTGTGTGTGTCTTTCTGTGTACAGCTAATCTCCGGCACCGTTAAAACCCGGTCAATGCCAAATGTTGCACACACACTCCCTGGATGCCAACGATGAACCAGAACAGCCTGTTATATAAACTTTATTACAGGCTCGTGGCCCACAAGGTAAGACAGTACATCACATATACGAGAATACAAATAAATGAAAATAAAAAATACAGTACATTTACCCAGCCCCACAGGTTACTACTCTAGGTGAGGCACTCATGCCAGTGTCCTCTGATGGTAGAAGTGTACCTGACAGAACTACGGCCTGGGTCTGTCATCTGTCCAATGAGTCCATTCAGTGAGCGATCCAGCCTGCTCATGAACTTGAATATCAGGTTCCTCAACAGAGCCATGAACGTAGTGAGACCCAATGAACAGAAAAGCCCACTGGCTCTAGTGCTCCTGGGCTTTTTTAACAGGATTCTAAGACAGTCATTATAGGCTACTTGCAGTTTGCGTAAGCTCTCCTTCTTATACTTCACCCACAGTGGAGCTGTGTAGAGAGGGGTGCAATAAGCTCTAAAGAGGTTTACCTTATAGCGCCACCAGGAGGCCAACTTTTGAAAAACACATTTCTTGATATTACTCCTCCAGATTCTGTCCAAAAACCCCGCAAATTGTTACACACTATCTCTATAGAATTCGGATCGTGACGAATCATGACAATGAACACAATATTTTGGGACGATCAAATCATTAGAAAGAAGAAAAGAAAGTCAGGAGACAACACTATTTGTTTTATTTTTAACACTTTATTTTTATTTTTATTGTTGAATAAATGAAAAAACATATGTGTACATTTTGTTGTATCCGACATGTAAATATCCCCCCCTCCCCCCAAATCAAGGTCAGAACAAGACAAATAAAACAAAGACAGACAGTACAAGACAGTAAAAGTAATTAGTAAACTAGTTTTGAAAGTACTAATGAACAAAAAATTAAATTAAAATAAAATAATAATAATAAAATAAATAGTATTTTCCATCAGGGTATGGTATCTAGGTTACATACATTGTATCCATCTTTCAGTTTAGATAGTAAGTTGCTCTGTATCCAACTGTCTACTTACTGAGGGCCTCTAACCAGAGGTCGGACAATGTCAGGTTTGGTATGAGGTATCAGATTGTACAGGGGAATATGGGTTTAAGTGAAAGTTATACTTTCTACAAACTCTATGAAAGGGGTCCAAGTCATAATGTATCTATCTTTAGAACCACTACGGTTGTACCTTAGTTTCTCTAGGGGAATCATGGAGAGAACCTCTTTGACCCACTGTTTGAATGAGGGAGGTGTCCCCGACTTCCATTGTCGAAGTATCAATCTACGAGCCAAAAGCGTTGTGAATGCCACAGCGTTTGCCTGAAGACCCGTGAGCCGTTCCTCGGTTGGCGACACCCCAAAAACAGCAATCACTGGGCAGGGATCCACCGTTCCACCACATACATAAGACACCGCCTCGAAAATTTTCTCCCAAAACCTGACTAAAGATTGGCATGACCAGAACATGTGACCCAGCGTGGCAGGCTTGTGCTGGCATCTCGGACAGCCAGCATCAAAACCAGGGTAAATCTTGGCTAGTTTTTCATTAGAGTAGTGGAGTCTATGTACAACCTTGAATTGGATGAGGCCGTGTCTTATACACAAGGAGGTGGTGTGAATTCTTCTTAGACAGTTAAGCCAAGACTCGTCCGATAACGTGACGTCCAGATCTGTTTCCCAAGCCAATTTAGTGTTATCAAATGAAGGGGGTTTGATATTTTGTAGTACTTCGTACATTTTTGATATATTCTTTTTCCTCAAGGGATGGAGTTCAAGTATTGTGTTTATAGCAGTCTTAGACGGCGGGGATGGGAAAGGGAAGTGTTTTTGAGCGAAACTGCGCACCTGCAGGTATCTAAAGAAATGGTTATTTGGGATGTCATTGTCTTGTTTCAGGAATTCAAACGAGGCAAATGAGCCCTCAGTGAAGAGGTCTTCAAAGTAGACCAGACCAGATCTGTGCCAAACCTTAAAGGCTGCGTCGTTCTGTGATGGGGGGAATAGGTGGTTACCAACCAATGGAAGGAGTGTGTTTGCCTCCTTGAGGCCAAAATGTTTTCTGAATTGGAACCAAATTTGTATGGAGTTTTTGACCACTGGGTTCAGATTTTTTAGGTCGGAGCCAAAGGGCAAGGGGCAGGTCAGGGCAGAAATCAAGGGAACCTGTGGATTGGAGTTAAGCTCCATTGAGACCCAAGTTGGACCCCCACCCGTCTCGTGCATGGAGAGCCAATATGTCAACTTGGACATGTTAGCTGCCCAGTAATAGAATAAAACGTTTGGCAGGCCCATCCCCCCATAACACTTGGGCATCTCTAGGCTAGCCCTTTTTATCCTTGGAGTTGACTTGTTCCAGATAAAAGTAGTGATGTTGCTGTCTAATTTTTTAAACCAGGCTTTAGTAAGTAGTATGGGTATCATTTGAAATAAATACAAGAAGCGCGGCAGCACTGTCATTTTAATTGTATTCACCCGACCAGCCAGTGTAATAGGAAGGAGTGACCACCGTTGGAGATCCTGTTTAGTTCGTTCTAGCATCGACTTAAAGTTGAGATCATATAGATCCTTGAATGATTGGGTGACTTTGACACCTAAATAGGTGAAGGATTGATGCTCAACTTTAAAGGGGAAGTTGCTATAGTCCAAGGGCGCTGCCAATACGTTTATAGGGAAGAGCAGGCTTTTGGAGAAGTTTAATTTGTAGCCCGACAGTCTCCCGAAGTGTTGTAGGAGATGTATGAGTTCCGGGATAGACGTTGAGGGATTCGATATGTATAGTAGGAGGTCATCCGCATACAGAGATACCTTATGTGATGAGGGACCTCTTGTGATGCCTGTTATGTTGTTTTGTTTTCTTAAAGCCACGGCTAAAGGCTCAATAGCTAAATCAAATAAATATGGGGAAAGGCTGCATCCCTGTCGGGTCCCCCTGTGCAGTGTGAAGTAATCCGACCTAAGGGAATTGGTGCGCACTGAGGCTGTGGGTGATGCGTACAATATTTTAATCCATTTGATAAACAACGGTCCAAACCCCATTTTGCCCAGGACTTTAAATAGGTAGCTCCACTCGACACGGTCGAAGGCCTTCTCCGCGTCGAGGGAGAGCACGACCTCTGGCTCACGGGTTGAGTGGTCTGAATAGAGCACATTAAATAACCTACGCATATTATAAAATGATTGTCTCCCAGGAACAAAGCCTGTCTGATCTGGGTCGATAATTTTGGGTATTACATCATCCAGACGACGGGATAGGATTTTAGTAAGGATTTTATAGTCACAACACAAAAGGCTGATAGGACGATAGGAGCCACAGTCCGTCTTATAAATTATTTGATCGGCCCAAAATATTGTGTTCATTGTCATGATTCGTCACGATCCGAATTGGCTTTGTCCGCGGCGTAACCGTCTTTAAATAAATTATATTAAAAGTGCCGATGGGAGAATGCATGGGGCTTCCACTTCCTGGGCCACTCGCTTTTCTGAAAGGGGGCGGGACTGCGGCGCTCTATAGTTATGTGTGTTCAAGACGGATCTGTCCGATATTTCAGATTCCATCATAATTGGCAACATTGGCTTTCAAAGTTGTCGGGCTGCAGGACAGCACTGTCCCAAGGCCGCTACAGACGGCAACACGATCAAGTTCTGAAAAACTGGCAGAGGTGTGGAAGTCATGCAGAAAGTAGGCAAACAGCAGACCTTCCGCTCCAGGAAGACATCCCATCCAGCTCACGAGGGCTGCAGAGGGTGTCAAACCTTCCCGCCACAGAGATACAGCAAGACTCCTCTCACCCGGGAAAGAAGTGGACCATGAGGGTCGACCCCCACCATGAGACGTACCGGGGTTAAAGGAGCGAAACGTTGATGAATGGTGGACCCCAGCTGATGACCCGTTTAGGCCTACAGAGGTGTTCAGTGGTGTCGCAGCACATGCCTGTTCAAAAGGCACTGGAGGAGGTGTGCCAGGCAGCAATGCCTATAGCAGGAATACCATCACCTGTATCTTGTGAAGCTGTTCTGTGCTCATGCAGAGGCGCGCACACGTGTGCATATGATGTTATTATAATACGGTTCCCTGAAGAAGAAAAAAAAGCCATTGCAGAATGAGAGGCTATTCTATTGCAGTGCCGAGAAATGTTGAGCTGGAAGTCGACATTGAAAGGAGGTGCGAATAATAATGCCGTTGTAGCAGTGGGCCAGAAGGTGTATGTATTCCTTTTGAGCGTTCAAGCACATGAAAAATCGTCAATCGTTTTTTTTTTGGGTCGTTCTTTGTTCAGGTCTTAAACACAGTGTCCTTGCGCCGGAAGCCCACAGTGCCCACTGCAACAGGAGCGCACCGCCATGAGGTTCCTCCTGTGTGCCAAAGCCACACAGCTGTGCTGGTAGAAGATAGTTGAAGATACCTATACCTATATAGTCTATATTTGTGGGCGGGGGTCAATCGGAACTGGGAGCACTGCAATGAGCTTCATGCATTTAACCTGGACACCCACACATGGTTCAAGCCCAAGGTTTCTTGGACTGTTCCAGAGGGGAAGGCCGGCCACACGGCCTGAGTCTTGGGGAAGGTTATGTATGTCTATGGAGGATGGAATGATATGTCCGGACACACTAATGTCACGTACAAGTTGGAGCACCAGCACAATGGTCTGGTCTTTAATTGACAGAGGAACTCCATCTCCTGCTTCATTGTGGCATTCTGCCACCTTCATCGGGACAAAATGTTAGAATTTGGAGGCCGGGACGATCGAGACATGGCACGACAACATCAGTGTGTTTGAGACAGAGTCTGTCAGAACACACCTGCATTGAACCTACATGAATTTACGTCATGTATGTGGACGAGCAAATCGGCAATTTTTGTCCTATAAATTCCCATTGACAATGAATGGAGAATTTACGTCATATGTGTCTGAGCAAAAATAAGAGCGTTCCTAGCGACCTAGTCATGATCGGTGATGAGCACAGACTTACTGAGCCTTATGAGGACGTATAAGCTTCTAAAATAAATACTGCTGCTGTAATTAAAGAGAGAATACTCTCAATAGTGATAGACTGAATGATTAACTGCCCCAAAAATATAGTCTTTTTTTTTTATCCCACGATTTTGTAACCCATTTTTCA
Organism: Protomyctophum bolini; assembly: GCF_963924005.1. NCBI lineage: Eukaryota > Metazoa > Chordata > Actinopteri > Myctophiformes > Myctophidae > Protomyctophum > Protomyctophum bolini. Next base: position 53,883,176 of record NC_137862.1, on the reverse strand, counting down.
CCCCTGTGTCAATCATCTAATGTGATCCTGGGCTCTACACACCCTCCACCAACCTAGTCCCCCATATATGGGGGACAAGGGGAGAGCAACGGACTTGAACTCATGCTTCCTTCATGCCTGAGTGTCCAAGTTGCTCCTTTGCACCTGACAGGGGGGAGTTTCCCTGGTTGGAAGGAACACGTTATTCCAACCAGTTCCTTTCCCCTCCATCAGGCGCCCCGGCTGGCCAGGGGGAGGCAGTTTAGTGACCAGGATTACTGCATGTTTTTCGTGAGGGTACCTACCCTAGGGGACACGGGGAGAACATGCAAAAATAAATATAGTCTTAAATTAAACATTGTAAGCATAATACTATTGTAGTGTCTCAATATTTGTCCATAACTCCCTCCTCTGAGGGAGCTTCTGGCACTTTTCTTTTCTTTATTTGCACAACAACACAAACATTCGTGCCGTCGGTAAACTAAAATAATAAATAAAAAATAAAACATACGACAGTTGAGTTGACCGACGCTTGGCAAAGCGGATTTCACTTCTATTCCTGATCACCTCCTCAAGATGCAGGAAAAAAGAATAAAGTCTCTATATATACCTCATTTTAATCATCCACTATCATCTCATGGACGTTTTGACTGTCACTATATCAAGAAGCAGCAAGACCCTATAGGCCTATTGTGTTTCAATTGTTGTTGTTTTGTGTGTGGCGTTTGTGCTCAGCTGTGCCAAGGAAGTGGACAGGGAATTTAGAAAGAAAACTTGTCACTGAACACATTGTATGCTATGAGTTTAAAATTGTTTACATGATAATTTTGAGTTAAGTCTTTTGCTCTCCCCAGGTTGACGGAGGGTGTGTAGAGCCCAGGATCACACTAGATTGGCACAGGAGTGAAAAATGGGTTACAAAATCGTGGGATAAAAAATATATATTAAAAAAACAAAATGTAAAAATGACAACCAACCAACCCGGCCGACTTCTGACATGTCCAGGTGAACACCTGGAGTGGTTTTAGAATCCGCTATACGTGTTTTCCCAATCGTGTGTGCGGGCAAGATAGCAATTTTGGGCATGCATGATGCAACAACACGCCAAAGGCCACACCTCCAAAGGACTATAGTGAATAATAATAAAGAAATAACCGCAACATTTAGTAAAAAAAAAAGAAGAAGAAGACGTAATTAGCCACTTGTTCGAATGCCCCCGCCCCCCCTGTCAAACATATCTAAAATTGTTAAAACGAATGAAAGCAGCAAATGAAACAAGAAATGATCACATAGTGATATTTGTCAGGTGAAAGAAGCGCTAGTTTCTTTATTTAGTAACGAACGCTCCTCTCAACCGGCCGGTCTGAATCATAACATTACGTTACATAACATTGGGCTGTCTCTAAAGATTTCTGTTCCTGTCAAAAAATAGCAGATTTACAAGCTCACAATAGATAGATCTAAAGAAAGAAAGAAAGAAATAAATAAAGAAAGAAAATAACATTCTGGTGAAGGAAAATAACATTCTGGTGTAATGATTTTGGTCGACATTGGCTGACCTTCTGCGTCACTTTAGGTCACATTCTCACCTAATACTTCGGTAGACTCATGCGTATGGGCGGAGATTTTGGGATTCTTGCATATTTAATTTGCTGCAGTTTGCCTTCACACTGTCATCCGTAGCAATTGGAAACGCAGCAGGGGGGACCTTTATCAATGTGTTCCATTCATAAACCTAGCCTACGACACAGTGAACTCTATGGTGATAAAATTATACTCATAACGTGCATGTGTCGTGCCATCTGGGACTGGACCCCCCCCCCAGCTCTCTCGCTCTCTCACTATACATGCAGCAGCCACGCCACTCACTTTTGGGCATGGAGGCACAGCGCTGAGCACACCGATATAACAGACAGCAGCGCAAAATGTTTACAAGTTTACAAGTCGAGATGAAAGTCCCTGCTCCCCAGTCCCCACAGTGACAGCTCCATGTTTACGGCACAGACAGACAGACAGAATATTCTGTAGGCTATAATACACTGCAGTGTTTTTATGTGTTTTCTTAAGCAATTGATTAATGTACTCCGACCACGTCTATCCAAGGTAACGGGACATCTTTGCGCTGCGTAAAATATGCCTTCTCCGTCTCCAACTGTGTTCAGCTCCTCACCCGCCACATTGTTTGCTTAATTTCCTTTATTTACTGCGGATTGCATTCACACCTGCACCAAATCGTAATCAAGTGCGATTGGAAGCGAAGCGAAACCCCCGTTTTTGCTCGGAGTAAAATGCGGTTCTTTGATACGCATTAGGATTCGAATGAGCCTTCACACCTGTCAAACGAAGTGCACTTTCTGAAAATGCGCAGCAGGATTCGTTTTAATCGCAGCAAAGCTCTCTGGTGAGAATGTGACCTAAGTGACATCGAGTTTGACAGTGGTTGCAAAGGCATTCAATGATTGTGTGGGCCCAGTGGTGGGAGTTCTGGTCTGGTTTAGGTGAATATTAAGTAGTTCCGGTCATTTGGTGGGGGGGGGGGGGGGGGGGGGGGGGGGGGCATGCATTAAAAATAAATTAATCCACAAAACTAGCGTCATTTGTATTGTTGACCCATTTATACCATATGTGACGGCCCTGCCCCCTCTGCACAGTAGGCTAGCTGGCAGCCTGGGTGATTAGGGCAGAATGGAGCAGGCCGTCAGGCCAACTGTGTACACCTGAGTGGGGTGTGGTTTGGGAGAGTATATAAGGGCCTCCATGCGCTCAAGCCAGCTATCTTACCTTCCTTTCAAGCAGTTGCACACCTTTTACAACACTCACACACAGCACACTCCATACATCCATACACTGCATACATGACTGATTACTGACATTGTCACATCTCATACCAGTTTATTTGATGATTCCTTGTGTTACAACCCCAGCACCTATCCTTTCCCCTATACCTTTATTTCACCTTAACTTATTCTAATTTAGAATAATAAATATATAATATAAAAGGTTTGCCTTGTGTGTGGACTCCCTTTTTGTCATGTATTGCCCTAGAGTGCATGACACCATAGCGCAACCTTTGTTCAACTTTGACCCCTCTGTCACATGGAACTATGTTTTTGTGCTGCTGCTGGCATTGTGATACTGGACACAAAAATAGTTCCATATATGACAGTCCAGAGGGGTCAGACTTGAACGAAAGTTGCTCTATATAGCTATGATATGGTAGAAATAGGTCAACAATACAAATGACGTTTTGTGCTTGATATTCACCAAAACCAGACCAGAACTCCCACCACGGGACTCAGGCAATCAATAGGCCTACCTTTGCAACCACTATATTAATGACAAGTATGTCCTACAGCCTGTAACAAAGAGGTCCTCCGTTACTTATACTTTGCATATTTATGATTATTTTGATTATTTTTAACCAAAACCAGACCAGAACTCCCACCACGCGCCCAGACAATCAATTAATGCCTTTGCAAGCACTAGCCCAATCATAATGGTAAGCATTTCCTATACAGCTTTAAGTCCAAAAATCTAAACTAACCTTTTAATGTAGAGGTCAGTTTGACACCACTGTCATATTCAAAGTCACTTTTGTCTGGTGATGCACAAGTTATTATCTATCTATCTATCTATCTATCTATCTATCTATCTATCTATCTATCTATCTATCTATCTATCTATCTATCTATCTATCTATCTATCTATCCATCCATCCATCCATCCATCCATCCATCCATCCATCCATCCATCCATCCATCCATCCATCCATCCATCCATCCATCCATCCATCCATCCATCCATCCATCCATCCATCCATCCATCCATCCATCCATCCATCCATCCATCCATCCATCCATCCATCCATCCATCCATCCATCCATCCATCCATCTATCTATCTATCTATATTATGTATTTATTTATCTATTCATTAATTCATTCATTCCCAATCAAAACAGTACAAATTGGTGCATAAGTGCAGGTTATTTCTTTCTTTCTTTCTTTCTTTTGTTTGTTTGGTGCAAAATATCAAGGTTTATCAGTGGCACTGGTGGCCCAACAATATGGTTAACTTGTGATACAATGATAATGGATTTGCACCCCTGCGTCTCAAACACCGAAAATAGAAGGTCTGCATGGCATTGCAGCGCAACATCTTGTGAGCTTGTAAATCTGCTAATTTTTTTTGGTGTGACAGTACTAGTAGTACTGTACTACAGTAGCCTAGTATAGCAACCAAACGAAAATCAGGTTATATTGGGTAACAAGTTGATATTCGAATCTGAAGTCCTGCCCCTAGGGGGCAGTATTATACAAATGTACATCCACTGACTAATCTACAGACTTGTAGATGTGTGTGCAATATTGCAGTCGTTCGTGCGGTGTGTGTGTGTGTGTGTGTGTGTGTGTGTGTGTGTGTGTGTGTGTGTGTGTGTGTGTGTGTGTGTGTGTGTGTGTGTGTGTGTGTGTGTGTGTGTGTGTGTGTGTGTGTGTGCACCGCATGCAACCATCATCAGAAACCCTTCTCTTTATCTGGTGGTGTCTATGTCTATGTGTCCGCTCTGGTCTGGTCTAGTCTGTGTCTGGTCTGGTCTGGTCTGGTCTGGTCTAGTCTGGTCTAGTCAGGTCTGGTCTTGTCTATAGTCTGGTCTGGTCTGCTCTGCTCTGGTGTCATATCATCTCATCTATAGTCTCTGAGTGGAAACGGTCAGAGATGTCAGACCGTCACCAAAACTGGATGGAACTTTAGCTATATATAACACAAATGTGTGTAACTTTTGAGGTTGAGCTGTCTTTTAAAGATTTTTAACTGTACACGGAATGTGAGGATGAAAAAATAAAAAATCACACCTGTGTGAAGTGAGGGGGCATGGGCACTCTTATATCATCACACATCATCATACATCATCTCATTCTGGTCAAAATGGCCAATCACATGTAATTAGCGTCCTCGCTTTTGTCTTCAATGTTTGTGTTTACACAAACACTCAAAGCTGCATGGCCATTCATTGTCAATGGCATTTATAATGTTTGTGTTTTGGGAGAAAAATTTGGTTACACAGACTCAAAGCTGGACATAGGATCGCCCCTCAAAAATGAGGGGAAAAGAAGTGATGACCCCAATTGTGTTTGGCCGGAATGTGATTATATGTATGACGATGTATGATGATAAGACCGCCCCTCACTTCACACAGAGTGTGATTTTTGTGTTACAAAATATAAGAAAAAGTCCTTCTGCGCACCTACAATGGACAGGTGCGTCGGATAACTGGAACTGATAAGTAGAGAAAAATAATCCCGCACGGCACAGCTGTCTTCACTTGAGTTTAGATTTTATTGAGCAACGTTTCGGTCGTCAGTCGTCACTCGTCAGACCGACAACCGAAACGTCTGACGACCGAAACTAAATAAAATAAATAAAATCAATAAAATCTAAACTCAAGTGAAGACAGCTGTGTGCGGGATTGTGTTACAAAATACAAAAAAATAACCTCTCAAAATATCACTTAGAGCACCTTTCACTTCACTTCACTTTCACTTTCAATGTTTTATTTTGGTCTTTAGTTCATGTATACAAAAATGAATAATTTGTTATGAATACGGATAAATTAATTGTTATGACCCAAAAAGGTGTAGGCTTATAGCTTATTTTGCCAACCCTTACCAAATACAAATAATATACATGACGAACAAAGAAAACAAAAACAAAGTAGGCTAGGTCTCTGTGGGAAAACACAGATAAATATATTAAGGGCCGGCGGAACAATCTTGAAGAGTTTGAATCCATATTTTGTTAACAAGGGTTCAAATCAATTACCAGAATCATTCGTTTGAATTGTGAAGGTTGCATCTCTCTCCCCCCATTTCCTGTCAGCTTACTGTACAGTATGTACACTATCAAATATATCAAATAAAGGCAGAAAAGGGCCCAAAGTGTAGGTTTAAATTGTTTTACCATATATATACATTGCATCTCCTCATTCATACAATTTCTGTGACTATAGGCAAATGACATAAACCATATAGCCAACAGGACAGGATAAATGCAGAACGACAAAGAGTGATGAGGAGAGAGTGGCTAAAAAGAGTCTTCATAAGTATTCATCAGGGCAAGACTCCTCTGTGAGTCGAAATAAGTAGGCTAGGCTCTTTTACATTTCTAAATAAAGTAGCCTACCTTGATTTTTATCCACCCTCTCCTCATTTTTAAACATTTTCTTAGTGCTCGGGTCGTCGCCTTAATGGTCATGTAAATAGAGTGCAAAGAAAACATCTCAGTGCCCTCAAAGTAACCAGGACACCAGGTAAACATCCATCCATCACTGTCTAAACAACACGTTATCTCATTCAACGAAAGGTATTTCATAATTGCCCCTTTTTATGACTGGCCATTGAGCCGGTGGTGTTAATATCTAAACATGTTTTTGTCTTTACACGAAATTAATATACACTTCCGTGTTTACCCAAAAGAGTCACTTTGTAAGGGAAAAGAACCCAACAGAGACAAAATTGCGCCACAGCCGGGCCCGAACCTATTGACGTCGGGATGAAACCGATCCATCCAGCGCTCCCATCTCTCCCATCTCTCCATTTCCCTTTTCGGAGAGATAGGGTCACAGCGAATGAGTCATTATATAATTCATGGCGCAAAGCTCTCCAGGGGAATTCTTCTTATCACTGATCTGCAAGGGTATAAGGTGGATATCGCACATGAATGTATAAGTATCACCAGGAAGATTATTCTTAGTAGGGCAAACAGCTCAGCAAGGGCGATTACGTCTCAACGCACCTGGCCGTGCTATGTGAGCCCTGTAAGGAAGTGATCCGCGAGGCGATTAAAAGCTAAAGTCACTCGGTAAAGTAAACAATACGATATACAATAATTTAGACGGAATAAAAGTGTCAGGCGGAGGTGGGGGTTGACATGGGTGACAACGCTACACAGAGGGTCATCATGTCCCATTAAGGCCTCCGCATTCCAGTTGAGTAATATTAGATTTTGGCATTCATAACAAACTATAGCAACGTGTTACTTTCTATGACAGTTTCTGCTTTCAGGTAGAGCCTGCCTTGTTTATCGGCACCGCGGCTTTGGTGGCTGCTTCAGATAAAGAGCCCAGCGGTCTCAAGCGGCATCGCTTCCCAGGCGCCCCTCGGGAGGGGCTATTGTCACGGGCAGGAAGCCTCCCCAGCCCGCAGGTATAGAATGACAAGGCTTTATATTCCACTACCTATAGATGGTAGCCAGCCACACACACACAGAAGACCCTGCTGCTGCTGCTCTCTCTCTCTCTCTCTCTTATTATAACTTTTTTTTTTAAAACCCTGCAAAACTGCACATCCCCAAAAGAAGATCAGTAGCCTACAAATGTGTGTTTTTGGTAAACGTTGCATCGGTTGCTGTCTTTATTGTTTTCTACTGCACAGATCCCGCAGTAGGTAGGCTCACTGTACAACAATGGCAAACAAGGGGGAGAGAGAGAGACGAGAGAGAGAGAGAGAGAGAGAGAGAGAGAGAGAGAGAGATGAACTGTTTCAAGCACTTACATCATTTATAGCATAGTCTGCATGACAGAGGGCATAGTGTACAAATAAAGATACAGTCCTCTATTTTTGTCATTCTTAATCAATGCTCTATGACTCTATATTGACATTGGACAGGACAGTTGCTATTCTCTGACGAGAATAGTAAAGGGCTTGAGGTATAACTCTTATTTGGCATATTTAGTGTAGTGAGGGTTGTGGGAAAATACCTATATTCTGAGCTTTTGCCATTACCGAAATCTGCTATTTTGGGGGGAAATTTAAGCAACATAAAGCTTCTTAGTTGACACCAACCCATACTGATCAGTTATGGGGATATAGGGTCTCATAAAATGATGCCCTATAACTTGTCTGCTAAACTTACCTATATTTTTGTATATGACTCAAGTGAGTCTTCAGAACTTTATATGCCATGCATGGCTGGTTGAAGTTTAAGTTTGCGTACATGTTATTACATGCATGGTGCCTGAATTTTAGCTGGGAACTTTTATAATTTAAATACAGGTACACATATAGGCAAATTAAATAGGTTATTATGCTAATGCTGCTTTGTAAATAATGTGAAAGCTTCTCTTCAGATGTGGTCGGTCGGGGGTCGGTCTCACTGAAACACAGCGGCTCAAGTTTCCCAAAGAGTCCATAGCTCATGTATACAGTTGTTTCGACCGTCCAACAGCTTCACATCTCCACAATAGCATGAAAAGAAGTCTTTCAATCAATTCTGTTGTTTCCTTAAAAAAAAAAAAAAGTGGGTGGGGGGGGGGTGAGATATCCATGTCATTCAGTCTTAAACTTTTGCTGTGAACATTTTTTTTGGGAACCTCCGCTCTATTCAAGTTGTATTATGGATTGAATAAATAAATATATGTGAGTCAGTCAAGGGGGAGGGAGGCATCAGAAATATGAGCACAGCGGTGGTGTCTGTTTAGTATAGTGGTTGCCATGGTGTTTAATAGCAGGTATATACCGACTGAGGTGGTACCACGGAGGTAGGCTACCACCACAGGGTTTGATGTTTTAGAATAGAACAGAAAGAAAAAGCCGGATTCGTACTTCGTCACACGGCGGTGGTCACACATGCTGAAAATAGGCAAACCATACAAGCTTATGCGACACCTTGTAGTTGTGCCCGTCGATGACGTGAAACCTTGTAGGGTGTCTATGGGTACTGCCACACTATCAAAAGAGCTGCGCACGTTCGGCGGACAGCCGAAAAACCGGGTTTTTAGACAGCTGGTGGATGGAGAAAAAAAAAGCTCCACTTCCGCGCACGACTTGCGCGACGGCCAGCTTCCCGGAAGTGGAGCTTTTCTTCCATCTACCAGCTGTCTAAAAAACCCGGAAAAATAAGCTGTGCACAGCTTCTTCCATGTCCGCGGCGCAAAACCGTTTTTTTCCGCTTACGTCTGGAAACGGGGTCTGACTCGCTGCGCCGTCATGCCACGACCATAGACGGCCACGACGCATAAATTAGGCAAAAAAAAAAAAACTCTTGACAAAAAATGACAACATTGACAAAATGCAGAAAACAATCTCATCAATAACTTAAAAAACAAAAACAAGTACCAAATAAATATTCATATCATTAGTAAATATACAAAGTACTTCTCAAAGTTTTGCAGACAGTAGGCTATCACATCTTATAAGTATAATGTCTTAAAAAATACATCTGCGCTTCCCGTAGAGTTATTTCTCTCTATATACGTTTTCTTTTAATGTTAAACTTAATTTCTTTACAAAGTGCTCTGCTGTGTAAATGTCCCTTATTTGTTGAATGTTCATTTTTTTCCCCCACTAACTCACACCTTACTCCCTCCTGCACCGCAAAACGTATCAGTGGCCATTTAACACTGACAGTGTAAAGGATTTACCCCCAAAGAGTCCGTTTTGGGTCCGTTTTTTACACTCTCAGAGTCCAATGAAACACTGAGGATTTGATCGTGTATTGTGTGTGTAAGCACTTGAGACAATATCCAAAATGTTATATTCTATCTGTCATTTTTAAGCTCGTTATACAGTACATGAACTACAATAAAGCTGTTGTACATAACATATACTTTATATACTATATACATGGATTGTACCAAATTAAAACATCACAGCTCCGGCTGCAACAACACGAAGATATCCACCGTTTGAAAAGTGACACTGAAGAGTGACTGCTCGCAGGGCGCAGTGTCATGACAACAAATGCATTTTGACGCCATGTTTAACAACATCTGTCGACGTTCGCCCCGATCTATAAGCTTGCTCGCGACACACAGCGTCGTGAGATTATAGATCGTCTCATTTCGGCGAAGAGATTTTTGGTGTTATAGAGGGAAATAGGATCTATAGTACAGGCCTATATAGGGTTTAAGTGGTTAAAAACCCTCGATAACAAAAATAACAGCATTTTTTTTCGGAGAACCCCAGTCAGTAGTGGTTTTGACATATAAATCCCTTTTGTTTCCAGAGTGTCAACTCATGTCTCTATTAAGAAACGTGCATCTCTCGGCGGCACTTCGGGGCAGGCAGTCCAAGAGATCAGCTGACTTGACTTTGGGTCTTTGGTCACATCAGTGCTTGTTTGTTTGTGTGCGTGTGTGTGTGTGCCTGTGTGTGTGTGTGTGTGTGTGTGTGTGTGTAAAACAAATAAATCGCCATCAAAGTGTCATTTCACCCTCTTGTCAGTGGAAGCGTTTTTGGCCCCCCATATACTTTGTGGAAAGGTCTTATAATAACTATACCTCTGATCCGGAGTTACAGTATATATAAATCACATCCAAGCGATGGGGTCAGCAGTATACTCGGTCCTGCAGTGTGTACCGCGGTCCGTGTTTTTTTGCACATCCCGGTCCCTGCCATGTGTGTGTGTCATGTGTGTGTATATCTCCCATATATATATATATAGGCGTCTTCATTCATTCATTCAACCCAGCAGCTCAGTCCTCCGGCCGCGTGCGGCCGCCGCCACCGCGGCCTTTCCTGGCGCGGTGCCTGCGTCTCCTGCGTTCGCCGTGGTGGTGGCCGTGGCCCCCGCCCCCGGTGGCGGCCTGTTGCAGGAGGTGCGGGTGGTGGTGTGGGTGTGCAGGCGCCCCACCGCCACCGCCGCCACCGCCGGGGGCTTTCTGACTGTCCCGCCACCGCCGCACCATGTCGTGGCCCTTGTTGCCCAGGACGCGGGGCAGGAAGAGCGAGGCCTTGTCCGTGCTGCGGGTCTTGAAGCCGCGCCGCGGCCGGCCCTTCCCGTTGATGGACACGTACCACTGCCGCTTGGCGCTGGCTCCGCCCCCGCCCCGGCTCCCCCCTCCCCCTCCTCGTCGGCTGCCCCCCTCGGCTCCTCCTCCTCCTCCTCCGGGCGGCGGCGGGGCTCCTCCTCCGGGCTGCTCGGTGGAGTGGTGGCGCGACGCGTACGTGTTGTAGCCCAGCTCGTGGATGCGCTCCACGAACTCGCATTCCTTGTTGAACGCCTCCTGTAGGAAGGAAGGAAGGAGGAAGACAAGGAGGAGGAGGAAGAGGATGCGCACGGTTAGCTATACATATATATATATATACAGACGTTCCTCTCTCTCTTGAAATGTAAATTTATTTTTAAAAGAAATTGTAAAAGTGAAAACAACACGAGGGGCCTGGCATATATAGAGTCATGGATGATTCTGCTCAACTGCAGGTTTACGTGACGATAAATATATTTACATTGTGGACATAATGGAGGTTCATTGACTACACGCGTGCACGTATACACGTGCGCGCACACGCACTCACTCACTCACTCACTCACTCACTCACTCACTCACCACCTCACTCACTCACTCACTCACCACCTCACCCACTCACTCACTCACTCACTCACTCACCCACCCACCAAGGCCTGCACCCACCCACGCGCACGCACGCACGCACGCACACACACACACACACACACGCACACACACACACACACACACACACACACACACACACACACACACACCTGTCCATAAAACCCCCATCAGTCATACAAGTCTTCCATTACCATGCAGCCACAATGTCTCCTGAAATTGTTCTGAGCACTTAGCGGCCATCACAGCCTGCAGAATTAAATCTCCATGCACGTCCTATGACGTAACGTCTTCACACCTGCTGAGTCCCTTTTCGGTAATTGACATATAGGCTATACAAGTTCAAGTTTAACATTTACTTACCGAAGCATAGAGGCGACCTTTGTCGTTCATGGCCAAGTATCTGCCGGAAAATAGTCCCTTTATGGCCACGACACCCACGTCCACAGCTGTGATCTCCATGATACCTTTAATTGAAGCATTACACACAGTTATGCACAGTTATGTGTGTGTGTGTGTGTGTGTGTGTGTGTGTGTGTGTGTGTGTGTGTGTGTGTGTGTGCGTGCGCGCGTGCGTGTTGTCACACGCTTTCTTCTACACACACGCATGCATGCACGCGGGCCTATAACATAATCCTAATTAAACGAAAGGTCGAGTAGATTTAGATTTGCACGAGCTTCCATAATAGTCGAGGTGTTTATTTGAAGTAACACTTGATTCATCAGTTGCCTATTCAGTGACTTCCAAGAAGCCTAATCTTCGCTGATTAGATAAATACATCCGTTAGGATCCAAGCCATTGTGAGGCGCAGTCTGTTAAATCTTCCGTTCATATGGAAATGACTGGCGCAGCTCCTTGTTTGCTTGCGCTAATTGGACTTCTATCGCCTGGTTAAATGACTGGCGCTGTTTGAATAAACAACATTACGCCAGTGGTTCTCAAACATTTTCATCTCAATTAAGGACCCCAAATTGATAGCCTTATATATCCTATTTGGCCGCGGACCCCCTTTTGAAAAAAATATTAGTGACAGCCGAGAAAGAAAATGGGGCTACTAAACTGTTCCTCATTTTGCTGCATGGGGACCCCCTGGAACCTCCTCAATGACTCCTCGGGGTCCCCGGACCCCACTTTGGGAAGCAGTGCATTAGGTTTAGACTAAGCATGGAGCGAACGACATTCACAAGGTGATTACAACTAAGAACACACAACCTCTGTAAAACAAACGCTGATCAAACGGTTCAGCAGTAGCCATATAGGCCTACAATATCTCAAACGCGGCCAAAGTAGGCTATAACATAAATAATCGTTGTGTTAGTGTTAAGCCTCTACACTTAAATTTACACAAACATTTGGTTTGATCATTTTAATTTTAATTTGTTCCAAAGACTGGTAGCCTAGATACTTTTAAACATTTGGTTTGGCTTGGTTTGTCTATTTATTAGGCTAATTTATTCTTCCCATCTTTTAAACTTTAGATTGAATATCACAATCATAGTCATTTTCAAACGTTATTTCGTTTAGTATAGGCTATACACATGAATGGATTAAGTTTGCTCTATTATTAAAAAGTGCATGCTAACCTTTTTACTGCAAAATAATAATAAAAAGATCCCCCCCTGCGTAAATAGGCTATATCCACTCACTGCTGGCAGTGATTAAATCAAATTGCCTTTCAACACACAAACACAGTATAGGCTATACACTCACTGTATGGGTTGTTTTCCTCCAGCGTTCCGTCTATTTTCCCGTTCGGGTGGATTTGCAAATGGTATTTGGTAGCGCAGTAGAGCTTTCTGCGCCTCGGCGCGCCCCCCAGGTGCTCGTACACTCCCCCGCGTCCCCCCGCGTCCCTCCGATGGCGGGGGTCGCAGCTCTGGCCCCGGGCGCACGGAGGACCTGCAGCCCGTCGGCGGTGGGGCAACAAGCAGCCGGTCTGTCCCCGGGCGCACGGAGGACGACTAGCCCGGGACGACGACCTGGGCTCGCTCGGCTCCAGCAGGTTCAGCAGCAGCAACAACAGCAGCGGTATTACTAGCATGATTGTGGCATGGCCGGCGAGCGCACGATTCCGGAGAGAAAAATGATCAGGGGTGGTGATGGTGCTGCCTCTCGTCCCATGAAACTGTCGTGCGTGCTGCAGGGCCGGCGTCCACGCATCGGAGGCTCGACTCTCCTCTCCTCTCCCCTCCTCCGCGTCCCGTTAGTGAGTTTAGTTAGTTATAGCTCCCGGCTTTCAGAGGAGGCGAGCCGGTGAAAGGACCGACGGGCGCGCGGTGACAGCAGCAGCGTGGGTGCCTTATTATTAGTGCGTCCTGGCCAGCGGGCATTAGTCCCCAACACGAGCCTTCTCTCCCCCAACAAAAAAAAAGAAGAAAAAAAAAGGTCGGTGACTGCGCGGGGCAAACAAACTCCTCCGGTGCTGCTGTTGAATCCGACCGACTCTGAGAGGCTATCGTGAGATTATTTTTTTTTGCCGATCAACAGTTGCTGCTGCGCAGATATAAAAAAAGAAGCCAGCGGTGTGACAATAGCCCCGAACTCCGACCAATTGATACAAAGGAGAGGGGGGGGAGGCAAAGGTATCAGCGCTGTGTGAAGTGAGAGACTGCGGCGTGGATGAAATTACACAGCGTTACACACAGTGGCTTACTGCGGAACACCGCATCACAAAGGGCCAGCCATCTAAGGGCAGGTCTCTCTCCTCTGAACTCCCTTCTTTTGAAATATCCCAAAGACCAATTATGCATCCCAAATTATACACCCCTGGGCTAGGACATGTGCACCAGTCCAGCGGAACAGGTGATGAATCCTCCCGCAACACCCCCGATTACACTCGCTTCAAAAGCACTTAATAGTCCAATTGCGGTCTGATATATCCGCACAAATCAACGAGTAATCCCCCTAATAATATAATATAGCCTATATGCATGTGAATGAACAGACACGTCATATTATCATAATGGATACAAGTTCCCGTTTTAACAGTGTTCCTTTTGAAATATGACCAATCGACCCATATCGAAAATGAGACGGACAGTTGAACAATTAAGTGATGCCTATATAGGTTTTAATTTATTTTGTATCTCGCTGTGCCTTTTGGATGACAATATGCATGGCCATGTGTTGAGATTGTCTAGATAAGGTGTTCCAAAAAGTGTTGGGTGGTCCTCGCGTCTACTTCCAAGTATAAATACATTTATCCAGATTTAACAGGTGCCCACATGAGATTACACGGCAAACCCGTCATTATATGGACTGCGGGGTCAATCATCAAGTTTGTCTTCATTTGTAATTTGCCTGCCCTGCAATGCCTTGATTCAACGCTCACTCACGGCGTGGGTCTCTTGCGCAACGCCAGTCCTTTTGCGCGCATGTGCACGGCACTAATGGCGAGCATCCATCCCCGGCCTCCAGACAGACAGACAGACAGACAGACAGACAGACCGGGAGGGGTTGAGGTGGGCTGGGACTGGCTGTCAAAGTTATACTGTTGCAGAGTGGGACTCGAACCCTCGACCCTTTCCGTGAGTGGACCGTGTGGCCACTTTAACGCAGCGGACAGCTCTTCTTAGATGTTTATAGGCCTATATATATATATATCCCTCCTGGCTCCTGTCAGCTCTCTATGAGAAGTTGATTCCTGTCAGCCAGCCATTCCATTATGAAGAGACAAATCATCGATGAGTCATTTGGGGATCATCAATCCAGGAGAGTCTCCATAATAAAGCCTCATCCGACGGTATTGTTTGTCCGTTGCGCACACAGGCAGGGTGGATATTGTGAACACACTAGATTCCCAGACTTTTTCCCATCCTAATATCCTGGGCTCTCTGGCTAGGCAGCAACCGGTGGGCGGAAGAGCAACAGGGCTAAATGACTACTGCCCTAAATTGCTTCCATCTTGGTCGCATTATGGTTAGCATTCTGCTAATTAGCACCATCATCTACAAATCTCTGTGCCCTTTGGCGTTGCTCCAGCGCCTGCTATCAAGGCCCTGTGTTGAGAATCCCCAAAGGGAGCCGGCGGTTAATTTGTCTTCCCCTCCCATACATCACCCCTAGCTAGCCTGCCTTTCT
The DNA here is from genome assembly GCF_963924005.1 of Protomyctophum bolini. Classification (NCBI taxonomy): domain Eukaryota; kingdom Metazoa; phylum Chordata; class Actinopteri; order Myctophiformes; family Myctophidae; genus Protomyctophum; species Protomyctophum bolini. The sequence continues at coordinate 53,867,767 of NC_137862.1, read as the reverse complement.
GTCACTGCATTTAGCCCCGGCTATTAGAAAAAAGAAGGGGGCACTGATAATTATAAATGTGTGTTGCATTGTGCGCCCCAAACTGAGCCCTCTGCGTCGAGGCAAAGCTAGACAACATACCAAAACATCAACCCAACCGATGTATATCATAGGTTGTTTCTGGTGGCCCGTTTCTGAGAGAGACGCTCTTGATGTGGTTAACTGCTGGCAGAGGGTGGGACCTCAGATGTGGTCTGCTGTTTCTCTCAGAAACTATTTTAATTGCGCTTTGCCTCCACGCCGCCCACAAAGCGTCCCAGTAATAATCACGGCGAACGGCCTGATTTTTTTTTGCGCATGCAGCGCGCGTGCACTGTATAAAACAGGGCTTCCCAAACGTAGGGTCGCATGCCATTTTCGGCCGCGGACCCCTTTCGCGAGTATAGCCACCGCCCTAAATAGCAATTTATTTATTTATGTTTAATTGTATTTATTTATTTACCTTTTCCAGAATTCCACTATATTGTTTTTTTTCCAAAATGTTTTATGCAAAGGGGGGGGGGGGGTCATGGTGATGTAATATGATGAGTTATAATAACGCTATAGTGTCACTATTTTTGAAAATTGCACTGCACTTTTTGAAGACAAAATTTGAGGCTTAAAACAAAAATGAACTGAAGCTTAAATCATTGTTTTTTTTACACCAAAGAAATAACAATGAAGTTGGCAGCACTTTGTTTTGCCTTTGACAAAAATAAAATGTATAGGCCTAATAGTTACGTCAAGCAAAAAGGACAAAATCAGCAACCCATTGATAATATTAGGGTATTTGTTCCCCTTTAGAGTTCGACTATTAGCGTACGCATGTGATTAAATCCACTTGACAAATGATTCTAAACCAGGTCCCATCAAGTGGCCCCAACACAAAACACAGAACACACATTTTAACCTTCCATTTTCTCCCTCGGCCCTGCCATGAATGAAAGCAAAGAATTTCAGGGCTCGTTTTTTTAATTGACCTCGCCAAATCCCCCCA
>NC_137862.1:53839252-53861752 GCF_963924005.1 Protomyctophum bolini | reverse complement strand
TTGGGTTGGGTAGAGGATAAGAGGCTTTGGTGTCGTCCCCGATGGTCACAGAATATGTGTTTTTACCCACATGAGCATGTTACCGCACATGGCGGCGTGTTATTATATAGGCCAACATTTGTTAAACATAGAAGCACAAGCAAGATGTTAGATGTGTTGTCTTCTGCTATTTTTAGGGAAGAAATGTGGTTGGAGAGGGAAAAAAATGAGGCGATCAGCAAGGTTGACCAACAAGAATAAACTTCTTTTCAAGACATTACTGCTTATTATTTCACAGCTTGTCGGTCTGTTATTAGTTATTACTTAGGCTTAATTGGTGGTCGAGATACCGCCATATGCATACAGGATACAGCTGGAGAAACAAGTGGAATTGTGTATTTGGCGAAACAAAAATATGAGCAGACAAAAATTGGAACCGTTATTGTTGCTGATGAATTATATACAACTAGGGATGTTTCTTTTTGCTCCCGATCCGATTACGATCATTTGAAAAGGACGTGATCGGACCCGATTTCCAATGACGTGATCGTATCCTGACAACCCTATATTTGACATGCAGCTTCCTTGACCTTAACCCATTCTGACCTGAGATCAGATTCATACGAGGTTTCCACTGGACACACACTGGTCTGATTAACCCATTCTGACCTGAGATCAGATTCTAAAAATGTCAGTCGTTCTTCGAATTTTTCAAAAATAGCAGACCTACAAGCTCGTATCGCGCCACTCGGTGGCGCGATATGAGCTTGTAGATCTGCTATTTTTCAATAGCTAAAGCATAACATGATGCTAACACCAAAATGGGTGCCCGGTCAGAATGGGTTAATGCCACTATAAGACCAAGGAGCTCATGCAGGGTCCATCTTTAGGCCCGTTACTATGAGTGGGGAGGAAGTGGAGCAGGTCAATGACTTTAAATATCCGGGAACGACCATAGACGACAATAAACTCACCTTTCAGACCTAATGCAGATAACATCTACAAAAAGGCAAGGCAGCGGCTTTATCTTCTCGGGAAACTGAGAAGTTTTAATGCTAGTAAACACACCCTGACCATGGACTATAGATCACTCACTGAGAGTGTTCTCACTTTTAACGTCGTGTACTGGTTTGGGAATCTCTCAGTTAGAGATAAAAACAAACCCACCCAGGTAGTCAACCAGGCAAGTAAGATCATTGGAGACAAACAATTGCAACTTCAGGACATGCAGTATACAACCACTCCATAACCAAAAAAGCAATTCAGATTTACAATGATTCTACCCATCCTCTTCACTCTGAATTTGACTTGTTGCCATCGGGCAGGAGGCTTAGGGCAAAATTAGCTTAAAAGAAGGGTTACAAAACTTTGTTTGTGCCAACTGCGGTGGACATTTTAAATAAAATGTTTAAATAGTCTAATCCCCACTGTTCATCACTGTTGCTCTGTTAATGTGAATGCATTTCATATAGTATTTTAATGCACACTTGTGTATTTTTTGTAATGTTTTATATTGTTGTAACTGACTGCCGGTATGTGCCAAAGACGAACTTCCATTTCATGTCAATTTAATGGACAATAAAGTTATCTTTATCTTCCCAGAATTCATTGTTCAAATTCCGATTGTGTGCATTCTGTTCAAACTCCATCCACTGAGGAGAAGGTGGGCAATCTTGTTGATGAGGAGACTCAGGAGAGTGTTGTCCAATGTCTGATGACAGCTCTCTGACACTTATATAATGGGTTCAGGGCATGTGTTGGGATGTGACATTCATATCAATGAATGTCTTATTGATATTAAGTCATAATGATAACAGTATAGTATGCTAAATTAATTTACCCTCATATGATTGGACAATATGTCAATCACAATTTTTCGTCCTCAATTTGTGCATATTATCAGTATCATGTTCAGGTTAGATATACTTTAGCTGCATATATCGCTTGTCAAGTTGTCAGGCATAAACATCTGATCTTCATATTTTTGCATTTTGCGTTTTTTCGTCGGCCTAACCTATACTTCATATAATGATACTATACAGCGTCACACACAAGCATCAAAAGCGTCAGATCGACAATCAGATCGACAAGCTAAAAAATCACCACTTTAGGCCTGGGCCATGGCTCAGTGGTCCAGGCACCTTGGCTGGCAATCCAGTCTGGCAGTGTGCCGCGGGTTCAACTCCTGATCCCGACGGCCCATATTGCATGTCTTCCCCCCCCCCCATCTCTCTCCCCTTTTCCTGTCAGCCTACTGTCTGTCCCTCCATACATTTCTTTTTTAAAGCACCGCTTTAGCTACACGCTTTGAGTTTACGCATCTGCCCCTTCGATGCTTTTAAATTCGAATCCTGAAAACTAAAAGTAACAATTTTGGGACACATGAGGTGTCCACCCGACGGAGACGATATCAGGCATGTCAATGTACATTTACGGTAGGTGGACCAACCGTAGAATCTAGCAGATTATTTAGTGGAAGCAATTCAATCATTTAAAAAAACAATGATTTCATCCCCTTGTCTGGGTTTAGTTTTCAATTATGTCATTATGTGTGACTTGGGAGGTGCATTACGGGCAAGACAGGAAGCACGAGTGTGAGAGAGGCGATCAGAGGTCATGACAACCAGGATGTTGTCATGGTGTGGTCCGTGCACCCACTGACCCCACCCACACACATCTTTCAACACATCGGCTGTATTCTGTTTTTGTTCAAAAGTGGCATCTACAGTAACAATTACACGTATGGTCGGTAACTGTGTGTACTGTGTATATGACTGAAATGCGTCCGGAATTCCCCACTATAGACATAACCACTTAAGCGGCCGTCTCAAATCTTTCACAATTTCAATTCTTCACAATGTATCAATTTGGGCATAAGTGGCTAATGGTGTCAAGAAAACCATGTTTGATGTGCCACGATACTATAAAAATATATAAAGGATATGATGTAATTTGTTCCTTTTCTTTAGTTCAAACTGAACTCCCATAAACCCAGTTTACATGTTATCAAAGAGGACCACCTCCCTTCTCACAGACAACTACACTGCAGTTTTGTATTCAACCAGTATCCTGGGTTGCATTTAAAATAATAAGCTAGTATAAAAATATATTTAAAATCTGGAAAATAAAAGTTATATTCTACACATAATGGTTGAATAGAGTGGTAGGGATTCAACTTTCAATAGTTTGTGTAAGAGGAGTGGAGGATTGTTAGTTATTAAATGGAATAAAAGGAACAGTCTGTTGGTGGGCCCATCATTAAGAGTAAGACATGTCAATAATAAAATAAAATAAAATAAAATGGCAGGAATTATTGACCAGGGCTTCAGGAGGCAGGTTTGCAGGTGAAAAAAAAAATAAGTTTTTAATGTGTTCCAGGCCTGGATAACATAAGTAGAACAAACTGGAAAACCACAAAGAAAAGGAAACGACATAACTTTTTATAGCGAGGTACAGGTGTCAGCCCCCATGACAGCCCTCACTCAACTGAGCCATTCCCCTTAATTTATATAGTCTACAGACTCCACCCATGGCTATAAGTAATCAACCAACCCCAATGTACTAGAAATCCACCCAAGATGCTCCCCATATGTAATCAACTCTTCAGGCACCACACCCCACCACACAGGCTTCAAGGCAGCTCCCCCAATAACACAATAATATTAGATTCCATGTCACACCAAAGCTGTGGGACTGAGACACAAGCATACAATACACTGAATACAGCATAAATATAGCCTAATAAATGTGTATCGTTGAACATCATAAAATACAATGAATGTGTATTGTTGAACATATTAGACAATAATTAGTCTGTCAGAGGCTGGTCTGTAACACATTATAAAAGGTGCATATTCTGACATCCTGGGCCTTGCCTTTAGATTGAACCTCTACTGCAGTGGTTCTCAATGTGGGGTCCTTGGGGGGAAAACCCTGCACTTTACAGTAATGTAACAGTTTAACCACTTACATGGTAAATGGTTAAATGGTGCATTTATCCAAGGCGCTTTACATAGATTGTGAAGAGGAGAGAGGAGAGTCAGCAACACAGGTTTGCTCCAAGGTGTTTGCTTTTCATTAAAAACACCATAAATAAGACACAACGTTTCAGGCCGTGAACTGATGGCAGCGGAAACCATGCAAAGCCCCAACCAACACGTCAGGAGCAATTAGGAGGTTCAGTGTCTTGCTCAAGGACACTTCGCCACTAACTCTAGGGGGAGCTCCGGGTTCGAACTAGTGGCCATCCAGCCACTCTACTACCCCTGAGCCACAAACCACCACCGCCCCCTTTAAAGTCTGTTTTATACTTTATGTTTATATTGTTCAAAAATGACGACATGACCAAAACATGGATGGTTAACTTGGTTAACTCCACTGTTGTTGCACCTGCTATAGAAGTGTAATTATGTAGTAAGAGCAAGGTCGAATCTACCATATGGGCACCAGGGGCCCTTGGGCACGGGAACTGCCCATAGATCCGAAGTTCCGTTAGTCCGAACATGCGTTAAGGTTGGCGAACATGCACTGCTCCCGTGCTTGCGGTTATGTTTAGGTTAGGGTTAGAGATAGGGATAGTTAATTTCGGAACAATGAACCTTCTGACTAATGACACGGCACTCTTGGGCACCAGGGCGCTTTATTCTATTTTTTAGCTCCTTTCCCCACTGATCAGAATGAAATAAATGGTGTCTAAAAACAATAGTGTTTTATTGTTGCTGAGAATGCAGCTGAGAAGTGCAATTGTGTGTAAAGCAGCAACAATGCACTAGATTGGCTGTTCAGTGGGCCTCACTGGGCTCCGTGGGCTCCGTGAGGTCAGGTCAAAATTTGGACACCAAGATTTGGTGTCCAAATCGAAAAAATGCGGAAGTATAGAGCATTCTTCCGGGTGCTTCAAAACCACCACTGAGCAACTTCCACTGAAATGAGCTCCGGTTCGGTCTCCATCCTTTTAATACTCTATGGGTGGAGACGAGGTTATTCTGGCGGAATACAAGACGTTGATGTCCACCATTGCTTTGTTTTCATTCTGCATGCATAGCGTCAGTTGGCTGGACAACAACAATAAGGTAAAAACAGTGAAATACACCGACAGGCACTGGCGGATTCTCTCACCCATTGCTTACTTAATTGGGTCAAATAAAAACAATGTGCTCGTTACTTCCAGACTGTCACTCTGGGGCCGGGTAGGCAGCCGGGGAATAGGCCAATATAACAGCATAAAACCCCAAAATGCCCCTAAACGTCCCAATGTTTGCGGCCCAAAGATTCGCATGTGCATGTGTAGGGGGGGGGGGGGGGGGGGGGCTTCCAGCTTCATTGCATGCCCAGGGGGCCCTCAGAGTTGTTAATCCGGCCCTGCCAATGAGAGAATGCATAAGAAAAATCCTAGTGGTTAAGATTATGCACTTTATGCAACATATTATAAGGCTCTAAGATACAGCCTATAACAAGCAGGTTGCAGGTTTGATTCCCGATCCGATGACCTTTGCTGCGCTCTCTCTCTCTCTCTCTCTCTCTCTCTCTCTCTCTCCTCATTCACACTCAACTGTACTATATCCAATAAAGTCAAACAATTAAGAAACTAGAGCGGTACCTGGAGCCTCTACAGCGGTGCCCGTTGGGCACTGGCCTACTTGGAACGATGAGAGTTGGAAATGCATGGATGCCCCACCCATATTATGTCTGTGTCCCTTTTATCCCCATATATGGAGTTCTTTGTCAGGCATGCCCAAATATGGAGTCAGAATAATGTCAGAACAGTGCCAGCTCCATATATTGACACTGGGCAGGGGCCGTGTCCACAGCCAGGGCAGAGCCCTTTTGGGGGCGGTGCTGGACAACCGTGTGTCCGACAGACAGACACCGGGCACTGCACTCCCTGTGGGGGTGTGGAACGCGTGTGTCGAATTTGAAGTCGGTGGGGGCGAACGGTTCTCGAGTTATACGTGGATTACAGACGATTACAGAGACTTGCTGCATTTATAGTCAGATGAATAACAATTCAGTTCATATTAGCCTCGGTCCTATAGGCTTACTTATCTGCGAAAAGAAAAGCCTGGTCACAACCTATAAGGCAGAGAAGCTGTCGGCGGTTGTATCCTCCGGAAAACAGCCGTCAAATGTATTCCCCCCGGATACGATATTTTCCCGACCAATCACAACACTTGTTTCATTCGCGGAGAATGAAAACTGATTGGTAAAGCATCGACGTCATTTCCTTGGGCAATACTTCCTCTAAAATCACGCAACTTCCGCTGATAGTCTGTTCAGCGTATAGGTCTTCATATAGGTTTCAGTCACTCGCCGCTGTTCTCAACTCCAGAATTCTGTACTAACCAGAAAAGGCTTTCCAATAGAGGTACATGGCTTAGTAGTATATCAATGTGACATTTTGAGAAGCACAGATCTACTGCATCAAGAAAAGGAGAGCCAGCAGAAAATAAAGAGTGAGCGAAGAGAGCTCAAGGGAGAAAGAGAGGTCCGTCTTTCAGTCAGCTAATTGACCAAATGACAGCCGTCTGTCTAGACGGCACTTGAGGCCAGCACTTCTGTTTGCCCTCGTCTTTCAGTCCAACATGTTTGCTATGTTAATGCCCCTGTCCGCACGCGACCACGCCTGCTGCCGCCGCTGGGTCAGAGGGGGGCATCCTAACACACTTAGCGTGGAAGATATTTAGCAAACCACAAAACATGAGAAAATAGTAAACCATTTAAGATTGATGAGAATTAAAATAAAAATCTGTTTAGGCAACAGATTTTGCCTTCTACTATAACAGCTAGAAACCAAAAAGGTATAGTTTGATTTAAAAATATATAGCCTATACTGAAGAAGATTTTGGCTTAATGTGATAAACGCAAGGTGAGAATCTGATCCAAATCAGATCCGAAGAGTGTCATTGACCATGATTGATTGAAGAGGTAAACAGCGTGGAGGCTAACAGTAAAACATGAAAGGATATAACAGGTCCTGTGGACTTGTTTCCATTGCGGTCCCAGTCCATTATGTAAAAGTTCCGTCAGACGTGGGATTACAATTTACAATTTAGGCATTTAGCAGACAGACGCTCTTAATCCAGAGCGACTTACATTAAGCAAGAACAAAAAGCATGGGTATACATCACATAAAAACATTTATCATGAAACATGCGTAAGCTAAGAAAGTAACAGTGGAATATCTATAATGAAACTATACATATAAGCTATACATCTATACTACTATGCTATACATATGTACTATGATTTGAACCCACGCTGTCGTTCAGAGAGCAGTCCCAGTCCCAAGTTATACCTGGAAGTTTGTCGTCTTCAGTCGGTTCCCAACCTTTTTATACTGAAGTCCCACCTCAGAAAATATTTGGCTATATCCAATACCACCATAATAACTGAAGTTAAAATACATGAGCGATTGAGCGTATATACATGCCCTTTTTGTTCCATCCCTTATAGCCAATAATGCTTCTGCTCTGACAAAACTGATGATATTTTATAATGTGATTAATAATCAGTTTTCAAATCTTCCATTAGGTGTGCTGTCATGCTCATTTCTGGATATAGCCCATTTCAACCAATTGCTTGGTCAGAATAACTATACCTGTATAGTAATATAAATATTTCTATAGTACCAGTGGCTGGGAACCTCTTAGGAGCACTCGGCCATCCTGACAGCTGTAGATGGACGTTCAAATCCAACATCCATCTTGTCTCATGTGTCTTTGCAGCACTATAGCTCTGCAGTTCTCAACCTGTGGGTTGAGATCCCCAAATGACTATGCGGGGATCCCAGATGATTTTTTATGAAGTGAAACATTGTTTTCTCACTCAACAGTTAACAAACCAACATACAAAAGCATAATACCTCATAGTATCTCCACGTTTCTAAACATTTTAAAGACTTTTAAGGCTTTTTGAATATACCTCCGAAATTAAATTGTCGTGTGAGTCAGGTTAAGTGTATATAGGACCCAAATGCAGGATGAGAGAGAGAGAGACGCAGAGGCAGGGAAAGTCAGGTTCAGTAGTCTACTCTATTGCGACCAAACAGGAGGAGCACAGGCACAATCTAAATCCTGGTACAGGCAAGGTCAAATACGCTAGAGGCAGTAGAACACTTAAGGAACACAAGGAAAACAGGGAGATTGAAAACACATGGAAACTGGTTACAAATACTCACAGTCAACATAAAATCCAAGAACTAGCAAGGAACTGAAAAAACAGGGGAACATAAATAGACAAGCACTAACTGACACAGGTGAATACAACTGACATCAACACAGGGATTGGCAGGGTCAGGGAGGCTATAATCACAGTACGGTGAGACAAGGCTGGTGACAAGAGCAATACAGGAAACCAAGAGAGACTTGATACTACAAATAAAGGTATACAAAAGTAAAGTAAAACCCAAAAGAAACCAGGAACAAAAGAAACCCAGCAGGGTGACAAAACAGGTCACGGACCGTGACAGAAATTACTTAAGAAAGAGGCAAACATTTTGAAAATAGCGGATCTACAAGCTCACTATGCCATGGCGAGTGCTATTATTGAAAGTTTCTTGAAAAATATAGATACCTTTTTCCTTTTTTCCTTTTTTTTTTTTTTTTTTTTTACATAATGAGGTTTCCTTGCCCTTGCAACAAAACCTTTCCAGGTGGGGGTCCGTGGCCAATTATACATCAATTTGGGGGTCCAAACCACTGTCCTGACCTATAGAGAACCCAGCATCCACTCTGATATATACACGCCAATCAAGGCTAATTCTTCTCACCTGGCGGTGAAGAGTCTCAACGGGAGGACATGCTTTTACAGATAGACACACTTAGCGAGGCTGAGCAACAACTAAGAATTGAGTATAGTCTGCTGGTGGTGGTGGTGGTGAGGGGGGGAGGTATGAACAGGTGTTGGTTCAGAATGACTGCCTGTGCACGCACGCACGCACGCAGGCACGCACACACTGTAAAGCTACAAGACCACTCCTCTGGTTACACACTGTGAGGTGGGGGAGTGGAATGGGTGAAGGGGCAAGGGGTATAGATGTATGTGTGTGTGTGTGGGGGCAAGGTGGAGGAGGGGACAGGGTAAGGACAGTGATGGAGGAAGCAACATGAAATGACTGCAGAATGCTAGGAGCCTATATGGACAAGGGCATAGGATACTATAGGAGGCTAGGAAAGGAGGGATAGGATGCTAGGACAGGGGGATATGATTCTAGGATGCTAGGGGCATAGGATAGGATGCTAGGACAGGGGGATATGATTCTAGGTGGTTATAGGACATGGGGATATGATGATATGATGCTTGGAAAGTGGGATATAATTCTAGAAAGCTAGAGAGGAGGTTGGGAGGGTGGATACTATATACACAGAGGGCCCGCCACATGTTGCAGGGCTGATTTGAACGGGTTTGCTCTATACGTGTGCGTGAAATGTTCTGTAAACGAATAAAGTTTGACCTGAGTGCTCGTAGGTGCACACGTACACAGACACACACACACACACACACACACACACACACACACACACACACACACACACACACACACACACACACACACACACACACACACACACGTGTCCATGTGTGTTTGACATTCTTGCACCCTGCACTGCCAGTAAGACCAACTAATCATCAGCCCTCAGGCGGTTTAGCTCCTCATTAGTATATATGAAGAGTTAAATGACAAAACACCCGCCCGCGCGCGCGCGCACACACACACACACACACACACACACACGTGCACACGCACACGCACACGCACACACGCACACACACACACACACACACACACGCTATTGATTAGGGCCTCGTTTGGCATTTAAAGGGGCAGTGGAACGGGCGTAGTGGGCCGAGGGCATTGTATCCCTGTAATGACACTTGACATGAGGTGACATGGTGGAGGCTGCGGATCTTTGACCTCTGGTGACCTCCGGGGGCTCGCCGGGCTCTTTTGCGAGGCTTTCAAAATAGAAGCTTGAACAGAGACTGGATGGGACCATGAGGGGCATTGTTGGACCCTCAACCCACAAATAACCATAGAGGTATACGGCGGGCAGGGTCTCTCCACTTGGAGTAGTCTGTGTGTGTGTGTGTGTGTGTGTGTGTGTGTGTGTGTGTGTGTGTGTGCGTGTGTGTGTGTGTGCGTGTGTACGTGTGTGTGTGTGTGTGCGTGTGTGTTTATGGCTGTCCTTATTTGACCCCTGCTGCCTGCCACGCAGTATACATTACAAAAACTGTCCATTTGGTTACGGTTGTATAGTCTTTGGGTGTTACAAGTTGATACATTTTTACTTGTGAAAAATAAATAAATAAATAAATGTCCTGTGCATGTATTTCTGGCATAGAACTGAATAGTATATTTTGTGTGTTTTTTCCCAGTCGGTCATACTGTTACAAGTTATTAACTACTTAACTGGGTTCACGTCTTGTGTGTGGTTGTGTTTGCATGTGCGTTTAGTTCATTGTTCTCAGAAATGCTTTCGCTGACCGACAGAGATAATGACACGCATGCACGCACGCACGCACGCACACACAGACGTGTGTGTTTTTTTTATATATTCTTTTGCGGCTTACGTCTTTTATTGTTTTTTTGTTTTTTTTGAAGGGACAGACAGTATAGGCTGACAGGAAACGGGAGAGAGACGGGGGGGGGGGGGGGGGGGGAAGACATGCAGTATAAAGGCCGTGTCGGGCTCGGGAGTCGAACCGGCGGCCACACTGCGACTGGATTATACCAGTCGGGTGCCCAGACGGTTACGCCACCGCCTGGGCCGACTGTGTGTGTTTTAGCACACTGACTCATCAGACAGAACACATACAAGTTCTGCGCTGCGCTGTGGGCTCTCATAGCAGGCTCTAATGAAAAGCAGACACACGTGTGTGCGACCGTGCGTGCGTGCGTGCGTGCGTGCGTGCACGAGTGAGAGGATAAACATAAACGATAAACATAATTCCTGTAATGTGATGTGATCCCATTACATGGACTGGGAATAAATCACATTAAGTATCCCCCCCCCCCCCCCCCCCCACCACCATGTTATTATATTAAGTTATTGTTGAACCATACCAAAACTCAGTTATGATACTTTTACTTCCAGCATGTTTTTAAACATCTATGAGTATTTGTTGGTATCAAATGTCAAAGCATATTTGAATGTAAAATGCACAAAACAACTTGATTTAATCGTGCCATTAAATCAAAAAAATGCCTATAAAGAAAAGTCCCGAGGTGCTGTGCAAGACAGTTAGTAGCCCGCGGACCCCCATTTGAGAAGATATGCCAGGGACCCCCATAAGAGAATATTTTTTTACGGCTCTAGCAGTGACTCTCGAACATTTTAATTTCAAGTATACCCCCAGTGTGACATGGCATTATAGGCCTCAGACTCTCATGAATGGCATTTCTATCTCTGGGAAAATCAATGTTAAATTGCAGTGTATACACATGATAAGGGTCCATTGGTTCCTTTAACTATCTATCATTTTTAAAGCTCGGGGACCCCCTGGAACTCCCTCAAGGACCCCTGGGGGGTCCCCGGACCCCATGTGCACTTTGAGAACGACTATAGTATAAGCATATTGCTAAACGTTGACCTTGCAATGTGACCTTGACCTTTGAGCAATTTGATATCAAACAAACAAACAAGAAAACAGCACAGGCTGTTGATGGGTTGTTCACACCGGATGCGGGGATGAACGGCAACTCTTGTCTCTCACCAGGTTAGTTGAGCTCTCCGTGGGCTCTCAGTGAGCGCAGCACGCTTGCACCAGGTTTCCACTGTCAAAGTTCAACCAAATTCAGCTTTGACCCCTCCAGCCACTGACCTTTCAACACGCAGCCAATAGCGAGCGAGAGTGGATGGGACTGAAGAGTGAACGCGCACGCACGCACGTACGCACACATCATGCACGTATGCACGCAAGCACATATACTGTATACGCACGCACGCACACACGTACGCACGCATGCACGTATGCACGCAAGCAACATATACGCACGCACACACATACGCACGCATGCAAGCACACTGTCACACAGATAATGTTTTGTAGGCCTACAGTGTACACTGTCTGTGCACTGCAAACATGGGAAAAGTTGTCATTTTACTACTCTGGCCACCAAAAAGTGGAATGCCCTGGCACCATCCATTAAAGGATGTGTAACACTGCCCCTTCTTTCAAAATTGCCCTGTATTATTGTGTTAATTTGTTGATGAATTGAATACATATATAGGACCACAATGGAAACAAGTCCCCATGCAGGACTTTTTTGTGTAATTCTTTTAGTTTTAAATACATTACTGTATACCTCGTTAATGACGTTTAGAAGACCTAGAACACTTTCCTGCAGGGTCTTTGTGTTTAATAATATGTGGTTTTAGATATTTTAGATTTGAGCAGTGTCCATCTCTCTCTCTCTCTCTCTACGTCGTCCTCAGACGAGCCCTCCATCGGCGTCTCCTGCAGTCATCTGGACTACAATTCCCATAATGCTTTGGTGCACTGTTCCTCCTATAGTGGATAGGTGGAGGGCTGTCTTACTGAGACAACATGTAGTCCAGGAAGTAAGTGAAGCCCAGTGTCCATGAGAAGGAGATGTAGTCCGGAGAAGGAAGCCCTGCAGTGTCCATGACATCATGGACACTGCTAAAAATCTAAAATATCTAAAACCACATATTACACACATAAAGATCCCAAGGATCTAATGTTGTAAATCTTCTAAACGTCATTAACACATTTTCTTTTGCAAAAAGGGTGAAGTGTCCCTTTATAAGATGCACGGAAAATAGCCCTATTTTCTGTTTTCAATGTGTTTTGTTGCAAACACATGGATGTGATGTCTGTTTGTTCTGATCACTCTCTCTCTCTCTTCCATTTCCCATTGCTATTGAGAGGCTTTGTGTGTGTGGTGGTCGTGCGTGCGTGCGTGATGGTCTGGTCTGGTGTGTGCTAGCCGACGCCACAATAAAGAGTCAAGTACTCAAAAAGCCGTTGGCGTGCCTTGTTCTTTCGTGTGAGCAATGTTCGGGTCATTGCGATACGATATAAACAAAGACGGCTGCCAATATTTACTGTTTTTCCTGATCTGCTCTGCGCTGACGGTGACTGCAGTGTGAAGGGCCTGTCATCCACAGCACAGTGCCAAGACATCTGCCGCAGTGTTGATTCCATCGACTACTATACCATGATGAACAATGTCTGTGGTGTTCCAGTCGGAACTCCACCGAGCCGAGGAAGCAGATGACGTCTATCTAGCGCCCATTTTGACCTGAGCTGTTTCTATGTCAGTGGTTCTTCTATTTTTCAGAAATAGCAGACCTATACAAGCTCGTAGCGCGCCACTCGGTTTGCGAGTTGAGATGACCAGTGGCAGCGGACATGATGACTGACCCCCTCATCATCATCATTAGCACCAGCTTGGGCATGTTCATTTAAGAGCATGTTCATTACCAGGAGTAATGAACATGCTCTAATTGGCCACATCCACTTGCTTGGTTCATCATTCTTGATCGCCATCTATCTATACCTGCAGGGAAATGGTCCGAAAAGGACCAGCATCTGTGCGTGCATGGCGAGCACACGTGTGGATGGATGTGTGTTCACGTGCGTCTGTGTGCGCGTGGGCGTGTTTGTGTGTGTGTTTGTGTGACCAAAAAAAGCCAGCAGCTCTGTCTGTCTCTTTCTCTCTTTCTCTCTCTCTCTCTCTCTCTCTCTCTCTCACACACACGCACGCACGCACGCACACCTCAGGAGGCTGTTGTGTGTGTTTATGCGGCTCGAAGATTTATAGCGATGCGTGCTACAACAATAAACACAGCGGAAAAAAAACAAAGTGCAATCCAATTACAGGCCTAATTCAGAATGTCATATGTCATTAGGGAAAGGCCAACTCCGCCAGCCAGTATAAGTGACGTCAACAGAGATCTTTTGATAATGTTTATACCGAGAGAGATATCCCCCATCCAACGACGGCCTCCTCCTGAGTGGGGGGTTGGTCGTCATTCCTTCCACATGAACAGGACTCACATATCTAACTGGATGATGTCCTATTATATATGGTCAGTGGCGATATATACTGTAGATTCCGCAAGAGAAATAAACCAAAAGCCGAAAAGAAGAGACTATAGCCTATACTAGGCCACATGAGCACTATATGTAAGGGATAATATCTGGCTATAGGTGCAGTCATTGTCGGGAGATAATTCACCGACTGAAGGTGAATTATATGACCACCTATAGCCAGATATTATCCCACTTATTACATGGCTATACCTAACATAAATGAATACATTGACCCAAAACACAACAACAAAAAGTATTCCATATAAGTTTGCGCTGCATGGCTGCGTCTGGCCAGCTGCAGCAGGGCTGGAGCACTGTCGGATAAAACAAGGAAGTGAGTCGATCAAATATAGAATCCATTTCCGGGGTCCTGCTTCGGACTATTTCTCGCTCAAATGTTTTCAAAAACATTTTAAACTGTAAATGACATTGTGTGTCACTAGTGTGTGTGTGTGTGTGTGTGTGTGTGTGTGTGTGTGTGTTTACATGTCTGTTATGTTGGAAACAGCAGTAAATCAAGCGGGGCGCATCTGGTGCTCAGAGGGTTCGATTAGGCAGAGGGTCTGTTATGATGAGATAACTCACCGCTGAATTAAGCGATTGACCAATCAGAATCAAGCATTCCACCAATAAGCCATGTAATAAAAACCTATATATGCATGAGCTATTTGAACACAGCAGGACCTCGAGCTTGTGTAGATCTGCTATTTAAAAAATAACATTGACCGAAACGTTATCATTAGAATGAACTCTAAACAAATCAAAAAAACATGAAAGAAATGTGTGGAGTCATTTCATTGGACATGTGTGTGTTATGCGTGCGTGCGTGCGTGCGTGCATGCATGTTAGTGTGTTATGCATGCGTGCGTGCGTGCGCGCGTGCGTGCGTGTGTGTCACTGGGCTGAGTGTTGCTGTGTGGACTGGACCAGATCCTGGTCCTGACTACTTCCTCTCTGACTGATTAGACTGACCGGACATGGTCTGAACTGACACATGCTTGTGTATGTTTTCGTGTGTGTGTGTGTGTGTGTGTGTGTGTGTGTGTGTGTGTGTGTGTGTGTGAGAGAGAGAGAGAGAGAGAGAAAGAGATTAGGGGGAGACTATTTAAAGCCTGAGGCTATTCACAGTGCCAAGCCAGGCTGACTTCAGTTTCAAAGTGCTGCGTGTGTGTGTGTGTGTGTGCGACGTGTGTGTGTGTGTGTGTGTGTGTGTGTGTGTGTGTGTGCGTGCGACGTGCGTGTGTGTGTGTGTGTGTGTGTGTGTGTGTGTGTGTGTGTGTGCGACGTGTGTCTGTGTGTGTGTGCGCGCTCACACGTGCGTGCATGTGCGATTGTGCGTATACACACATATGCGTGTGCTCTACAAATGAGCTTCCCGCCCCAGAGGCAAGCGGAACCACCTCAGACACCAAGACCACCAATCTGCTGCTCTCTGTCTGTCCCTTTTAATCTCTCCCTCCCTCTCTATCTCTTTTTATCTCGCTCTTTCACTCTGACCCTATCTCGCTCTGTCTCTCTCTCTCTCTCTCTCTCTCTCTCTCTCTCTCTCTCTCTCTCTCTCTCTCTCTCTCTCTCTCTCTCTCCCCCCTTCTCTCTCTCTCTCTCTCTCTCTCTCTCTCTCTCTCTCTCTCTCTCTCTCTCTCTCTCTCTCTCTCTCTTTCCATTCACTTCATGTTGTTATTTTCCCTTCATCTCAACCTTCCTCTTCACCCCCCCAACCCCCGACCACCTCCTCTTCTTCCATGCCCCCCCGAGCCCCCCCCCTCGTGGTCGCCTGCTGGGGCCACACACAAACAATTACCTAGTGGAGGCGGTATCTGTGTACATGTGCGTGCGTGCGTGCGTGCGTGTCCACGCTAAACTTATGTCAGGAAAGACTTTGAGGTGTTTGTCTGTTTGTTTTATTGGGATGCACATTGTTTCCCACATACCAGTCACCCTGCAGGGCACTTTACGTGCAGTCTAGAGTCTGCCTGTCTGTCTGTCTGTGTGTCTGCCTGTGTGTCTGTATGTCTGTCTGTGTGTCTGTGTGTCTGTCATGTGTCTGTGTGTCTGTCTGTGTGTGTGTGTGTGTGTGTGTGTGTGTGTGTGTGTGTGTGTGTGTGTGTGTGTGTGTGCGTGCGTGTGCGTGTGCGTGTGCGTGTGCGTGTGCGTGTGCGTGTGCATGTGCGTGTGCGTGTGTGTGTGTGTGTGTGAGTGAGAGAGGTGTTCATTCTCGAGGTCGCCTGTACCTTTGACTCTAGCCTGGAAGAAGCCTTTCTAACCAAAGTGCTGAAGTATACTGCAGACCATCTCACAGCTATACAGGCTACAGATGTAAACCTTTTAGTTTTTATCCTTTGCAGCCTATAGGGCATGTGCATATAAGTTGGTTGTGAGGGGCTTATACAAATGGCCGGCCTTTCCAAAAGGAGAGCCAAGCAGTTAAAATAGCGAGGTATACTGCTGCAGTTTCAGCCATTATAGGAAGCCGCTCAATTTGGAGGAGGCGTTGTTTCCTTTAATCCATGATTTATGTCTGCTGCCCTCTGTGCGACATGTCAGCTGTACTGTATACTGTATGCAACGATGCTTTGCCGTCCATGCACGTTGTTGTAACTGGCTTCTCTCTCCTGCTCTCTAAACAATTTCAAATGTGTGTGTGTGTGTGTGTGTGTGTGTGTGCGTGTGTGTGTGTGTGTGTGTGTGTGTGTGTGTGTGTGTGTGTGTGTGTGCGTGTCTGCGTGTGCGTGTGTGCGTGTGCGTGTGCGTGTGCGTGTGTGTGTGTGCGTACGTACGTATTGCAACGGGTATTGCATAGATCTCCAACTTCCATCGTTATACCGACTCTCCGTATAATCAAATATATGGTCATCCTGTATATATATGCTTTTCTTGTACATAAAAAGGATAAAACACGAAAAAAGACAGAAAAAAGAACTCGAGAGCTTTGTTTCCATTGTGATATAAGTATAAGGACTTTTATCAACGTCTTTAAGTGACACACGACAGCATCTATAGTTGAGGTTAAATATACTGCACAGCTGACGACTAGAGGGGCCTTTGATGCTTTATTTGATCTCCCTGGATCCAAGTTGATAAGAGAACCTTCATGCAGGTATAATAGCCAATCACAGCTAATCTCCCCGTTTCATCCTAGCTTTACGGCAGCACTCTGTGTTTGTGTGTTTGTGTGTTTGTGCGTGCGTGCGTGCGTGCATGCATACTATGTGTGTGTTTAGAGTGGGCTGTCTGTGCTGTCTATGATGTGGTTGTTCCTACGCTGTTGGAGTGTGTTTCTGATGTCTGCAACATGACCTTTTTTTCTCTCTTCTGTCTGGGTGGGGTGTGTGTGTGTGCGCGCGTGTTTGTGTGCTTGTTTGTGTGCGTGCGTGCGTGCGTGCGCGTGCGTGCATGCGCACGTGTGTGTGTGTTCTCTTTTGACAATTTCCTGTTCCAATTTAGACCACATCTGAGTTATTTTTTTTTTTCCTTTTCCCTCTAGAGGAGCGGGAAAGCGTGTGTGTGTGTGTGTCTTTGAAACACACTTAATGGCTGACAGGGTGCATTATTCACATGCTTCTCAGCTCACTGGACAACCTCATTAGAACACTTATAGGTGTTGATCCAACAAACCTATAAAGAACATATATACCGTGGGAACCATTTCAAAATGAACGTGTTCAAATGTAAAATTGTGTTTTGTAATGTGCGGTTTAATCATTTGGGGAAAATGGAAAATGTATACATTTCAAAGTGCATTTTTTTTTATATCCATGCATTGCTGCTTAATAAAAATGTAAACAAATCTGAAATGTTCAGAGATAGAGAAAATAGCTATACAGGCTTGGATAATTTCCCTATATTTTAAATAGTGTTCACAATATATTTTAAATTTAGACACAAAATGTAATTAAATGTAGTGAAATGTAGTGGCATGAAAGTGTGCTTGTAAAGAAAATGAATACAAAAAATATTGCGCTCAAATAAATGTAAGTCGTTATACTGTCCACCGCTGGAAGTTGGTTTTAGAAAATATACATATGCACGCAACACATTTACAGATCCCAGATCCTATGGTAAAAAACATTAAATAAACAGCTCCAAGTTTGGAACAATGAAAAATCTGCTTCAATCAATTTCAGATCCATATTATATACCAACCCACTGAGCAGATTAATGCATGAGAACAGCCTCATAACTGCATAAATGATTGCTGATAGAGGGAATGCGCTGCATCATCATACCCGGAAGTTATGCGGGAATGCCTGCCTGATTTCATTAGACAACGTTAAAATCACTTTGCCACTTGATTTGACACTCAACCCATCCTGGACGGGAACTCCTTTTGGTGTTTTTAACTAAATTAATTATGTTATACTTTAGCTATTGAAAAATAGCACATCTACAAGCTATACATCTACGAGCTTGTAGGTCTGCTATTTTTGTAAAATCGTACAAATAATCGTAAAAATACGGCACAAATCTTTGAATATATATTCTTTCAGAGCCAATTCTTTTTTTAATTTTGACACCAGGCCTAAATGGGTTAATGCATAACCTCTATTGATCACTATATGTCACTGCAGCACGCACAGGCCTCATTCACACATACCAAACACCAATCAAGGAAATGTTTGGTCGTTTCTTTTAGTTTTTTTGGGCCACCACAATGCTTTTCCAATGGGAGTCACATGGTTTCATCAAACATTTGTGTTTGATTGCTGATTGCTGATTGCTGGTGGTGTTCTACCCCCCCCCCCCCCTCATCAAAGAAAAATGTTTGGTCAAACCATGGCCTCAGTGCTACTGGGAGTTTTTGGTGACATCATTGATGACACCGTTTTGTAATTAAAGCGTCTGTGCTAAATGGCTCCATATAGCCACAAAGCCACTGACAGCACGGTGCTAAAAAGCTACTTCCCCCGACAATGAGACTCATAAACCAACAGACCAGGGAAAAGTGTAACCATGCAGCACTCTCCTTGCAGCCCCCACTTTTAAAGGTGGCATACATACATGCACCTTATTCCTTCATACAATTTACAATTTAGGCATTTAGCAGACGCTTTTAATCCAGAGCGACTTACATTAAGCAGTAACAAAAAGCATGGCATATATACATCACATAATATAAAAGTAGTTATCATGCAACATGCGTAAGCTAAGAACGTAACAGTGGAGTATCTATGTAAACTATACATACTATACTATATTATATATTATACATGTGTACTATAAAGTGCTACAGGACTACATAAAATGCAATTCTAGTGCTGTCTACGTAACATGCTATGAGTCTGTTTAAAAATACTATCTAAGTCTACATGAAGTGCTATCTAAGGGGCTAGTGCTATACGGGCCATGGTGGAGTCTGAAGAGGTGGGTTTTCAGACTATACGGCGGAAGATTGGGAGTGAGGCTGCAGTTCTGATTGTGATGGGATTTGGTGCCAGAAGGGAGAAGAGTTTGGGGCGATTGTGTGCTATACGAGTCTACGACCAACATACAAACGTTGACAAACTTGACATGTCAAATTATTGCATGCTATTCTTCACATTATTCTCCATTTATATGTTCCTGCTTCTTTATTTCTATGTTTGCTATAGCGTTATTATTGCTGCAATGTATAGGACCCCAAAACATAATTTTACTCGTGTGTACTTGTAAAATATAGCTACATAGAATGTTGAATCTTGAATCTCATTCATACTTAGCCTACACACATGCATACACGGTAGATTAGTGCACCAAGTCTATAGGCTATAGGTTAGAAAATACAAAATAATTAAGTGCATTTATATATATAGCGCCTTTATCCAACGTGCTTTTCAGAGATTGTGCATTTCCTTCAACCATTCACACACACACACACACACACACACACACACACATTCACACACAGATGCGATGCCGGAGGAAACCATGCAAGACATGCACATCGGGAGCAATTAGGGGTTCAAAGTCTTGCTCAAGGACACTTCGACGCTAACTCTGGGGGAGCCCACAGGGTTTGAACTGGGAACCTTGTGGTTCCCATCCGGTCACTGTCTCTACCCCTAAGCCACTGTGTTACTTTCTATGTGCTTAAATCAAAGCCCTTTATAACTTAGCACCATTGTGCCAGCTCTCTCTCTCTCTCTCTCTGCTGGCGTTCTCTCTGGTGTTGTGTGTGTCTTAAGGCCTGAGGCCGCATCCAGCAGGCTGCTATATAAAGAGAGCACAATTAGACAATTGGAAACACTTGCCGATCAATTAACAGCATGGCACTAACTATGTTCCCACCGGTAACTCCCCCTGCAGCTGTCTCCGCCCACGGCAGTCTTAATTGAGTGAGAGTTCACAAAAATGCCAATAAACAGCTTTGAGGCACGGTGGCACGTACACGTCAGAAACCCGTTCACTTCCATTCTACGGGGAGCCAAAGGGGGCGGACTTTGTGTTGTGGTATACGCGCCGCAGAGCCCTTGAAAGGAGAGTTCTGCCAATGAGGGGGCAAAAAACAGCCCGGTCACGTGGTCCATGTGACTCGTTTGTCACTCTCTATAAAGCCCATAGACTCCAATGCATTGGAAACGTCTTTTGTCACACTTCGCCAATAGAAGTCTATTATAGAAGCAGTGGTGGACAAAGTACTCAAAAAGTATCAATACTGAAATGTAGAACTTACTCCAGTTACGAGTAGAAGTCCCGTATTCAAAATGTACTCAAGTAAAAGTACAAAAGTATCGGCATCGAAATGTACTTAAAGTGCTAAAAGTAAAAGTACTCACTGTGCAGAATATCCCATTTCACATGTTCAAAGTGTTTTTAATAGCTGATCTACAAGCTCACAATGTGTCGCATCGAGCTTGTAGATCTGCTATTTTCAAATGGCCAAAATGTACATAGGGTTGAAGTGGTGTTTTGTTTTCTAATCAAAATTAAAATATCCAAAGTAACTATAGTATAACTAAAGTGTTCAATATAATTGTAGTGGAGTAAAAGTATTTTTTTGGCTCTGAGTGAGATGTAGTGGAGTATAGAAGTAAAAGTATTGGAAATTGGAAATACTCAAGTAAAGTACAAAGACCTCACAATTGTACCGTACTTGTGTAAATGTACTTACTACTTAGTTACTTTCCAGTCCACCACTGTAGAGGTCTCTGTAGAAGAGGCGCCAATAGAGCGTCGCAGTTGTCCCGCCCCCTTTCATGACGACGCCAGGCCCAGGAAATAATTCCCCATGCATTTTTCCCCATAGACATTTCAAAAAGTATTTATTTAAAGACCTTTTTAAGCGTCGTAACGAAGCCAACTCGAGTCGTGACCAAATCATGACAACAAACACAATGTTTTGGACCAAACAAATAATTACAAAGAAGAAAAACAAAAAGGGTTGTAACCTGCCGTTATACTTATTTGTTTGGTCCAAAACAATTGTGTTTGTTGTCATTGAATGTATTTCTCTGCATAGCCCCATCTGAATTTATCTTTCAAATATATTCACTTTTCCAAGACATTTTTAGTTCTATAAGCTCAAAACGTGTCGTGAATATGACCCATTGTGAGCTTAGATCGGTATAGGTTTAGGTTTAAAACGCTCATTTAGCCTATATTCGCTTCTTTTGGGCTAACAGTTAGCGGCGTTAAAGGAGAATTCCATACTAAAAGGCTTTCTTACCTTTCTTTGTAGTTGTTACGTCCCCCCCAAAGAGGTCCAGGTGTTATTTTGTGCAAAAGCTCCTTATCGGCTATTTCCCCTACCATAAGCCCTAAATGAATTGCATTGAATTGAATGGGAATTGAATGGGGCTATGGGGTGTTGTGCTAATTCGCTTATTTCCATCGCTCAAAATCATAATTTCTTTGTATATATCCTCTCTTCATAATGTAAATAATATCCCAAGCGGCACACTTTACTACTTCTTTCGATGGAAATAAGCGAACTAGCATAACACCCCATAGCCCCATTCAATTCCCATTCAATGCAATGCAATTCATTGAGGGCTTATGGTAGGGGAAATAGCCAATAAGGAGTTTTTGCACAAAAAAACACCTGGTCCTCTTTGGTGGGGACGTAACAACTACAAAGAAAGGTAAGAAAGATAAGAAAGTATTCTAGCATGGAATTCTCCTTTAACCAAAAGAAAAGGATTGAGGGATGTGTTGTTGGCAGTCACATCTGCTGTGGTTGACTGGCAGGCCTTGGGCTTGTAGATGTGTTTCTTGACCTGCATACTCTACTTGCTTCAAAATGTTATCAACCCATACCTGCTCTACACCAACAATGTGGTTTGCCGCCATACACATGAAATGGCCTTGACTTCACGACCATTTACGTCGCAGTCCCGCCCCCTAAATTAAGGCCATATCCACTGACCTCATCACGTTTGTGATGACGGCTATGGCAGTTCTCCTCCCAAGGAGTGTTTTTTGTGCAAAACTAATGCTTGGAATGGATTCAGAATCATGAAAACCCCCTCGTTTCATATGTCACATGCT
>NC_137862.1:53824252-53836752 GCF_963924005.1 Protomyctophum bolini | reverse complement strand
ATAATATCACAGGTTCAAGTCCTGACTTGAACATTTTCATTGTTCAATGAAATCAAACATTTCATTCTTGAGAGAAGGACGCCAGTTTGTGGTTATAGTGTTTACATTGTTCTCCATGTTCCGAAAGCACTTGATCTCTTTGAAAACATACAAGCAGATCCTCTCCCCGTCCCCAAATTGAAGTAACAATGGAAGTATAATAATTCAATTGAATTGAATTGAGCATCGCAATAGATCGACATTAATTCAGCCTCACCCTATAATCTCCCTTCAATCCCATTCGCCAACAAGCTACAGGTATAGGTATAGCACATAATAATATATGCCGTCAATCCTAATGGTTAATTCTAGTTTTTTTAATATATATTTTAAAGCAGGTTTCTGCAGCCGGTTTCATTGATCAGACTCCCTCCACCTCCACCTCCACCTCCCCATGCAGTCCCAGAGGATGATGTCCTTGAAGGGTCCAATTAATGTTCATGCAATAACCTCTGTGTCTTATAGGTCGCCTTCACATCAGAAAGCGTTACTGCGATTCACTAGACTTGAATAAACTGCACCATTGGGGAGGTTTAAGGGATTTATTGACAGTAAAGAAATGGATGAATGAATGAATGAATTCGGGATGTATATACTGTATAGGTTCCAGGGGGTTGGGGGGGGGGGGGGGGGGGGGGGGGGTCGCCGACCGACCCTGGGGTCTTTGGGGAGGAGGTCGCATGGCGTTCGTCGTATGGCGTTCGTCGCATGGCGTTCGTCGTAAAGGCGTTCGTCTTACGGTGCGCACGGACAGTCACCACCACCCAGCAGGAACCTGAGAAGGGCAGAAGAAGAGAGTTTTGTTTTAATCGTTTTGTTCCACTTTGGCAAAGTGAATGTAGTAGTTCTATAGTGCCTCTGAGCTCCTTTGGGGAGAGCGGGGAGAGGAGCTGCTATATATGGAGGTGAAGGGGATGGGGGTGGGATGCGAGAAGCCTGGAGGCGGCTAGCGTGCGACGCATTCTGGGTGGTTACTGGGCAGGTATAAATAGGGACAGGTATAGATTGGCGTGGAGGAGGGCTAAGGGGTCAATGTGCGTTTCTCCTGCCTCCTGAACATCTGTTGTTCCAACTCCATTTAAAATAGAATCCTGCTGCTACATTGTCGGAAATTATGTGTTTTTCACAAATTCAACATGAACAAGGCTATAAACGAGGGCGGAACAATTAAGGCAGAAATGAAGAGCCTGCTGGTTGGTCAGTCAGCAGGGACCAATCAGAAGGCTGACAAAGGGCGAATTGCAATGCAGACTCATGGTGAGACAAGACAGGTATATAGCAACAATTAGAGCAGTCTGTCTGTCTGTCTGTCTGTCTGTCTGTCTGTCTGTCTGTCTGTCTGTCTGTCTGTCTGTCTGTCTGTCTGTCTGATGCATGTCATCCACTCACTGAGAGAAATATATCTTCAGAGATAGAATGGCAATGGAACTTACGCGCGCGCGCACACACACACACACACACACACACACACACACACACACACACACACACACACACATGCGTGCACATGCTGTACACATACATTTTGTGAGTGTGAAGTTGTGGCAAGTTACAGTAACCCCCCCCCATCCCCCCTACTGTATCAAGGTAACATGGCTGTCATCTCCACTTGAGGCTCATTCAGCGAGGGGCACAATAACCTGCAGGTTCAAAGGAAACATTCAAAGCTCCTCCACCTGCTGTTGATCACAACAAGAGCAGCACCTCTGTAGGAACATGGGCGGGCCCCACTCCATTGGTAAACCACAGCCAGGGGTGTGTGTGTGTGTGTGTGTGTGTGTGTGTGTGTGTGTGTGTGTGTGTGGGAGGGGGGGGGGGGGGTCCGCCAGGTGGATGTGTCTGCGTTGTGGAAAGAGCTTCAGCAAGCATGTCAGCGAAGACTTTGGTGATCCCGCTCCTCTTTTGTCAACACACAACACACACACACACACACGTTCCAGTGATCTTCACTTGTGCACGCGCGCGCACGCACGCACAGACACATCATACAGACGTCGATGCCCTGCAACCACAAACTCACGCAACATATCAGGGAAACGGCTGTTTCTGTGACTGCATTTCCCGGGCGGGTCACCAGCCAAAAACGTTGAGAACCCCCATGTGCTATAGTTGATCGTTTTTGCCTATAGCATATATAGGTAAAATGGCGCCAGTAGAAACACCTGGCTTTAAATTAAGTGCCATTATAACGACGGAACGTTGTTAATCCGGGCCTGCATGTACTGTAGGTTTTTCCGCTTTTCCGATTTTTTCCGCTCTACGTTAAATATTGAGTAGCGAACCCATAGCGACCCAGAAGAGGGACGCTATATGGGTTCATATGGTTACTGTGTTATACATTTATCCATTCAAAGACGAGTGGAGGAAACTGTGACCCATACAGAGGGTACCTTCTGATTCCCTAAATCCACTGCTTTAGTCTTGATTGAGAATGTATATATTTGACGGGGAAACGGGTGTGTACATTCAGTTTGATCGTGGAAGTGGTATAGACTTTCTGCGTGTTTAGGTACATGTGTGTGCGTTACAGTTCTCAACTGGGCCTTGAAATTAAGGCCCGCGCAGCCCTTAATTTCGGCCCCCGACTATAGCATACGTTTTAGGCCTGACGCGGGTTCGGGTTTGGAGAGAGTAAAAGTGAAAGTCGCCCGGTTCGGGCAGAATTTGAGAACACTAGTGTGCGTGCGTGTGTGCGTGCGTACGTGTGTGTGCATGTGTGTGTGTGCGTGTGTGTGCGTGCATATGTGTGTCTGAGTGACAGCGCACAGAGCTCTACATCAACGTCTACTGAGAAAAGAACACAAAGGAACAAAGAATACCACCCTTCTGAAGAGTGCTCCATCAAACGGCACAATCAAGTGTGTGTGTGTGTGTGTGTGTGTGTGTGTGTGTGTGTGTGTGTGTGTGTGTGTGTGTGTGTGTGTGTGTGTGTGTGTGTGTGTGTGTGTGTGAGAGAGTGCGTGTGCGCGCGTGTGAGATGATAACGGACAGTGCTTTTGTGTGACATGCCTTCAGATGCGCCACAACATGAAGTAATCTGTCTCTCCTGTATCTCTTTAACTCTCTCTCTCTCTGTGTCTCTCTCTGTCTCTCTGTCTCTCTTTGTGTCCATTTCAACTTTCAACAATTCCACAAATACGTATCAAACACAACAATAATTGCAGACAAGAGGTTCTATACAAAGCTAATATATAAGACTAATGCATGCCATTACAAAATTGAAAAAAATGCAACATACGACCAAGTGTTTGTTAAGTACTAAAACCTTGCGCGGTCATGTGTTGTTTTAGCCCCTCCTATATGTCCAGCTTTGAGTGTTTGTGTAAACACGAACATTGAGGACAAAAGTGAGGACGCAAATTGTTGATTGGCCAGAATGAGATGATGTACGTATGATGATAACGTACCATGATAAGAGCGCCCCTCACTTTCACACGGCTGTGATTTCTGTCGTTTCTCCGTGAATATCGTGTGTCCGAGTGAGACAGACACACACACACACACACACACACACACACACACACACACACACACACACACAAAACGTACATTTTCATCAAAGGCAGACAACGATGTGTCTTTGACCGCACTGACCGTGTTGTTCCCGTGCTGTCGTTTTTATCTTAATGAATCAATAAATCAATCAGTCAGGATGCTTGATTTGATTTTCTGTTCATTTCATTGTCCCTCTCTCTCTCTCCATTACCTCACCCCTGCCCATTTTTGATAGGCTGGAATGGCTTAGGGTTTGACGACACTGCAGTATACAACAAACCACGTGCAACCCAGATTCGGCTCAAACGACGCCCTACCAACAGCCACTAAGAAATGTGAATCCCTAGACTCCTTCAAAAAGCACCTACGGGACACCGATGCGATTCGAAACTGGCCCCCCCGCAAAAAAAAGTCAAAGTAATAAATTCAGATTAGAGATTATAGGCACAGAATCAGTCCATATAATGTCATCATATTATATAGAACTCAGAATATCGGATCGTCTCAGATTGCTTTCGGGCCGTTCGTCCTTGCTCTCATATAGTTCATCCGTCTTTTTTTTTTAAAAAGACATAAAATCCTTGGAAACAGAGCTCAGTGCAGGCAGCAGGGTTGTTTCAATCTGAGACGCGTGCCTGCCTGGCTGCCCGTTTACCTCTCAGCGTTTGCACCATTAGAGTCCGTTCCGTATACAGCATTCCTGTTGTGATTATAGGGATACTCCGATCCGGGTTTTTGGGACCGATCCCGATCGCCGATTGTTTCTCTCATGATCGGCCGACATGATGATGGTGTATACAGTATAGGTCATATCACTGGTTGAAAGGTTGAATGATTAGCTATATTAGCTATAGTGACTGCGACTACGTGCCATATATCTCTTATCTCTTACAACATTAAAACATTATTAATGTTCATTAAAGCTTATACGTTCATTAGAAGAAAGAAGTACACATATCTCTCTCTCTCTCAATC
This sequence comes from Protomyctophum bolini, assembly GCF_963924005.1. Taxonomy (NCBI): domain Eukaryota; kingdom Metazoa; phylum Chordata; class Actinopteri; order Myctophiformes; family Myctophidae; genus Protomyctophum; species Protomyctophum bolini. Next base: position 53,832,243 of record NC_137862.1, on the reverse strand, counting down.
TCTCTCTCTCTCTCTCTCTCTCTCATACTGTAGAATTGTTTCTCTTTCAATGAAGGTCAGCTGTGCACATTTTTCTTGTCATCATATTATCGGGCTCACACACACACATGCACACACGCATGCACGCACGCATGCACGCGTGCACATGCAGAAAGCGCTGCTCTTCATCATCGCACACTGGGATAACATGCATCTGTTGTGCTGAGTCTTTGACATGTAAAACCACAAGTCCCACAGTCGTCCCACAGCTCTGGCCAATTATACACTTATGCATTATACACTGCAGGCTGGGAACCAGTAGCACTGCTGCTACTCATCACAGTACTACTACTACTACTACTACTACTACTACTACCGGTATACTACTATACTCATCAATACACCGCTACTACTATACAGTAGTAATGATGATGATGGTCACTATGCTACTACTATACTACTAGTGTAGTTAGTATAGTACTGTAGGAGGACCACCGTAATACTATTACTTAGAGTAGTGGTTCTCAACCGTTTCAGGCCGGGACCCCCCCCCCCCCCCCCCCCCCCCTCCCACCTTGAGAATCACCTGGACTTGTAACAGTTGAGGTATTAGGCCAGTTGTTGATTTTTGACGCAGTAATGTTTTTTGTCTTTTCTTTCTGTCTTTCTGTCTTTCTTTCTTTCTTTCTTTCTTTCTTTCTTTCTTTCTTTCTTTCTTTCTTTCTTTCTTTCTTTCTTTCATTTTTGAGATATTAACCCCTTTTGATGTTAGCATTATGTTATGCTTTAGCTATTGAAAAATAGCACATCTATACTGTACAAGCTCATAGCGTACCACCGAGTGGCGCGCTGCGAGCTTGTGTAGGTCTGCTATTTTTGAAAAAGGATGAACATAGCTTTTTCAGAAAACTGTCAGGAGGAGGTAGAAGACATTTTTTAGAATCTGATCTCAGGTCAAGATGGGTATTAAAATGGTCACTTCAGGCCCAGGCTGTGGCGTAACCGTCTGGGCACCCGACTGGTAATCCAGTCGCAGTGTGACCGCGGGTTCGACTCCCGAGCCCGACACGGCCTTTACTGCATGTCTTCCCCCCCCATCTCTCTCCCGTTTCCTGTCAGCCCACTGTCCCACTGTCCCTTCAAAAAACCAATAAGTAAACCGCAAAAAGAAATATCTTAAAAAACCAACAAAAAAATGTCACTTCACTCACCCCCCACCCCCAACTAAATCATGTGGCGACCCACATGTTGAGAACCACTGACTTAGAGGTCTGACGGGACCCGACACCTTGAGTTGATTAGGGGATGGGCCACAGCCGGGCTCATTCAACTCCTCTCCTTTCATTGACAATGGAAGGAGAGAGAAGTTCAACGAGTCCACGTGTATTGTGGAGATATGTATACGGTGTAAGGCCCATATTTATCAACGCGGTGTACACCCAAAATTGGATGTACACACCTGGTCACCCAACTTTGGGTGTACAGTACACCGCGTTGATATAAATAAGGGCCTAAGTGTTTGAAACATCGTTCTTCTTCACAGACAGTGTATGTATATACACCAGGGAGAAAGGTATTAGCATTGCATTGTTGTTTCTTTGTTGGGGGGGCAGGCAGTGATCATGGGACAAACTAATTGATCATTGTCTTGTTCATGTTCACTTCTATCCATTGGAGTTTAGGACAGAGTGTGTCTAGTGTGTGATTTGAAAGAAATTGAAAATGAAATTCATTTTTTGTTTTACTGCCCATTATATGTTTTTGGTTAGAGGACTACGAAAAACTGGAATTTTGCTTTAGGAAAGTGTGGGGAAAAAGGCAGAATGTTTTGTTTGTGTAAAAAAAATGTTTCTTGTACACTTATGCAATATTGAAGCAATGATTTGTATGGTGTGTCCTATGAGACCATGTGGGCTGGGCGCCTTGGGTGCATGACACAAAAATAAAGAATCTATTGAGTGGAATTTGGCGGAAGTACCTCCCAGTGGCATTGAGGCCTTATATGTTTACATTCTCCGTGAAGTGTTGTGATTGGTCGAAAAAGATTGTTTCCGGGGGAAGTAGCCTATACATGTGACCCCTATATGGACACTTCCTGGTGTAGGTTGTGACCAGGCTTTTCTCCAGGCTGGGAACGAGGGTATACCTTGAGCCTGGTCTTGCGAACGAGCCCTATATGGTTTTCAATCATTGCTGGTTTGCAGTTTGCGTGTTACAGGTATAAAAGATGGCTTTGAAATGTTAGCCAACACCAGAAACCCAACCGGCTTTAGTCAATTTACCTTAAAGATGGAGTGCCATAATGTTTCCAGTTTTTCATGTGTTCTATGCGGTGACAGTACTTCATTAGACACCCTGGAGTCGTTTTTATGTGCAATGGTGTATTAACTTTGTATTTAGGGTTTCTTCCTGGAGGCTGAACCCTTGACAGTCAAACGGGCCAATGAAATAAACAGTAATATAGTGACATCACACTATCAGCCCCTCCCCTAACCCCTCCCCTTTTATCATACAACTTCAGTTCAGGTGGATCTCCACCCATCACCACCCACCAGGCAAACCAGGCATACTTAATGAACTGGTGGGCGTGTCCACATAAAAACAACAATTTAACTAATACTGTACATTCTTTTGAAAGAATTAGACCTCCTAGAATTAGATAACAACTAGAACTGCACTCTGCCGAGTGCATACTTGCTTGTTGCACACTAGTAGGCCATAAATGGCCTACTAGTGCGCAAGCAGAGCGCGCAAGTACTTTCGACCGCTGGAAAGTATCACTCTCAGTATCTCTGTGAAGGAACGTTTGAAATGTATAATCATTACGTGTAACTATTTGCTACCTAACTACTTTTTTACAGAAAAATGAATCATTGATATGTGATGAAAAAAAAGGTATATAAACTGAATTAAAATATATTATACAGTATAATTATTTTATTACTTATTGTAAATTGTCAATTGTTTTAAATGTATTTCATTTTGTACTATAGTGATATTAATACTAAATTGGAAACTATTATTTATTAGCTATTTTTCATTTTATTTTAATTTAGTTCTATTTTTTTTTTCCTTGTTTATTTATTGTTGTTTTTATGTAAGTAACTGTCTTGTATGTAAGTCTGCTGTCTGTCCTTGTGTCTATGTAAAGAAAACCCTCAAAATAAATAATATAAAAAAAAAAAAACGATTAATACTAAATCATGATCAGAGTAATATGTGTCTCTAACTTCAATTTCTGTAATAATACTTTCAAATTTGTTGAAATATACATGATCTAAAATACTTCCGAAATCTGTAGTTGGATTTGTATTTAATTGTTTAAAGCCTAATCTTGACATGAAGGTCTTTATATTTATATCTTTTTCAGTATAATGGTCTTCATTGAAATCTCCTATTATCATAATTGTGGAAGTCGGAGATGATAGATACTTTACCATTTTCTTGAGAAATGTGTTTAATTCCGTAAGGTTTGTTTTAGGTGATCTGTACATAAGAATGATATATAGATCTTTATTTTTTACATGTATACATACGTGTTCTACTTTTTCTAATATCTCGATTTCTTTTTGAATTATTTCAATGGCAATATCTTCTTTTATAGCAAACATAACTCCCCCACCTATATCATATTCTCTGTCATTCCTGTAGGGCTGTCCCCGACTAAGGATTTGTATAGTCGACTGATAGATGAATAAATTTGCTGTTAGTCGACTAATAGTCGACTGAGCACCCCCACCCCCCAAAAAAAAAAAAAAAAAAAAAGTTTTTTTTTTTTTTTTTTTTTTTTGCCCCAAAATATTGTATATAAAAATACAATATTTACAAAAATATACAAAAATATTGTATTATTCCACTAGGTCTGTGGGGGACATAAACACATTTGAACATTCTGACTGTTCAAATCTCCAATGTGCATGTGGAGTGTGTCTGCCTGTGTGGCAATGTGCCACTGCCTGTGACTTGAATCGCACAGTGCGCTGGCCTGATATTATTCACAGCTCAACTAATTATCATCATAATTAACCATCACAACATCAATAACAAATACGTTTTTTATTTTATTTTTTTAACATCGACTGAGAGGCTTGTCATTAGCCAGATTGAGCACAGCAGGTGAGATTGAGATTCTGGAGTCTATCAGGCCAGCACTGTGCGATTCAAGTCACAGGCAGTGGCACATTGCCACACAGGCAGACACACTCCACATGCACATTGGAGATTTGAACAGTCAGAATGTTCAAATGTGTTTATGTCCCCCACAGACCTAGTGGAATAATACAATATTTTTGTATATTTTTGTAAATATTGTATTTTTATATACAATATTTTGGGGCAAAAAAAAAAAAAAAAAAAAAAAAAAAACCTTTTTTTTTTTTTTTTTTTTTTGATGAACATCGACTAAGAGGTGGTCAGTCGACTGAGACCCGTTCCGATCGATTAGTCGACTATTCGACTAATCGAGGTCAGCCCTACATTCCTGATTGTTTTGTAATTGGTGTTCATTGTTTTTAATTTAAAAGTAATGTTATTATTTTTCTTTAAGTGTGTTTCAGTAAAAGCTATTAGATCCAACATTTCGAGTTGGGAATCTGAGTTTATATCTTGTAAATGTGTTAGATAACCTCTGATGTTCAACAATCCAATTTTTAATGAATGTTTTAATGGTAATTGAGTTATCTTCCGTATATTTGGATTTTCTAGAGGTGATTGTCGTAATCGTATCATTTCTCTTTCTACATTCTTATCTACTTTGATCTTTTTAGGACTAAAATCAAGTATATATAGATCTCTTATCCTTTTCACTCGACTGAATGCTACATAGGCTTGTCCCGGGTTAAAACGTGAGCCCTTCATAGATACGACAATCTCTTGTATAGTTAAACCTTGAACCTTATGAATAGTTAATCCCCAAGCTAATGTCAACGGGAATTGAAACCTATTTGTTGATCCTGTTCTTCTTCCTCCATGGAAAATTATAGCTTCATGTCTGTATATTGGAACTGCTTCTGGGTAATTTTTAGATTTACTATTAGACTTCGCATTAAGACCAACATCTTTGTCTTGGAATTTAACAAGTATTACTGTAACATAGGTGTCGTTTTTCTCAAAGTCAATATACTCAACAAGTCCTCTGATACCGTTGACTAATCCATCAGATACCATTACATTAGTAGTCAACATCACTTGTGCACCAATTGCTATACTGAGTGTTGTTACAGAGTATGTAGTTGTAATTTGATTAGCAGTATACTGTGGTTACTTGGTTCCAAAAAGTGAAGACAAGTTTTCTTCAACGGTAAATCTGTGCCTGGTTTGCTGGGACTAGTTACAACATTACGTCATCCTTGAGAGAGTACATGGTGTGTATATGACGTAATGTTGTAACTTGTAACTTGTAACTAGTCCCAGCAAACCAGGCACAGACTGTATGTAGTTGTTCTAGTTACAACTACATACAGAGTATGTAGTTGTAATTTGATTAGCAGTATACTGTGGTTACTTGGTTCCAAAAAGTGAAGACAAGTTTTCTTCAACGGTAAATCTGTGCCTGGTTTGCTGGGACTAGTTACAACATTACGTCATCCTTGAGAGAGTACATGGTGTGTATATGACGTAATGTTGTAACTTGTAACTTGTAACTAGTCCCAGCAAACCAGGCACAGACTGTATGTAGTTGTTCTAGTTACAACTACATACAGAGTATGTAGTTGTAATTTGATTAGCAGTATACTGTGGTTACAACATTACGTCATCCTTGAGAGAGTACATGGTGTGTATATGACGTAATGTTACAAGTTACAAGTTACAAGTTACAACATTACGTCATATACACACCATGTACTCTCTCAAGGATGACGTAATGTTGTAACTAGTCCCAGCAAACCAGGCACAGATTCACCGTTGAAGAAAACTTGTCTTCACTTCGAAGAGACCAAGCGAAACGATTACTTGCGCGCTCTGCTTGCGCAAGTAATAAGACCTGATGATCATGTTTTAGGGTGGAAAGAAATCACGGCACTCCATCTTTAACGTTGTAAAAACATGATAACCCTTAACCCAGATATGAAAAGATTCAACCCTATGAAAAATAGTGGCTGAAACTTAAAGGGACACTTCACCCTTTTTGCTAAAAGATATATGGTAATGACATTTAGGAGCTTTAAAACACTTTCCTGGGGGGTCTTTATGTGTGTAATATGTGGTTTTAGATATTTTAGATTGTAGCAGTGAGCCCAGTGTCTCTAATGTCATGGACACTGGGATCACTTACTTCCTGGACTACATGTGGTCTCAGTAAGACAGACCTGCCCTATCCACAAGGAGGAGCAGTGCACCAAAGACTTATGGGAATTGTAGTCCAGGAAGTAAGTGAGCCCAGTGTCCATGACATCAGAGACACTGTGCTCACTGCTACAATCTAAAATATCTAAAACCACATATTACACACATAAAGACCCCCAGGAAAGTGTTCTAAAGCTTCTAAACGTCATTAACAACATATATCTTTTTGCCTTTAAGAACCTGAAAGAATTTGGACACGATGACACCGAACTTCAAGTATGTCTTACAAGTTACTTCATCTCAACTTCAGATCAGAGAGTTACAGTTGCACAGAGATAGAAGAGAGACGTCCACAATGTATCAAGATGAAGCTCTGAATAATCTCACATCAGTTGCATAAATGTTCAACATGCCAGTCCACAGTTGTCAGATGTCAATAGGTTGAAATATCATGACATATATATAGGCGTCCGTATAGGATGAAATATCACATCATAGAGAGTTATATAGTGTTGTCACCCGGCGACAGTTTGTTTTTAGAGTTTGTTTTTGACTCCATAGTAACGTCTCTTTATCAATATGGCCAGCCATGCACGTTTGTCACTCATTGTTATTCCATCTCAGGCCATTATTTCCATTAGGTCAAGGCGATTTGCAGAGGATTCCATCTGATAGTGGAATCACTGATCACATAAAAAAATATATAAGAAAATAAAAACATCTACTGTATGACGACTAGGGATGGAGCTCGTTCATTTTTATTGATAACGATCACCTTGTCGATCAGGCTTATCGAGCCGGGTTCTTCTCATCATTGAGCATTTTCGGGAAGTTGTATTTATTAATGCAGTTAGAGAGACCTCCTTCCGCTTAAGCAATATTACACAAGAGGGTGTGGGTTGTTAACCCACACCCTCGAGTGTAATATTGCAATTCTACCACAGTTACCCTTAAAACTATTAAAATCGCTGAAAGAATATATTTTTTTAATGACAGATGTAGTCACTACGACCACAACCTTCACAAGAAACTAGCTAGCCTAGCAACCAAGTTTGCTAGCGCTCTGGGAGAACAGAGCAGCTGAATTCTTTGTTTTGATTAGGTGGTGAACAGTGCTGGTTTAACCCACGGCTAGAAGGCTGTTTCAACCAATCAGATTGCTTCCTCGAAACGACCTGTGGTATAATTGACCTTAACCACTCCTCCCTCCTCATCAAACTCACCTGCCTTTCATTATCACCCGGCCAATCCCCCATGTGCAATCACCACAGTATAAATACACCTGCGATCTCTCAACCAAGTTGTTTGTTCTGCTCCACGACAGACCAAACATGGGTTGTGAGTACTGCACTTGTAGATCGGCTATTTTCACTACTCTTCAAAATCGCCATCCTCCTCCACCCCAACCTCCTCCTTCCGCCTCGATTCTCTAGGAATCCAGGGGGGGGGGGGGGCAGTGACGGAGCAGAGACGACCAACCGCTCATTCCGAGTAGAGCAAAGATGACCGTCAGCTCCAGAGACTATACGCCCCCACCCTGAGTCTCGCCCTACCTTGAGTTCCTCACTCCACTCCATGCATTCATCTCATTCGGTTTCAATAAACTGTTAATCTTGAGCGAAGGTGTGGTCTCCTACTATTAAGTGAATATTATTTTGTGGAAAGACAGGAGACGATAAATTCAGAACAGAAACAGTATATTTTACTCGGGCCTTCAAATACAGTAC